>NC_068947.1:15748225-16079654 GCF_026419915.1 Harpia harpyja
ATCACTGTCTAGACAACTCAACAATTAGCATCCAGACATACCGAAGCCTTCTTTAAGAAGTCTCCAACAATAAAAAATATGCCTCCATGGGGAAGAAAGCCACAGCTCGCTCTCTCTGCTACCTTGCACATGCACGTTTAAGTTCAATTTCATTTAAAAGGTTGCTTTCTAAGATGAGCTCCTTTTCTCAAGGCTACTGCTGAGTGCATGTTTGCAAAAACTACAATTGATGAAGATCTTCCTGTTAAAACATCTGTTTTAATATTCTCTGTGTATAGCAGTTGCTAGGCAAAACTCTGTTTGATATGGTAATTCCCATGCACTTCCTCAGCTGCTTCTCCTTTTTTATTTACTTTGAAAAAAATTTATCTTCAAAACTGTACCAATATTGGGGAAAACTCAGGAAAAATAAAGACTTTCTGCACAAGGCTATGACTTCCAGTCATATATCTTTAAAAGCCCTGTCCCAAGACTTGATATTCTCTAATGCACGGGCCCAAGTCTAGTATCACTTCCTGATTTTTGTCTGTCCACCAAAGACAGCCATATTACACAGGGATAAGACCAAGGCAAAGGCAGAATGATGCCCTCAGATTTTATTGACACAGGAGTTTTATTTCCTGTGCTGCAGACTTTGTCCCAGAAGGGTGCAGGCAGAAGTGATGTTAGATCCTTCTTATCCAGAGGATTGACATACAGAGGGGGGCAGAAGACTCTGCAAACCCCCTGGTTATTCCAACAGAAGGCAAGGCTTATCTCTCTTATCCTGCCTCTCATGACTCAGCCTCACTAAGGGCCATGTGGGTTGCAGTCTTCAGGGAGCCTTTGTCAATAGGACCCGGTTCTGGCTGCAGGCACCATGAACCCACCTGGAGGGATTAGGGCTAGGCACCACAGCTGCTGTGTGAAAAAACTCATGCTGCCTAGGAATGCAGTGAGGAGTCCCTGTTTCACATTTAAACTGGTGAATATGTGTGTGTGCAATTGTTAATGACATCAGCAGCACCTTCATTGCAGCAACTGGTAGCAATGATGGCTAAGGCATGTTTTTCTTCAGTGGTCAAATGCCAAGACAAAGAGGAATGATTTAAGTCATCACTACCTTTCCATCCCACGTAAGCTGAACTATGTTGGGAAACAGAGCCCCGAGGTGCCTTTGGCCCCTTGGTGGGTTGCAGGCCAATTGTGGAGTCAGCTTTTAATTCTTCCGTGCTTTGAGGAGCAGCCCCAAAGCCATGAGTGCTCAAACCATGATCATACTCTGCTGCTGCTCTGAGTGCATCTGATGGCTTCATAGCTCCTTTTCCCAGTGAGCAATATGAGCAATATAAGCAATATCAGCAATAACCCAAAGATGTAGAAAGGTCATCAGAACATGACAGGGTAGTAACAGAAAGACATTTCTGTTCAGTACTTCCCACACTGACATAAAATAGGAGCAGGGTGAAGTGGACCAGACTAAACCGGTAGTTGGCTCTGCAGTTTTTGGAAGTGGGAGAAACCATGTGCCACATTTTTCAAGCCTGTTAGCATAAGCAATTTGTTCTTAGCACTGTCAATGTCTCCAAGGTAGACAGGGCTTAAAAAATATGTGTCTTTTCCTTGGCCAGTTCAGCTTGACTGCAACATCCATAGAAATGCTATAGTCATGAAATCAGGAGGGTCAATAGTTGAGCTAAGTATGTCTAAGATTTGTTTATGACTAGGAGAAAAAACATGCAAGTGAAACTCCCACCCCGAGTTCTGTAGATGACATGAACATTTTGTTGAAATGTCTTTCCACACCCAGTGGGAAGGAAAAAAACCATGGTCAATATTTCAAAGGTTCAGACTTGGGAGGGGATGGGACTCACCAGCACTTGCTGTGCTCCAGCCTGAAGCCAAGTTTAGATATGAACAACTGAATATAGTGCAGAAAAAGGCTACTCATTCCCCCCTGCCCCCGTATTTCAGCCCTCTTAGGATCAGCTAATCAATGACAGGCTTGGATAGTCAGTGAGATAACTCTGTACGTTTGTATGTGTATGTGCTTGTCTATGGGGAAAATGTTCTCCTGACCACCTATGGTCAGCTAACTGCTGATTATTTTCCCTGCAAATGAGAAAACACAAAACAAAATCTTCATCAGTTCCCCTGAATGGTCAGGATTTTGTCCTCACTGCCCAGGAAGCCACAGGCCATACATTTCTGCAGGTACCTCACTTACAGTGCAGGCTGAGTACAGACCATACTAACAAGGACCCATGGTCCCCTGGAGAGAGCCAGCAACTGCAGGACATCTAGGGAGGCTTGTGGTGTTTGCATTGAGTTTCAGGAATCCTTTTCACTCCCCTTGCCTCCTGGCTCATCACCTGGTGACTCTGACCTGTATTTTGCTGTACTCATTTCCCTTAAGGGAGCAGGTCAGGCCATGGAAGAGGAGTCCAAAACCATCATGACAATACAGATGTCCACTTCTTGGGGAATCCCAGCACGAGGCTGCTACAAAGAGCGGCATTTCCCCCTGCTGACAGTTGCCCACCCCTTTCTGCTTTCACATTCGGTGAGTGGTTCTGTGGGAGGACAGGGAGAGGGGGCTATGGCTGTCACAACAGGTGGCTGCTCCTCATATGCCTCCACTCCAAGTTGCCTTTTCCAGACCAAGTACCTTGTTGTTTGCTCAGCTACTGTATTTTTTTCAGAGGGTGTCCTCTGGTATGCTGTAAGATATTTCTGTCATGACACTTTTCCACGTCTTGAGAGAGAGAGTTTTCTTTGCAGGAATGCACACAGAATGGGAAACATTTTGTCAGAGTTTCATTTTCATTGTGGTTTGCTTAGGCTTTAATATGTACGTCAATTCTGACAATACGTTGTTTTCTCTGTTCCTCATTTAAAATCAGAAATGTCAGCCTGCAAAATGTAATGCAGTAATTGCACAGAGAGCAGCCACTGTCTTAGAAAAGCTCCTTTTCCCTCTTGATTAGGCTGGTGGTGTCCTGTACAGCATTTTTCTCCTCAGGCTGGTGGGTTGGTGTACATCAGGGGCCCAGTGCTGCCTGAGGATTTCTTCCCCGGGTTCCTTCAAAAGCCTTCTTGTGTGGCATGACTGGATGCTTTTCAACAAATCAGCTCAGAACTCACTCCTGAAATGAACTCTGTGATACACTTGACCATTGCTGTGTTCAGTGTTGCTCTGGAGATGAAGGCATTACTGGTCAAAAATTAGGAAGAAGGCAACCTGTGCTCCTGATTAACCTGATGAACTTCATGTACCTGAAGCTGAGTTTCTCATGTAGCAAGACAGTCCCTCACCTCAAGGAAGTGCATAGGACTTAGGACTCTAGTTTCTCTGGTGGCTCTGAGGTGCTTTGTGATGTGTGGGGAAAAGAAAAGTGAATTCCAAGTGCAGTTGTCCCATTCTAGGTTTTAGAGAGTGTGAAAGTGGAAGCAAAAACCAGTGAGGCTGTGTGTCTAGCTGGGGCAGCAGGTAAGAAAAGCCCTCTGTGTTAGTGCTGCCTTTTGGATGTCAGAGCAGCCCTGGAATGCTTTCCCCGGTGTCAGGAGAAGCATGTGTCTTGGCCACTGATCTGAAGTCTTTTTAAGGGAAATGCTCTAGTCTGGAAAATTATTATACTGCTTCACAGACATATTTGTGAAACCAGAACATCACCACGTAGGACATTATTTCACCTCTGCATACCTTCAGACTTTCCCCCTAGACCATTTACAGAACACTGTGGACAATGCAGAAGCATCTGAGGAGGCCAAAGGAAGGCAGGGAGGCAGAGAGGAACACCACTGGCCCTATTCCAGATAAGCTACTGGCCTGAAGAAAAGAAGGAAGGAGACACTTGGTTTTAGCCTCTTTCCCACTCCTGGGTGACGTGCAACCAGCTGTTGCATTCACAGTCTTTGGGGAACACAGTACACGCTTTAATTCATCATCGGCTTCTTCTCTGGGAGATCAGGTTGAGAGAAGGGAGGGGATCATTGAAGCAACTCCCAGACCAAGTTTTCAAACAATCAAAGCACAAAGAATTCCTTGAAAAGCTCCTTATTAGAGAGCTATTTGAAACTTAGCTTGTCCATGTAAGTAAAGGATGGAAAACTCTTCACCAATTCTTTCAGCACAGTTTGCAAAAAAAAAGAAAAAAGCCCTCATAACTGACTCATGTTCCTTTAAGAGGGGTTTCCTATCGAATCCCTTGTGAGCCCAGTTGCTGAAGGCAGCAGATTCCAGCAAAACTTCTTTCACCAATGGATACAATTCATTCTATTAAAAAAAAAAAAAACCACTGGCTGTCCTGACTGTGTAGGTGGGTGAGAAAATGTTAACAGCTGCACTCACGAATCTCCACTGGAGGAGCAAGCTGCCAAAAATACTTGTACTGTGAACAACTGTTCTAAATTTGGTTACCTGCTTTATATTACTCAGTAGCCAGGCTCTCTTCTTGCTCTTATCCTATTAGATACGTAAAGCACAAACACAAACCCCTTTCTATCAAAGACAGATGATTCCACAAGCTGTCATCAGGAACCTGGGGAATGGCAGCGCTTGCTACGCAATCAAGGGTTTGCAGCGTTTTTGACAAATGAGGAGGAAGCAACTCATTTGGCACTGGGGGAGGCTCTGATGACAGCCCTGCGGGAGAGCTGAGCCTGAGGGTGACTGGCCCTGCTGCCCAGCAAAGAGAGTTGCAGGCCTGAGGCACTGTCCTCCCTGAGACTGGAGCCCCAGGAGAGATGGTGGGCTGCCACCTCACCCAGTGGAGCCCCCGCTGCCAGGGGAATGCAGAGACCCCCATCCCGGTCCTTGTGTCCTCGTGTGATGGATCAAACATGCCCAAATGCACCCCTTCGGGCTGAGCTGGAGATCTAGTGCCAGCATGAGAATGGTTTGCCATCTTCTTGCTGAGGGAGGAGGACACTTTTCCCTTATCCTCACTGGAAGGTGTCAAGCTACCCTCCCATTCATTATACAGAGCACTTCCATTTTGCTGCTGCCCAGTGCCCTCTGGTTTGTAACCAGAACTTCTACTGTAGCTGGCTGCGAGCTCGCTACAGCAGAGATGGTCTGGTATGGGGGTGTTTGCACAGTGCCTGGTACGCTGTGTCCTCATATTTCACGGAGAATCCTCTCATATCACCCTCATGCCACGGTGCAGCACTACCAGTACTAAAGGATTGCTGAGCTAACTGTGAAACACAACTTTTTCCCTTTCTTGAAAAAAAAAAAAAATCATACTTTGCCACTGAGATGTAATAACTGCTTTTGCTTATGGACGGCATCTTTAGCCTGTTTTTTTTTTAATGTAGCCTGCAATTTTATGGATGAAATGCTTTGTTCTCAATTAACTGTAGATGCAATTTAATGAGTAGGCCAAATGGTGATAGTTAGGCACATAACTAACATCTGGAATGTGCAGGATTAGTGGCTTAGTTAAGACCCCTTAATTAAAATTAGGTCATTCAGTCCTCCCTTCTCTCTTCATGCAGATGATATATGTTTAATACTGAGCACTTGCTGATATGTGATTAGGACCACATAAGCTGTCTATTAAGTACCAGGGAAATTGTGGCTTTGATGTGTCAGGTACCTAATGAAGATGAAATTCAGGCTGGGAGCGGTATCATGTCAGAGTGCAGAAAAGATCTTTCTGCAAGCTTTGCTCAGTCTTTCATACAAAGCTCATTGCTTCAGCAAAAAATCCTGCCAGTAAACTCTCTTTCTATGACAGCCTCAGAAGGTGCCCATTTAGGGAGCAACAACACATTATTCAGATACTCTGGATTGCAGCCACTGTTTGCAGGACCTCTTGAACATCTCTCACCCCTGCATAATGCTGCTCGGGGAATGCCCTGTCATTGGCACATTTCTCAGATAAAATCTGGAACTGTTTTTCCAAAGTCTATAGCACTCTTGGCAAGTGATTGGTAGCTAACGTTGTCCTAATTAGAGTCCAGCTTGGTTTTCCCATTTAACTTTATTCTCTCTTTTTGAGAGATGACATTTGTCCTGTCCCTGGATTAAAGCAGGGTGGGCACCTAGCTGTCTGGAAGGGAGATGTCTCCCCTGAAGTTGTCATCCAGGCTTCCTCTGTTGTCAACAAGGAGAAATAAGCAGAGGTGATTCAGCTCACCTGTCCAGGACCTCTGGCTTGAGTTGGGGTAAAATGTCCCCCCGCAGAGTCTTTCTTTCCCTCTCACTGCCCAGGAGGGGACCTGGACCGTATATGTAGCTTTGAACATGAAGTTGGGTGTCAGCTAAAGTGCTGCGTACTGATGTATGCTGCAGATAGCTGCAGCTCGGCAGGGCGTAGAGACCTTCCTGCTGGGCCAGCCTGGCCATGCCCCCAGTTACTCCAGCTGGTGAGGGGGGCAGCTGGGGCTGTCACGGCTCCTGCCTCAGGCTGATAGTCCTGGCCGGGAAGCTGCGCCTCTAGTCCCAGAGCAGGAGGCAATGAATCTTGTAGTATCTCCATGAGATCAGTGACATTTTGGTTAGGGCTTCATGTCTGTTAGTCACTTGTGGCAGGGTAGGAAGTGTGTGTGTGCGCGCGTGTGTGCAGGGAGGGACAAGAATAAAATACAGGCATTGTTTAGTGTTATAAAATTACCACGTGGTGCTTAGAAGATGCTTATACTGCAAAATTCTCAGACTTGTACCGTCTTATCAGCCAACATGGTGACAGTATCAGCCTGATAGCCAACCTGCTTCTGATCTCATCAACACCGATGTGCATCAGGAAATAACTCCTCTGGCGTTGGCAGGTTTGTGCCATGCTGATGCTGGGGTTGATAAAAGCCATGAAACACACACCAAAAAACCCCCAATGAGATTGGTGCAGTTCATGAGGACCTACAGCAGTGCAAGTTAGACCAGTGGCTACATCTCTGTGGTATACGCCATGTCTGTGTGCAGTGGTTTGGCTTTGGGTCTGCAGACGCTTGATCCTCAGCTGTGTCAAGCTGCACTTAGTTCACCTTGCGGACTGGAGGAATAATGGCTCTGTGTTACATTTACTGCTCCCTGCCTTCTGAATCTCAGCCTTGAGGCTGATCTCATTTACACTCATGTGCCTCTGACCTTAGAGAGGTATTCCAGCACCTGGGGATGCCACCTGTATTTTCTGGCCTTAGGTATGTCCCAGCAGGCAGGGACCTCTTAGCAAGCACCCAGACTGAGTCTGGGCTTGTCTTCACATTGAGACAGCCTCCTACCCACTCCTGGAGACGTCTTTTGGACCACTTTGCCTAGCAGTCTTGGTAAAAGTCTGGCCTGCAGGAGCCAAATGCAACCTGCGTATTAGATATGTACGGGAAAACCTTGAGTTATGAATGTGTATGTAAGGAATTAGACAGGTTGTCACTCTCCTAATCCAGTACCTGTGAGTTCAGTGTCAAATGAGAATAACTGGCAAGGGGGTAATCTGACATATGTGGGCATATATAATCAAGGAGCCTGCAAAGAACAGGTAAGGAGAAGCCTCACTCTGCTGATACTGATGAGGGAATGCCTGTGCCCTGCACTTCGGTTTGGAGGTGGCTAGGGTGATAGGCAGGCTGTGGGAAATAGTCAATGGCCTGAATTTCTTTTCATAGTCATACTGGCTCTTAGACATGAAGAGGATTCTCTTAAGATCATGTCAGAGGACTGCAGATAATTTTGTGAGTGCAGAAAGTATCTAGTATTCCTACCAGCAGTCAGTCTGTCAAACTTTGTTAATAAAATCTATGGATGCTGTGACAAGTAGTGAAAAAAATACAGGGTTTTTTATTTTCTGTTGCCTGCCCCTCCCTCCTTTTCTCTCCCAGGGGAATGTTAGGAACTGCAGGATCTGCTAAATTTCCATCCTTAGAAGAAGAGCAGACACTAGTCAGAATTGCCTTTGCTAACTTTAGAAATGCTTTCCTTCCAGTGGAGGGGAAGTACTTTGGTCTGCAGACATCCAGCATGCAAAGGCTTTGGTCTTCTTTGCTCATCACTATGTCAAGATCCTACAAGAAAGTCGTGTTCCCATTATCTATGCAAAATGGATTAGATGGGGGGATGAAAAGGGCTTGAAAAGGTAAAGACAGATATACGTTTAGTTTCCTAAATGCCAGAATGAGGCAGCTTCTGTCTTCTGTCATGATACTGAAGAAAAATGTGTTATTACTCTAGTGGTTTAATTTGCTAAAACTATTTATGTCCACAAGGCAGGCATTGTCTTCCTTGGTCTTTAAGTGATCCTTAACCCCAGAGGAAATAAGAATTAAACGAATGAAGAATTAAAAAAAAAAAAATCTTTTTTGTAAAAGATTTTGTTGGAGGGAGTGCTTGTCTGGCCAGTTTCATTACTTGTGCAGGATGAGAAATGCTAATGCTCCTTTGGTAATGAAGGGACACAGAGAGGGAAGGAATTAAAAAAGTAAGAATGGAAAAAAAATTAAAGTAAAGATTTGATTTTCATTCAAGCACAAAAATCCACAACTGAAAATGTGCTTCCACCTCAGCAACCCTTTTATGGGATCTTGGATGCTTAGGGATGTTTGTGTAATTGCTTCTTGTAAATGATCTTCTACTCTGCAACACTTTACAGTAAACCACTTTCCTTTGCCATCTGTTATCCAGTTGTTTTAACTGGGTTTCCAGTTATTTGTATCAGTCATTTACAAGAACCTTTTTAACCTCCATAAAATGAAATAATTGAAGCCTATTTTCTTGACTCCTTTAGCATAGGGTTGATATGTGCTTTAAAACTGAGGGACTGGGGGTTAAAATTCAGTGCATGATAAAGAAGCAGTAATTTGTAGATCAGCAGTGAGCAACCTAGCATTGCCAAAATTCTTCTTTCCGAAAGCTCTCAGCATACACATTTAATTGGAGAAGGTAGTTTGGGGGACCTGCAGATGATTTTTCATCTCTAGGTCACTTTTTGCACACGTGCCTTTTTCAGCCACGGGTTGGTCAATGTAAATGAATTTAGTGACTGAAAATGTGGTTTGTCAAACACAGAGATGTTTCATGCCTTTCCAGAAAGCTGGGTTCCGTGAAAGTGAAGTTTCTGAAGACTGGGAGGTGAAGAGTTAAGGTATTCTGCACCCGGTGGGGTTACCTGCAGGCTGTCCCAGTGGAGCAGGCTCTGCTGGAGGGAGGCTTTGGGGCCATGCGCAGGCATCAGCAGTACAGCTTCACAGCAGATAGAGTCATTTTAAGAGCGGCTGAGAGAAGACAGCCTTTTTTGCCACCTCCCTTTCCTGTTATCTACCACAACATAAAGGCCTCTGCTCCTCCTCCCTTTCCCCTCGTGTCGGTGACATTTGCGGTTCAAAAATGACTAGCACGTGGAAGTGCTTGCTGCAGCACACACGTATACAGACTGACTTACTCGTGTGGTGCCAGAAACGGGACTCTGGCCATCTGCAATAGAAGAGCCACCACAGGAAGCCCCAGATTTCAGGGCAGGAGGAGGAACACGCAGATGTTATCACCGCTGGAGGAGCTGACCCTGCTCTGAAGGACCACGGCGCTGGAGCTGCCATACCGCGGGTTCCCCGGGGAAGATGTCCTCAGCGCAGACACGCTGCCTGGCACGGTGTCAGAGGAGGGCTGGGCGGAGAGCCTGCCTGCCTTCCCAGTGGGAAATGAGAAACACCAACAAGCCGCAGTCGGGCACGCCGCGGCCGCTGCGGCAGGCTGCAGGGAGGAGGTTTGGCACAGGGCACCCCAGCCCTCCCTGGCTGCGGCGTGCCCCCTCTCCCAGCCCTCCCCTGGCACCTTGAGGCAGGCATGCAGACGACCTCCTGTGCACCCCATGAGCTGCCCCCCTGCTTTCCCTGTTATCCTGGGGGGTGTCTTCTCCTCTGGGCAGGGATGTAGGAGTATGCTCTGCCCTGGTCCATCGTGCGTGGGGAGTAGCTCCCGTCGGAGAGGAGCAAGGGCTGCGCTCGCCCACGATTTTAGGCGGAGTAGAGGGAGGCACGCTTGTCTCGCCTCGCGTGAAGTGCACTGGCACGGTGTGGGCTTGCTTGTTTGTGGGGAAGCGGGAATGTTAATGGGCTTGCTTTCTGCTCGGGAGAGACAGTGGAAAGGAAAAAAGGCCAGCAGGAGGGAGAGAAAGAAATCCAGTGCAATTACAGGGTGGCAAGTAGAGCAGGGGAAAAATCAACAGGAAGACAGCATTAGAAAAGAGAGAGACTAAAGAGGAAAAAAGGATCTAATAAGAAATTAAATATAGTGTCTATACTGTGTCCTGGGTATGGGCTGTGGGGAGGGGGGGGCTTCATCCGTAATTCGTACAGCAGGCTTCCTTTCAGCTAGGAAAACGGATTCCTTTCTTTTTAAATTGAATAACAGTTTTAAAAACATGGATTGCAATTACAAGCAATAAAAGCATTCACAAACTCAAGCTTGCCCCGCGGGCTGTGGGGAGGCCAGACCCAGTAGCAGGGAGCCCCATGCTCTCGCCACCACCGCTGGACGTCTCCAGGGCTGGCAGCCGCCACCACCGTCAAGTTTATCACATGCTAGTTCTCTGCAAATAGCCAAACACGGCTGTCCCCGGGAAGAGGAGTCACCTGTGCCCAGTTGTCTTTCACCTCAGCCAGAGAGGGGATGGAGCTCATATCAAACTCCTGTGAACAAAGAAGAAAATCAGGTTCCAAATGCTCTGAGTTTTCTGAGTGTTTGTAAAAATAAGAGCAATCCTCAGTGTAAAAGCCAAGTGGTCACTGGTTTTTTTTTTTATTTTAGCCAGTTTTTTTTTATTTTATTTTAAAGCTGATATTTATCAGAATATTTTGAGAGTCTCTGACGGTAATAAAACACATTAAGAAAGTGAGTGTCACAGTGGCAAAATGCAGCATCATTGAGATGTCCTTACAAGAATGCCTCATCCCTGAGACACCATGTTGCTCAGGTACACAATTCAACAGCAAATCGAATATTTGGTAGGTAAACTTCCAGATGCCTGAAGTCAATGGGAGGCTTGCTATTTATGTCAGTGGAGCTAGAGTTTCACTCAGTAGCTGGTGGCAGGCATTGTGAAACATTTTCTAACTGCATTTTCTTGTTAAACATGACCAACTTTTCTCTGTCTATGCATGGCTCCCCTTTGCTCTGCCCCAGTCCATCACATCTGAGCTGCATCCTGCAACCTTTACTCCAGAGCAGGGTAACCCTCCCCCTTCCCATGGTGCTGAGTCAGCGCTTAACAGGGACATTATTGTCCATCAGTATGTGTTATGCAGATTATTTTACTATGAAAATTCATAATTTGGGAACAGCATATGGTTCTGATTCAAACTGGAGTCTGCATTTGATCCTGATGTAAACAGACCAGCTTTGGACTCAGAGACTCCCACCATTTGGCAAATAGCAAGTATTTCGGACCCATTCCAGCTCTCCCAGGAGTGTATGGGAGGCTTGCCGTTGATTTCAGTAGTAGGCAGGCTCTAATGAAATAGAATATTACAGAAAACAAGATATCCCTGTAATCCTTCAAATTTAGCTGTTCAATGGGAAAAAAATCAGAGGCAAATGGAAAGAACTGAGCAGAAAAAGCACCAAAAGACCAGAAGGGGAGAGGCAATGGAGCGTGGCAGAAAAGGAGAACGTGCAGAAAAGTAAGAAAAAAAATCAGCAGGGGAGAAACATGAGGGAAAAGAGGAACACAGGGAGATAATATTAAAAAAAAAAAAAAAGAAAAGAAAATACAGGAGAAAAGCAGAACCCAGAGTAAAGAACTGTATTTTTTGGTGGGGGTGGAGAGACAAAGAAAGAGGAAGTAAGGCAGAGGGAGTCCCAGGTCTGATGTAGCAAGATAAATGTTAAACACATATTTATGCACGAGTAGTGCACTTACAGGCCTGGAGTTAAGCACGTACTTAAATGGCTTGCAGAGCAGCAACAAAATAAAGATATGCAGAGGAGGGAGAAGGTCAGAAGGGAAGGAACACAATCCAGCACTTTTAAAGAAAAAGTGTCTGTAAGAAAGTAGGCATAGACAAGAATAAAGATATCTCTTCCATCCCTCTGGTGGGGGGAACAATGGAAGAGGAAAGGGCTCTGTTTTTAACATAACTATAATAAGAAAAGTTCTGATTTCTTTATAGGTGTCCAGACCCCTAAGCTTTACTTGAACCTATATCCCAACAGCAAATTAGTCTTGGGAAGATGGGTTTTATTGAAATAAGAATTGTTCTAAGAATGATTTTACCTTGAGACTGATAAAGCAAACAAATATCTTCTGCCTGTTTCCTACTTTGTGTTGTGTTGTTGGCTCTCGCTAATCATATCAACCAGAGCTAAGTGCAGTCTCTTGCAAAGAAGTCACTGGTGGTTTCTTCTGTGCCCCCAGGCAGGCTCTGGTGATGCTTACCTGCCAGAGCTGCACGGCAGATTGGAAGAGACAAGGTGGTGGCTGGCTCTGGTTCCTTTTCTCATGTGGGTTAATGGAAAGTGGGTAATCTATCGCTGAGACCAAGCAGATTTGCAAGCTGCATGGGATTTTCTGACTGCAAATGTGCTCATGAATTTCACAACCTCTGTTGAGAACTGCTACAACACTGCAACTGTGCCTTCTCTGCACTGGCCTCATGAGAAAAAAGTAGAAAGCATAAGTTCCTTCCTTTTTTGTTTTAAAGCAGTCTCAGCCACAGTGCATGTTGCCCACCTTTATCAGCAGCCGTGTCATACTTGGTTCTGTATTCTGGAAAAACCTTACCAAACTATACCATAAATTGATTAAGCAGAAATGAATTGTGAGAACCTGGGAACTGCAGGGTACAACCTCCACTGTGCTATTCTACCAAAAAAATCCAGCTTCCCACTAGTAGCATGAATGTTATTCTTAATAACTGCTTGAAATTTCCACATACTCATAAAATTCCTTTTAAAAAAGGCTCATTAGAAACACTGCGGAAATGGATTTAAAACAAAACAATTTTTCTCCACACCTCTGGGCTGACATTTCTTGGCAGCTTAAATTTCAAGCACTCTCAGTGGAGTTAACAGAAAAGAAAACTAACTCTTTGTATATTCAAAGAGCAAATACTTATTTTACTGAGACTGTTGCAGCAAAGACCATCTCCATTGCTTTGGAGATGAGGGTACAGACACCCCCTCATCCAACTAATCTGCCTGGCAATTATGAGCCAGGACTCATTAACATTTTAAGTGAGGTCATCTTTCTCTGAAAAAAAAAAAAGTAAAAACCCTTCTCCCTAAGTGAAGTCACACCATTCTCTGGGAAACTGACTTCATATTTTTTCCAGTGCTGCCCCTCATGCATAGAAGCTCTTTGTAAACACCCTGAATGTTACCTCGCTATTTTTCTTTGTAGCATCAAAACTCCACTGTGATACCTACAGAAAATTTGGCACAGATTAGACTAATCCCATGGCTTATGATCCTGATCTGCACTCTTTGCTATTGTTTTCCCCATCTCTCTGTATCCATCTGCTGTGTGCCTCACAGGTAGACTGAACCATCTCAGGTCAGGATTTTTCTTTTTTTTAGCCTGCTTGCAACTTCTGGGTGGTACATCCATATGGATGTCCGATCAGAATGATCCTGGCTGCCTGGGTGGAGTTCCCCCAAAAGCTATAGTTCTCACCCCAGCATCCCTCAGCCATGAATTGTTAATGCATTGACAAGTTACAGTCAGTTTTTTACATCCTGTTGATATAGCATCACACCAGCAAATAAATCCTAAGGGGAAAAAAATAGCAGGTGGTCAAGCTGTATGATAGGAGGAAGAAAAAACTCAACAACAACAAAAAATTGGTCTTTTTGTATTTGTAGTGATGTAATTTCTTTATTACCAACCGTAGCGGAGATACTGGTGTGCAGACCACAATGCTGGCATAAAGCTTGACAGTGGCATTGCCTGTTGGTTCCTGGAGGGGGGAAAGAGCTCTTACTCCCACTGTTGGTAAAAAGGGAAAAGTACTGCTCCAGACAGCTTCGCTGGCATATGCCATCAACCCAGAGTTCCTGCCATTAGCGCTGGTGCATTTCAGTTCTGGTGGGTGAGGGATCCCAAGGAGGCCCCAAGAAGGACAGGAACTCTTGCTCTCTGCAAGGATCTCATTTCCAGACACCCTGGTTAAGAGTCATGGTTTGTCTTTCTCTGCCATGAAGACTTCAGTGCAAGAGGTGACACAGACTCAAAGAAAATGTTGCAGGACAGAACCCTGCAGAGGAGCAGGGCAAAGATTGTCTTTTAAAGACAGCTGAAGTGATGGTTGTGGATGTTGCTGGCAAAACAGAGCAATCACATTTTTTCAGGCTCGAGGAAGGTGCTGTTTGCTGTGTGGTGGCTGGTGAATCAGAGGGAGCACAGCCATGCACTGGCTTCTGTACATTTCCATTGGGCACCTAGGGGAGGGAGCTAGAGCTGTAACTGCCCACAATCCTGGAAAGAGGCAATGACTTCCCTGACATACTGTGTGTTTGTACATCGCTGCCAAGGCTGAGACCTGGCCCCCATTCAGGCATGACGCAGAGGCACCTGGCTTGGAAGCTCTGAGTCCCTCTCTAGATACATATCCCTCATACTTGTTGGTCCATCAAAAGCATGAATTCTCCTGTGGAGATTTTGCTGTCTTTCACAATTTTAATGAAAATGTAGCTCAGCTCAATTTTCAAGTTAGGTACCCCGGGTAAACACCTAAGCCAGAGGTCCTACAAGTGAAAGTGCTTTGGATGGGAGCGTATATTTGTGGTTCCAGTCTGCTGGATAGACAGCCAGGTTACTTATAAGCAAGATACATACCTATGTGAATCCCCAGATAAATTAATTTAACACTGATAGGTCTAAAAAGAGAGAGAGATGGTAGTCAGGTTGCTTACATTGGAACAGAGGAGACTTGACCTTGAGAGCCAGGTACAATGAGCATGCAAACGTTTTTCACAAGGCAGAAACAACTCCAACAGCAGACTCTGAAGGAGAAAGCAAGTACAGGGATCTTATAATGGTAGAGTCAAGGCAATATGCTAGGAGGTAGGAGATGGAAGGGAGAGTTCATGATCTTCTGGAAGAAGAGTGATTTGAGTCTGCATTTTCCATGTGCCTGTATGTGCTCTAGGGACTAGACAGTGGTGAAAAGGGCCACATTTCTCCCCCTCCATCTGTGTTTTGTGTGAGGCCTGCTCTCACAGATGCAGTCATAAAATACTGGTGGGATAGGGCCTGGAGTTTGAGACCAATTGAGATCACTCAGTTTGTGGATGCCTATAGTGCTTTTTTATTTGTTGGACAGCTCGTTATGGCCAAAACATGAAGAGTAATGTGTGAGTCCGTATCTCTATGGTATATGGCTTAAGTATGTAAAAAATTACTGGATGAAAGTGGGGTAGCTAGTTTAGGCAGTTCTATCTTTAGGGTGGCAGCTCAGTGGGAGGTTTAAGGATTTAATTTTTGGCCTTCGGCATATAAATTCTTTTGTGGAGCCTATGTATCGAATATAAAGGCAGACCCAATGACTTAACAACCTACACGTTACCCCAACATTTCTGCTCTGAGCCAAGTAGAGTGAAGTTTAAATCTGCTACGTGTAATCATCATTACACTAAATTTGAGTCGTTTACGCACATATTAAAGAAAGTAAAAACAAATATTGATAGCCCCAGTGGTAACTAGATGTAAAAGCAAAAACCTTGGGCAACTGATGAAAGACAAGGACGTGGATATAACATGGGAAGAAATACACACCAAACTGTAAGAAGAAAAATCCTAGTTGATTGGTTCCTAATGTAGTAAAACAATTCACCCTGGGACTTGTAAAATAACTGTGAGAGCTTAAAGTGATTCAAATTGGCAGTTCCAGCACAGTCCCTGAGGACACGATGTAATAGCCATGTTTAAAACCTATTGCTGAGCTCCTAGGAAGGCCAAGGAGCCAGTACAGAGCCACCACAGGGGTTAGGACGTGGGAGCAGGATGTGTGCTGGGGAGGGATTGCCTCTCCTCTTAACCTCTCATCTTAGCATCATTTATGGGAAGAGTTGTGAAACCTCGTCTCCAGGATGCCCAGCATTGCTGCTACCTCTGGCCTCCCAGGACCCTTGTACAACTCTTGTGCTTTAAAATTTCTTCCATGTGAAGCTGTACTGGAAACCCCTGCAGTGTTCTAAGTATGGGAACTGTTCTTCAAAAGACCAAAAACATTCAAAATGGAAGGCCCTTTCTATTGTCTGTGCCCACTACAGTTAGACATGAGAAGAGAAACCAGTCTAGGTCTGCTGGCTTACACCTGAGGTACCCCAGGAATAATTCGCCCCAGCTGTCTTTGCAGATGCTTGAAGGACCATGCACTGGGCCTTCAATGAGGGCATACTGCAAGTTTTTCAGTATGGTTCCTCTCACCTATGGCAGACAAATGTGGAACCGAGTCTGAAAGTGCACCCCCGTGAATCAGAGAGACTCGACAGTCTGTCTGCGAGGTGCTGACAATCACAGGATGAGTGCACCCGCACGATCAGATCTCTGTCTGCTGACTAATTGGTAAGGCTGTGATGTGTCATCCCATCAAACCATGTGGCCTCATCGAGTTTGCCCAGCACTTCTCATAGACCTCACTTTGTTTCTGGGTTGTCTCTGGATTTTGTGAGCCTGAAATTCTCCTTGGGATGCACAGACACAGCTGTGGCTTTGCTCTGGTATGACTGCCTGGCCCATGGGCCATGCGGACACCA
This sequence comes from Harpia harpyja, assembly GCF_026419915.1. Taxonomy (NCBI): domain Eukaryota; kingdom Metazoa; phylum Chordata; class Aves; order Accipitriformes; family Accipitridae; genus Harpia; species Harpia harpyja. The sequence continues at coordinate 15,764,889 of NC_068947.1, forward strand.
TTCAAGTCCCCCATCTTGTTGCATGTCATGCAACGGGGCTGCACAGTACGACGCAAAACTTCTGTATAGCCCTCTTCTTTTGCCAAACTGTATTAAGCAAACTACCAGGCGCCATGGGATAGCGTGTCAGAACTTGACTCCAAAAGCACTCTGCAGGTATTCAGGGAATTATAATAGCTTTGTCAGGTCAGGGTCTGAAAGCTGTTAAGTCTGACATCACTTGATCATCCAGAGTTATGTAATGTTGGTATAATTTTTTATTGCATAGCCTGTTTTCCTCTGCTCAGGTGGAAGCTCTCTGCTCCTTTCCTCTGAGAAAGGCTCATTTGTGCCACTGCTAGTCTGCATGGGCGGAGCTCTTGCCCACCTTCTCATGTTCATGGGCCCTTGCAGTGATAGTCCCAGGGGAGCCACGACCTTCATTGCGGGAGGAGAGATGAGTACCCGGCAGTGGCACCATCTTCAAGCAGTTGTGCTACTTGCAAATGAATGCCTGCCCTTAGACTTGTGTAATTAAGCAGAAAACTGAACTGACCATGCAGCACAGCTGTCCCTGTCTGTTCCCCAGTTCTTTGGATACTCATGCACCAAATAAATCAACTGAGAGTCAACAGAGAGACATTTTTGTCCCTCATCTCCTTACTCACTGGCCAATGCAGTTTGAGAGGTATGGGACGGAGAGTGAAACAGGGAATACAGCTAATATAGCAGTCAGAAGTATGACCACACTACAGCTCTAATTCAGCTAGTGAGGATATTGCAGCGTTACACAGCTTTGTAGCAGAGGTTTCAGCATCAGGTGTTCAGTGCTCCTGGAGGTTTTTCCCAGTACGTACGATAATATTATAGCTTCCTTGCCACCGGTGTGTGACCTGGTTAGTGTAAAGCTTGCTTGGGTGAGGTGCAGGAAAGGCACTGCAAGGTAAGAACCAGCATTCAGAGCCATCCCGTCTCACTTGTTTCTGCCATGCACCATTCACACGCAAAGGGGTCACAGTGGCTTTTCCAATGAGCAGGGCCCTTTTATGCTTTACCACTGAGAATATGTGAAGAGCCCCATCCCACAGCCAGCCAGCAGCAGAGGCCCTTGACCCCAGGCTCCAGGCTCTGCGGCTCCAGAGGAGCCCTGCCTGGACCTGCCACGCTGGCAATCTGACAGCCAGTGGTTTGGACCTGGCCAGGCCACCTACGCAGTCTTGCCTCCCTCTGTTTTATTTAGCCTAGAGAAGCCTACGTGTTATCTTAAAGCTGAAGAAACCTTTTTCATATATGTCTTTGTGGGTTTTTTACAACAGAGTGACCAGGTCGACAAAGGTTAGGTGCCCTCATGCAGAGGAGGAGAGGAGGTCTCCAAGGCCTCCATGAAGGCACTGATAGTTCAAGTTTTGTCCATGGGGAATCAGGCACTCTCATCAGGAGGCACTTGGTGTGGTCCTTGTATTAGCTACCGTTGCAGCTGTCAGTGTCACTGTGTTAAGGTGCATTCCCCACAGTGTGACGTCTGGCTTCAGCCAGCCTACTGCATAGGGCTGTGGAAAGGCAACCAGCCTGCCCTCCTCCTCCCATGCAGGGAAAGACCACTGATACGCTACTTCTCCTTCTTGCTGATCCTCCACATAAGGATCATTTAAGTAGCATATTCCCCTGAAAGTTTGCCCATCCTCAAGCAGAAGCTCCTAAAGAACTGAAAAACTGTGAGGCAAAGCCTGGATAGCTCATTTCCCTGCCAGGGACACTGCTGATGTCTTGGCTTAAAACTGGTTTCTCTTCCTGGTGGTGGAGCACAAACTGTTAATATTCTGAGAGAGTTCTGAGTTTCCTCAAAAATTGATGTTCATCAACTTTGTCTTGAAGAATTATGATTAAGAAGATTATACTATTTTCAGTTTAATCTGAATTTCTCATCTTTGTCAGAAACTGCAGTCCTGATTCCCTCACTGGCAAACCCGAGTACACACAGAGCAATTGTTCTGTTTTCAATGAAGTTGTGTTAGCAGTCTGCAACCAAGAGCAGGTTTTGGCTCTTCAAACCAATTCTACAGTTGCTTCATATATTCCCCCCTCAATGCTATAAATATTGGTGCTATTTTAGGCTAATGGTGTTTTTCTTTATAAGCCTAGCCCCATCGGAAGTTTCCTGCCCATATTTGGGTAAGTAACAAAGGACAAATATGATCTTTTTTTTTTCCCTTTCAAGTTGTTAAACTTCAACAATAATAAAGGTATTATGTGGAGTCATCTCAAAAATATATCCCATATATCATTCTGAGATAAAGATCTTTGTCTGAGACTTTGTCTGAAAAGGATAATGTTTCACTCCTGGCGCCTGTGAGTCTACTCTTTCTAGCATAATACATATTTGTTATACAGTTACTAGACCTGGCTAGGTACAATGCCCAAAAATCAGTTTGCACTTTTTTTTGCCAATTAACAAAGCTCATCAGCCTATTTCTTCTTCTCTACCTGCTGAATTCTAACCAAAACACTGCGAACTGGTGGAGGCGGTAGGAAAGTGCTTGTATCCCTAGGTGTTATCCATGAGGGTGTAAGCTGTGGAGCAGCACAGAACAGCTTGCAGTCAGAGAGCAATTTGAGTACACGTTAAAATACCCACACAGTCATTTTCTTTGGTGGAAATTAGGGGAACGGAAATTAGGATCTGCCTGTGTGTTGCAGGAGGAGTGTGTGAGAAATCAATCCCTACAGAAATTATAGCTCTGTTGAAATTCTCCTTAAAATTTTGTTGAGTTCCAAGAATAATTTAAAACCCCAAGCTCCAGTGTTCAGACAACACTGAAACATTGCCCAGTGTGGTTGGGATAAAAAATATTTGGGCGTTTTCATTTTATATTTAGGCATTCTCAATTCAGTGTTTAATACGTAAATATATACCTGTGTATATACAAAATATAAAGGATGAAAGTGGAGCTAGAAACTGTAGGACTCTTAAATGCCTAACCCAAAGCAGGGTGCTCAAGGGGAGTCCCACAGGTTTTGCTCCTGCAACCTCACCTGCTGACACAACCCCAGCAGCCACTGCATTTTTGATGGTGCAGCAGGTTCCAGCCGAGGATGCTCCTTCAGGGCCGGGGGGTCCTGGTGGGCGCTGCTGACAGCCAGCCCTCACAGAGTCACTAGACTAACCCCATCTCACAAGATCTGAGTCTCGCTAGAGAAATTAATTTGCTCCTCCCCTTGTCCCCCCACCCCCCACGCTGTGTCTGTTGTGTGGTTTGCCTCTAATCTTTAGCCAGATCCAAGAATCATAAATATCTAAAGTAAAAGTATAAACCCATTAAAGGAGTTAAATGTGATATACTGAAGCTATGTTAAATATAGTAGCAGATTTCAGAAGTTAAAAAAAAAGTACCAGGGGCTTCTTGTTTATAATTTATAAATTGTTTTATTTGGTGAGTAGTTTCCAAAGTTAATGGCTTTAATAAACTCTTTATAAACCGGACTGCTTATCTCCTGTATGCTGAGGGCCAGATGGTACCATCAGATTTATACTGCAGATTTCTGCAATTTGGCTTCATTAGCGTGGCAGACAGCAGTTTCCACACCTCACAGAGGTATGTTCTCATCTTCCAGAAATGGTGGAGCTCTGGAGCCATGTGACTCCCCTGTTTGCACTGGAAGGATCCTCCACAGGGGTGTGATTTGAGCAGAAGGGGGTGGAACAAGCCAAAAAAATTAAGCTGCATGATAGCACTAGAAAAAGCAGATCTGGAGGAAAAATTGAGCTCAGGTTAGTGCTGACCTTAGCTTGGAAAATCATATGCTCTCCAACATCCACATCTATACAGCCACTAGGGAGCTGCCTGGTTACATGTGATTTTTCCCATCTGTTATTTAAATCACAGATCCAAACTCAAACCCTGGAGCTTGCAGAAATGATGTGGATCAGTGTCATCCTGTGGATACTTTTTCTATAAAGTGCTGAAGGATCCGGATCAGGAAATTTTCCAGGCAGGATGACACTCCTGGCTCCCCCAGCCCACTGTCTCTAGAACTGTGTTGACAAATAAATACCTGTCCATTCCTCTCTCTGCCCCAAAAAGCAGCTGACTGCTGCCGCGGTGCTGCTTCTTCAGGGGAAATTCACTTCTTTGCTCCCGCAGTGATCCCCAGAGGTGTTGACTTGAGATATCTTCTCTAGTATCCCATAGTAGGAATTTCTAAAAATCTGGAAATGACACCTGACTTAACTGCAGCAGGGAATCCCCCATGTTATTTTACTTTTTGTTTTCCTTTCTATCTCTTTCCATCTGTATTGCCTGTGGTTTGAGTAATAGCGAGACAGGGAAAGAAGAGTGACTTACTAGGTTTTGATATGTGTCCTATTGAAGGCAAATATCTAGTCAAGTGTCTTCTTATCTTTTTCTGAGTTCCTTGTATTTTTTTCTGCTTGACTTCCCTATCATTGTTCCTTTCCAAAGCTATCAAAAGACTGATTCGTGCACTTGCTAGCCAAGCACTGGAAAAAATCGTTGTGGAAAACAAACCTTTTTATTCGTATCTTATTTTGGGGTTTTGGGGGTGTTACACATAGTAATCCTTATTACATTTACGTAAATTGAAAAACAATTGAAGTATTTCTAAACTATATATTCAGTTTCAGAAAAATGTGCAAAGAATGCTTTTTGTTTTATAGTCATTCATCAGAGTGATTTGATTTAGAACAAGTTTACAATTTGGCTAATTGAAATTGCCGTTATTCAGTGAATAAAAAAAAAATTCAGCCCCAAAATGTAGCCTTGCTGATGTAACAGAAGAAAGTAGCAGGCTCAGATCAGATGCTGTGGGTTTGCTTGTGGGGGCCTGAGTATGGGATCTTGACAAATGTGGTTCCCTGAAGACCAGGAGAAGGAGAGTGTCCTGCAGGGCAGGCTGGGAAGGCATGATCTAGATTGTAGAAATGTCACCAGGAAGCCGAAGTTTATTATAAGAGAAGGTGTAGGAAGAGAAATTCTGAAGAAAAGGGAACTGGAACATGGATGTCAGAACAACCAGAGGCCTTTATGTTTATATTTTTGTCCTTGATGTATGTCACTAGCTGATGTGTCGAGGTCGCAGATGTCTAACCATAGCTTTGGTGCACCTGGGAACCCCCTTACCAAGTGCTGCGGTGGGAGGAATCTGCACTGGGCTCGATAAGCCACTATCCTTATGAAATGAAAACTCACTCCAAGTTATGCTTAGCCCAGAGGGAAGTTGTGCTGACCCGTGATGGTCCAGAGCAAGGCAACTCTGGGCTGAGGATCCCCCAGACTCTGCACCTCTATGTTGTTTTGCAGCCAAGCAAAGAGCTGTACGTGACTGGCACTTGTCCAGATGTGGAACTGGGGTGCTGCTTGGGCAGAGATACCACAGACTAGGTATGGTCTCCTGGTTCCTGGTCTGGTTCTGCAAGGTTTTAGCTGCCATTGTTATCAAGAAAACCCTTCAGGTGCTTTAGTAATGGAGAAAACCTCTTGCATTTCTTTTTTTCCAGAAAGAAAATGACAGTGTATTTTACTTTCTTCATCTAAGTAAAACACAACCCTCTTTTAAGTCTTTCTTATGCATTTCTAGTTACGGTGGCAATGAGGGAAAACATTTCCCTGTGAAAGGTGGTTGGGGGTATGGCTGTCCCAAGCCATGGTGGCATTTCAGCACGGCCACCCTTACTGGGGCTGGCCCAGCATGGCCACGTAGGTGGCACGTCTGATGTCTTGGACTTCCTATGCAGGTGGATAACACAGTCAAGAAATGTGCTGTGGGGCCTCCTGCCCACTGATGGCTGGGTGTGTTTCTGAGTTTGAGAATCAGGCTTGGTTGTGTTACCCTCTGTATTAAAATGGCATGGGACTGCATGTTATCAGGGACTAGCACTGCAGCTGAAATTAGCAAACAGTGAATCAGATAAATCTTGCAGGAGGTTTAATGCATGCTAGAAAGTAATATTTCCTACCCTGTTGGAAAAGAAATCCATCCTTTTGCAGCTTTTCTTCTCTTGCCCAATTTCAACAACGGAGGCAATAAAACATTTGCAATAACTCAAGAGCATGCAGTTTGTTTTCCAATAAGTCCAGCTTGCTGGTTATTACAGCAGGTACTAGATGCTGAGTCATCATCACCTCAGAACAGGTAGAAGACAAGATATCATACAAAATCATGTGTTGTGTGAAGACAGTAATGGAGGAGGGATTATTCCTTGTAACAGCTCAAGAAGACGGGGATGCCCAGTGACTAACAAATGTGGCTTTAGAACAAACATAATGAGGAAGTGTCTCTTCTTGAAAAATTAGCTGTGGAAAACTTTGTTGCCAAATGCTGTGGAGACCAAAGTGCATATAGTGTGTATAATCTTTCAAAAAACACCCCAAAACCAAACACATTTTTAAGGTCCTTCAGTTGCTATTGAAGGCAGTGAGACAACTATAATCTTTAGAGCAACAACTCTCTACAAGGCAGAAACTGAGAAGGTAATACCAGGCAAATAGTTGCTCTAGATTGGTGCTGTTTCTTCCATGTTCCCAAACCACCCCAACTACTCTGCTGGTAGCTTGTTGTGGAGATGGGGTACTGAGCAGAGGGACCCCTGTACTAATCCAGGATGGCTGCTGTGGTGTTACAGACATTGCAACTATATTAATATGAGTGGAAAAACCACTCCAATCGCCTTGACTTGTGTGTTTTGGTTGAAGGAAGATTCCGGCTGCATGAGAAACGATATCTCTGTAGCGTGTTTGTGGCAATGTAAGAGAGGGTAGATGGTGCTCAGAGCACACTGAAGAATAGACTTCAGATCCTTTGGGTGTATAGGTCAGTCTACACTTAGTGATACCTAGGGGCAGGATTAACAACATTAGCTGCTAAAATCCTGTGCTTATTCAGGAAGGATAACACTGAGAACACCCACTTGAGCTTCTACGTGGCACCCTACCTGCATGCTGCTTGTGCTTCACCCATATTTACTGGCCATTCGCCGCGTGCTGTGCAGGCACTTTGGAAGAACAGACAGGCGGCCAGCTGGGAAGCAAGCCACGCACTGGCCGGTCACATCCTCTGGTGACGCTTGGGGGAATGCCAGCCAATGAACTTGCTGTGAAAGTTTTGCTTTAAGGCTATTATTCACCACTTCATCTGTAGCAACAGCAATTCTGTACGTGATGTCCTCCATGTCATTGCCAGTCCTCTGAGTCATCAGTTCATGAAGGAAATAACTTTGTTTTCTTTTGGCTCTTAGCTGAGCATCCAGCATAAGCACTTTCTTTTGGTCCACCTGGCCTCATCTCAGCTTTACTTAAAGTTTTCCCAGGAGCTTGTTAAAATAGTGCTTATGTTTTCTTGTTTCATGTTTGTATAGGTGATGGGGAGGAGAAATTTCCTGTGTATGCCTTTTGAAAAAAAAAACACTTGGAGAATCATGGAAGTGTTTTCTTACCTTAAATAAATTTCTCAAGCTTTCATGTAGCCAAAAGAGAACCACAGTGAAAGCGTATTAAAAAAAGTGCTCCCCCCTCCCCAAGACCCCCTTTGAAGAGATGGAGAACACTTGTGTATCTGTTCAAAGACTTACCATTTTGCTAGCACTCATCTTGTTGATCCCACAGCTCCATCATATATGGCTGCTGCTTTTGATGTTGAATATGTTGTCAGAGTAATTTTCAATCAGTCCCAGACCAGAGATGTACTTGTAAGAAGTTGCATAGCTGTGTAATTGTCAGGTGCTTTAAGTGTAAATGTTGATGCCAAAGAGGGACAAGGAAAAGAAATAAAACAAGGCACAAGTGTGTCTTGCTGCAGTGTGAAGTGGGATCATGAAAGAAAGGAAGCCCCATCTTGGATTTTGCTTATGGGGACTTGTCTCAAATGTTTGGGCTATTTTGTCAATAGTGAAATTGTTCATGGATCATGCAAAAACAGAAGATGAAAATCAATGGAGGTTCAGGCATGTGTTTAGTGTGTGTTTAAATCTCACTCGTGTCCAGCTAATTGTGAATTTCGGTGTTGTCCTGAATAGAGGTGATTTTAAGCATATACTTGAATTCTTTCTGACTTGAAGCCTGAATAAATGATCCCTTTTCAGTAAATTCAGTAAGGGCAAAAATTTTTTCTGGACTATTGTCTGTAACTCTGAACACTATTTTTAATGCTCTAAAATAAATACAGACAATCTGGCCTCAGAGTTCAGTCTCATATTTCAAAAATAGTTTGGTGGTAAAACAGCTTTTTCTTTGTGTTTTTCTTTTTGAATGCAATAGTAAATGCTTGAGAACTGGGACAAAAGTTAGTCCTTGCACCATCCTGTCTATCACCGCTTCTTCCAGAGTTACAGAGACAGAAGAGATTAGAGTTTAAAAATATTGGTGCGCTGTCACTCATCTTGTTTTTGTTGGCCTGACAAGCCACCAGCTGCTGCAGTTTGTTGCCGTTTCACAGGCATCTCCTGAGGTATTTAAACAAGGTTTTCAGTAATACAGCACCATAGTCCTTCTTAAATATATTAAATTATATTATGTCGCTTTTAGAAGCGACAGCATCCTGAGGATGTGGCAGGCAGCACCCGCAGAAATGGCTAAAGAACCACCTTGTCCACCAACAAACGTCCTCAGCTCTGTGCCCTGGCTGCTGCAGGGTATGCTTGTGTCCAGTCACCGAGTGCTGCTCGCTAGGCTTTGCTGGTCTTTGTGGTAGTTTTATATAGAAGATTTATAGGCAGCAGTGATGGGTCTCATTTGCTTTTGGATTTCCTGGAAGCCTGTGAGGTACCAGGCAGGGATTCTCAGTCAGGATGGAGGAGGCAGCTGAGGACAGAGGGAGAATGGGAGGAGAGGCAGGAACTGCAGTCATGGCTTGAAGTAGACGGGAGAGCAAGAAGAGCAATCAGGCAGCCGGGGGGTCTACTGTGCAAGGCAGAGGCTGGGAACAGGGCTGGAACCATGTCAGGGAGCTGGCTCAGAAAACCTCACTGGACTCGTGAGTCCCACAAATGGTGGCATGGAAGGGGAACACTGGGTTGTGGTGGCATCCATCGTCAGATGGTGGCCAACATTCAGGCTGGTTTGTGGTCTCTTGGAGACCTGCTGTGGCTTGGTGACCAACGGCAGCTCCCTTGCTTGGCTGCTGCTTAGAAGGGACTGTCAATAGCCAGGCAGTGCCCTAGCTTAAGATCCCTGATATACATCATGCTGTGCAAATATTTCCATGAAACTACATGTGATGAACTGAACAACAGATAACTTATTAAGAGAGCCATGATTTCCCCGTTTCCTTAGTAATAAGTTCAGTGATTGAGAAGTATGGTGCTTCAGTTTGGAAAAGCATGTCTTCACTTATCTGGTTAAGATAAGAATAATACAGGAGACAGGTAACACTATAAATCGCTTGGGCAGGAATCAGCTGTGTTTTGGAGCTGGACTTGGACTGTCTTTGTGGCTGCAGACTAATCTCCCGGACCAGGGACCACATGAAAAGTGTTCAGATAGATCCCAAACTTGGAGCCTCAGCTTTCTTCCTTTGCTTGAAAAGGAAGTTTCCTACTCAAAATGAAAGCTGATCTCGTGCTTCCAGGTGCTTCACCAGGCTGGCTCCGGGCAGCTGACGTGCTGATCGCACTGTAGATGTGGCAGCACAGAGCCTGCTACGGGCTGCCAAATCAGCCCGAAAATCAGGCTGGAGTAGCCAGAAACACACTCCTGGCTGCTGCAGTTAGTCCTGCCATCCAATTTACATCTACCTTGGGTGTGCCTACCCCACGCAACTGTGCTTACAGCCTACGCACACCCCTCATCTCCCGCCGTGCTTCGGTTCTCTACGCATAAAAGGAGCCAACGGCAGAAGAACGGTGCTACGTAAGTGGTCATATTTAGTCCACTTTGATTCAAGCAAGCCTGTGTGTGGTGGTGCTTAGGACAGCGAGGCAACCTGTCCAGAATGACAACGGTGGCTCGTGATTTTAAAGTTAAGCATGCGCATAAGTGTTTTGCCAAGCTGGAGCCCCATGCCAAGAGCTGGGAAGCCAATGTTTGGCAGTGAGACAGCAAAAGCCTTAAATGACTTTGGCTGTTTTACCACACTGCAATTGGGCCTAGGAAAGTTCACTCTTCACACCTGGCAGTTGAGATAATTATCCTATCTCTTGCAAAAACATAATAGGTGCATTGTTTGACTTGCGAAGAACAGCAACAAAGTGCAATTGCTGAACTGAGATGTCAGCATAAGAGAATAAAAGTACTGAGGTGAAGGCTTTGATGTGGCAGAGGACAGTGGCCCAGACAGCAAGCATTACACTCCATCCACTTTCTGCTTCTGAAGATAGTCTTTACGTTGCAAATCACTTTCTTAAATGTAAATCTGCAATTAAATGCACTTTGTTCCATTGTTGCCTGGTGAAGCTGAAAATCAAAACGCAAAACCAGGTTGCCCTTCCAAACGCACCTTGTCACCTAATGGAGGGATTCAATAGCAGCAACTTCTGAGCCTGGAGAAGATCAAATACTTATCAGGTGTGTTTCATCTAAAACTTGCAATTCATTTGCCAGGCACAAACAAAACAATGATGAAAACAGATCTCTTTCTTCTCACCCTTCCCCTTTCCCAACCCTGGGGTGCCACAAAATGAGAACAAAGGCACTTTGCCACCCCTTGCTCTGATGGTTATGATGTTTGTGAGGATTTGCTGTGCTGAGCTCTCTGCAAACCTAGCCAGACTCTTCCCCAGAAGATTTATCTTCTCTGGCCTATAGTAAGCAAAGCTACACCTCTTAATGAAAACTTTTCTTTTTTTTTTTTTTTTTTTTTCCAAAAACTGGCTGTAGTTCAGTGGGTACAAACCCTGTGTGTGGGTTCTGTTAATTATTTAAATTCAGTGGTAAAATCATGAATACAGTCTTCCTGGTCCTAAGCCAGGCTCTAAAAAGGTCTGTCTACTTATAGTTTTTCCTCAACATCTTTCAATCACTTTTGAAAGTATCCTTTCAGTTTAATTAATGTTGCCTTCTCAGCATATTAAAGCTCCAAAATAGAATGAAGTCAAAGGGATCAAATAAAGAGTAGAGTCAAGCAACATGGTAAAGATACAACAGCTTTTTTGTTTGCCAAAGGTCCTCTGACATTTCTGTGAGCATTACAGCCTGGCAACAAAGTAGTAGGGAGTGTTAACGTGCATATCAAGAGACATGTATTTTCCAAAGTCCTCCACTGACCCCTGGCACTGAGTCTCCGGCCTCTGTTGCAATGTAGCCACATGCACCTGAAATACTACATGAGCACTCCCTATACCAACACCCATCTGAGTGCTAGCAATGTATCTGATCAAATACTCAGCCCTGCACTGGAATCAAAGTTTTTCTTTGGTTACGCAGCACTTGCAAACTAACTGTGTTTTCAACACCTTAGCTACTAATCTGTGCACCAACAAGTGAGCCTGCATTTTAATAATGGCAAGACGATCACCAGGTTTTGAAATGGGAGAGGATTTAGAAAGACTTAGTTCTGACAAGTACCCTGGTGAGGTAAGGAATTCAAGACAGTTGTAAGCTATAAATATTCATCTCTGACCTGCTCAGGATAGCTGGTTAAACAATGATCTGAGAGTCTGCTCTCTGGGAAAACCCTTGATGGAGGAAAGTTCCTTCAGAAGCCAAGGGGCATCACAGGGATGATTCACACTGCACAAATATTAGAGTTTTCAGGATAATGAGCCTTAAAATACTATATGTGAGAAGATAATAATTCCGTTCACAACTGTATTTTTCCCAGTTGGTAAGAGAAATAAAACTATTGACTGGTCTGTCAGCAACTATTTTTAAAAGGCATATGAGCATATGCTCACATCTAACAGCCCATTTTTAAAAGCCTAGGACTATCACTGCGAATTCAGTTTAACCTCTGAACAACCTGGGTCCAAGTTTCACCTAATGATCACTTCATTTAGTTCATCAGGCATTGCCAAACACTATGCATTAGAAATATGTCTGGTGTGGGATGGGCTTTGTGGAGGTACCACTTCAGCAGCTGAGGTGCTCTGGTTCATGGATAGCAGCTGGCTTCCAAGGGTGAGGAAAACTCCAGCTCTACCCAGCTGCCCCATGGCACCCAACCCTAGCAAGGGCACCCCAACCCTGGAAAGGGCACCCCAGCCCTGGCAATGGCACCCCTACCATGTTAGCAGAAAGGAGAAATGAAATAAGGCCTGTATCAAGTAAGAGTTATGTCTCCAGAGGCAGGTCAGTACCATTTGGGGTGGGTAAAATAGTAGGTGGGTGGCAGAAAAGGAGCAAGTGCTAAAGCAAAAATTACTACCAACAAAGATAGCCACAAAGATAGTGTAGTTTAACCACGGAATCCACAGTACATAGCTACTGAGCGTACCCCAATTATAACCACAAAATACAGAATCTTTAACCACAGTAATCAGATGATATGACCAATATTCAACACAAGGATCTACAGAGAACAGCTCGAACACTGGAAAACATTTTCAGGGGTATTCGTTTTTGACGCTTGAAAACATCTGTTCAGAGCAATGCCTCACCACCACATGTGCTGTGGAGCTATCTTTTTCTCAACAAAAGATGTAGCAGATATGTTTCTGGTCCGTGATGCTGATGGAAGGGAGCAAACCCTACTGCATTGGGCTGTACATTTACAGTACTGCAGTATGAGCAATGTGTGCCTTGCCATAGGGTTCCCCCTGAAAGGCGCACACTCAGCCCATGAGGGAATACATGTGCTTCAGGTAGCCAGCTGGTCAGAAATAAAGCTTTAAACATGCAGATCTGGCCTCAGATAATTCCCTCTAGTTTTTTCTAGTCCCTGCTGGAGACTCCAAAGTGAGTGGGCTGTGAATGGGCTCCACTCATGCTTCAGGCTTAGGATCATGAATTCAGCCCACTGGCTGCCCTCGTCCCACTGTACACCTTGGCATGCTTGGCCAAACGCAGCTCAGCAGCACACAGCTCTGCTCCCAGCTTTGGGGCAGACCACTCCAACCTCTCCCTGCGCTGGTTTTGTGCTGCATTTTCTGGCTACACAGCTCTATGCAAACTGATGTCCCTCGGGAACACAAGGTCTGTTGGGCTCAGTAACAGTCAGTGTAAATATTTTAAATAGTAATGGGAAGCTTTTCATAGTCTTCAAAGCACTGATCTAAAACTTCCAGCTGCAGATTTCATGTGGTTTATATTAGAACATGACGATATTGCAAGTTGGAATATAAGGCTAGTTCTAGCAATAAAAGGACACAGTTTCCACCTATTTAAACTCATCGTATCTTCTTACAGCTCATCATTGTTCGTAAGGGATTTCTGGAACTCTTGTTAAAGACGTTTCAGCCTCTAATAACCTCTTCTTAACCGAAGGTCAGTTTCTGAAGTTAAAAGAAAACATTACTGTCTCTGTTCCTCTGATACCAGAAATGCCAGTTATTGCTTTGGGTTTTCCTTTTTCTTTTCTTTCATCACATGATTTGTTCTCCACTGTATCAAGGCAGAATACAGGATTCCTAAATACCCTGCAGAAAAAAGCTGAGAAATAATTGTTGTCAAATAATCCCATCCACCAGATTGGAAACTTTACATCAAAGTTTGAGCAGCTACAACTTCAGGATAACATGAGAGGTACTTACATGTTTGATGAAGAGTGTACTGAACAATTCAAGCTAACTGTCTTTACCTGTTCTAAACCAACCATGTTTCATATAACAAATCAATAATGCATGTTTCCCCTCTCTCCTCGTCCTTTGCCTCAGTTTCTGTGACCTGCTGCCAAAAGTGTTTTAAAAGGATGAAAGATGCTTCGTAAGTTGAGAACTATTAATGAGAACTGGAAATGGGATAGAAAAAAAATATGTCTTCAGATGCTTTGAAGAAAAGGTCATCATGGTGGGAGATCCAAATTAAAAACAAACCTTCCTCATGGGCACAGGCAGCATGGATCTGAATGAGGTGGGTGGAGAAACTTATATATCTCAACACACATCATATAACATGGGAATCTGTGTTGTGCTGGCCAATGCAAATGAGAGGAATGGATGGGGTGATGCAGCACCTTCCCCCTCCTTTCTTACGCATGCACATGATCTATTCAGTCCCGAATAAATACATGACTATTCCTGGGGCTGAACAGTATAGAGGCTGTAAATTTATGAATACTGTTTAAGCTTACAGGGATAGACCCTCAGTGGGTTCAGGACCTTAGAATCTCTTTCACAAGGGTAGTCCTCTTCCAAAGGGACATTTGCCTCTGTTTGCATATAGGTGAATCCTGTAGGACTGTATCTGAGAAAATGCATTTTATGATTCAGTTATATGTTTCTCCTCTGTGACCATAAATTCCAAGTAGATGGATGTCATTTCTCAAAGTCTTTTGGGCACTTTTAGCTACTGAGAAAGTGCCAGAGCAAAGAATTTACAAAACACGTACCTCAAGAGGAAGTCCTCTCTATGTGCTTTAGGGAATAGTGATTTTACCACAGAAAGGAGCTGGCACTAGTGATCCGGTAGCCATATGGTGAGCAGCCACCTCTGTGCTCAGGGCTCACTTTAGTCTACAGCAACCTTGAAGCAAAGAGAGGGTCAGTGCTCTCATCATGAATGTAAACCTGCTCTTCATACCATCTGATATGAAACTCTTATATACCAATGAGTTCAGAAAAGAACAATATATCATTATTGTGTACAAACTAATTTATATCCTGGATGAGTTCTTGCTTTGAGTGATCTACTCTAGCTCTCCTGAGTTGAAGAGAGAGGGACCATTTTAAGCATGAAAACAGTCCAAAGAAATCTTTTAGGAGCAAATATCAGGTCACATGCCCTCAAAGCAAGCTGCCACCTCACTTCATCAGGAATGTCCTACAGTCAGATCAGCAGGGCCAGCTGGGTCTCCAAGAGCCTGTCTCTATAGTGTTGGACATGATTCCTTCTCAAGGTCACTGTGATGCTCTTGCTTATCAAACCCTCCACAGCCCCAGGGATCACCTCTCCGCACAGCTCCTATGGGCTGTTTTGTGGCTGCTGAGATGCTGTCAGGGGAGGAGATACAGAGGGGATGCACTGCGTGTCCTGCATCGGCAGGACTACCTGCAATGACCCACAAGTTTCTTTTCAGTTCCGTGTCCCCAGAATGCCTCTGCTCCTAACATCTTTGTCAGACTTTTCCTCATTTGAAACAGAAAAAAATAAGAAAGATTTGCCATTCCTCATTTCAACAAGAAAAAAAGTCTCCAAATATTCAAAGGTGGTGTTTTATCCAGTATCTGACCCATCTGGGATCATGAATTATGGTAAAAATAACAACAAAAAAAAACCCCTCTCAGACCTTGCAGCTTGATTTCTTGGCCAAAGTGTTCAAAATAAGTTTGGAGTCAAATCAACATAAGCATAAGCTCCCAAACTCACACTTGCTGCTCTTAATTTTCTTAAGGAAAGGGGAGAATTCATCTTTCCAAGCATGGCCATGGCTTTGCTGAGTCATGTACAGCTGCACAAGTGGATGTAAGCTGAGTGTCAGACCCCACCAGTGAAACTGGACACCCTTTTTGCACAGGTGCAAATGACTGCACGGGGGACGCACGCGGCAAAGAGTTGGCTGGAGAGACCCCGCTCCCTCTCCCTGCCATGGCTGCTGCTCGCTGTAGCATGTTCAAGGCTAGTGCCACTTTCTGGAAGCCAAAACCCGAGACTATGGGTGCTTGTAGGTGGGGTTGGGAGGTAATGAAAGTGAGTGCCAATGCAGTCTTTGGCCTCGGCAGAGGTCAGCAAGTGTCCGGGACGGGAATCTTTGAAGTAAAACACAGAACAAAAATTCTTCTTATCCCAGCACAGTCACTGGACTCTGGCTCTAGTTGTGACCAGAGTGAATTGTGTCTGTTTTCACATAGGAGATTTTAACCATGTGTACAAATAGGTACATATACATCAAGGAAAATTAGTTGATTGCCCTCTTCTTTGTTATAAAGCACTTGTACTCACAGCAATGGCCTTTCAATTTAATGTAACAGATACAGCTGCTTATTACTACTGTCCATTTCAGCATTCAAAAGCTGTGACTTGGGGTGAAAAATACAGGACCACTCACTAAAGGACTTAAATTTCATATGCTTCAAAAAATGTCTCTCTCCTTTTAGCGTTGCATCTGCTTTTGCTGTGCTGGCAAGACACAGTAGTGTCTGGAGACATCTGTTGCTATGTTTATACTAGCAAGTAATTTGGTATAGTAAGAGCGTATCAGTAGATAGAGCATTTGGTGCTGAGTCATATACCCACAATGTGCAGTTTTGGGGGTTTACTTTGAACTAAATTGGGTCTGGTTCTCGGGACCAAGCACCCCATTGTGCATGTGGCTCAAAGCTGTCTGCAGGACTCATGTGGGGTTCTGCCTCTCATGACCCATCAGGAATGAGGGCACATTTGGTGCACACCTGAGGCACAGCTTCCAGGTTGGTTTCCTGTGAAAGGAGTCCAGTTTGCATGTATTAAAACAGTCTCGTGAACCAAAACAATGTGCAATAAGCGGGGATGACTAAGTTGCTTAAAAACACACTGCTGCCCTGAACCAAAAAGCTAATATGTATGCAGGCAGTGGAGACCGGACCTGGTTATGCTACGTGTGTGCACAGTAGCTGCCCAGTAAGTTCACAGCCTGGATAGATACCACAAAGAGCAGGAGAAAAGTGAGACTCCTACAAGGCGAGTGTCCTGCCTGAGGTCATGCATATTATCAGTGGTTTTACCCATGTGAGCCACTGTCCCTCTGAGTCAGCCCAGTCAGGACCCTGTTGAACAGCCTCTTGCTGGTGCTTGGGAAGGAGTAGTGAATGGGCCCCTTTTTGCACTAAGGGTCCCACACATAGCTTATGCTCTTTTAATTGAACAGAGGATAACAGATATTTCTATAGCATGTCTTTTGCTAATAATGGTGCCCCAAACTGCCAGGTTTTATTCCATTTTGAAGCAGTGTGATACTGTCTGACTGGCTGACACAAGCCTCAAGCCATACCTAACTGTACCCCTTCAAAAAAAAAAGAGACTAGAATCAACATTGCTCAGCATGAGGCTGGCATGCAGCAAACGTGACCCTGGGCAAAACTGACAGCCATATTTCAGCTGTGCTGTAGTTCTCATTAAATGTTTGTCTTATCAGTGTCTTATATTTTTTTTTTTGTGGACACATGAGTCACTGCAAATGTCACAAAACCTAATTGTTACTATTTTATCGGACAACTCACTCTCCTTTATCTAATTGCAAGCACTTTAGGCTTGCAATCAAAAACATTCTTTAACACTATCCTCTCTGTTTCAAAGAAATGGATTTCTTTCCGTAGAGTTGCTGCTCTCATTGCAGTTCAGTACTTCCCTGCTAAAGCTAGGCAGAGAAGTGACACTCCTTTTCTTTGAGTGGAGTAATATAAATAAATGCAAGGCATTTCTGGCTTTGTGGGAAGACCAGGTGGTAAGAAAGAGCTGCAGCAAGAAATGGGGAGCTGAGAAACAGGTTGGTGTAGTTGACTGGAACATTTCCAGGGTTGCTAACTAACAATTTGTTTGGTAATTCCAGGGTGAAGTTCTAGTGCAGCAGTAGGGTGCTGCTGTATTTACTTCCCCATTCAGGCACTATCTGCACTCACTACTCTGTTTTACCACCAGGTTCTTCATCTGGATTCCCCATTGACCTGAGAGGAGAATGTAGTTGAAAAGCCTGACTCAGTACAACTCTCTGATATTCATTTTATTAAGAGGATGAACAACTCTTTTTCAGATAGTCTTTATATTCCCTTCAGGCAACTCTATCTCCCAGATTTATTCCAGTGAGGTGATTTAACCTATACTTCCCTCAACATCGTTCGTTCATTCTATGAAAAGTCAGATATTATGCATTCAAAAGCACCACTTGCTTTCTGTGCCATTCAGTGCCATTCTACATGTGCTTCTGCCCATGCTCTTCAGCTACTGTCAGAGGCATTGCATTGTGCTTGTTGCCGGTTTGGCAATGGAGTATTCTCGGGATGGTGCAGATGGAGACTGTGAAGGCAATGCTTATTTCCCAAATATCTTGTCATTAGTTAGGAAGAAACCATCACCTTACTTATACCATCAATCTTTCTGGTTTTAAGCTGTCCATCACTGAGAAGGAAAAGTTGATGAATTCTGCTGGTGAAATTGTCCACTTGTCTCCTGTGGTACACAGCCCCAGACTTGGTGCCAGAGCACAGGAAAAAAATCACCTTCTCCATAGGCAGGTGTCCAGCAGGAGGGGAATTTCTGCCTCCCTTATCCTGTTTGGTCTCTTTTAGAGACAGGCTGAATGTTCTTCCGTGCCTATCTCCCATTTCCCACTTCAGCAACGCTCCTCCAAAGTGTTCCCAGCCACTGGTCCAGCTCACAGTGCACAACCAAGTCCTCACAGAAAAGCTTGGCTTCATTCCTACATATTAAAAAAGAAAGGTCTGCACTATTTCTGTATATCAGTGTTGAGGTCTGACCATGATAAAACTCTGTACCCTCACTGTTTTTCTTACTTTCTCTCTTTTTTCTTTTTACCTTATCATGGGTCTGTTTGAATGCTGTGGCCATTACTAACATAAGCAATGATTGCAAAATAATGAAGAGGCGAGAGTAATGCTGCTATATTGAGCATTCAGTGCCAAATTGTAGTATTTTAGTAAAAAGAAAAAGAAGGAAAAAACAGGCTCAGAGTGACATATTTATCTTCTCCTCCTCCACCTTGCACCTGTTCCCCCCAACCCTCCGTTGTTGGCTTAAAAAAACCCTAACGTTTTTCCCATAATGTGTGGGCAACTTCAGTGCATCTGAGTTTCTGAGAGAGAGAGGGGAAAAAAGGAGAAAGTGAATGACTAAGAACAACAGCCAGGGTGGGTTTTCAATGTGGTGCTTGTCACTCATTTTAGTAAGGCTCTGTAGGAAACCTGGGGCTGGCCCCTGGTGCTTTATTTTTGCCTCTTCACTCAGTGACAGTAGCAATGCAGCAGCAGCAATGCCTCAGCCCTGAAACTCAGACTGCCCTGCAGAGACTCACAGCTTCAACAGCAAATCTCCATCGAGCAGCTTCATGTCCTGCCTTCCTCTCCTAACTCACCCAAGCCAAGGCAGGTTTAACCACCCCTCACCATGCTGGGGTGGCAGCAGGCTAGCTGGCAGTCCTTGCAGAGAAAGCGGGGGCAGATAGGCAAGGAAAACCTGTCTGCAGCCTAAATGTACACAGATATTAACAGCAACACCAGTGATGCTCCTGGCGTGGCAGCAGCTTGGAGGAAGACAGGCTGGGCAGGCAGGGGTGCCAGCTGGGTTAGTATGTGTCTGCACTGAAAGGCATGCTCGCTGGCACCCGTGGCTGCGTGGTCTCAGTTTGCAGTGGGATTTGTAAGATGAGGGTGGTTTTTTCCATTGATGAGAAGTGCAAGTGGGAGCAGCTGCTGACTGCTTGAAATAATAGCGGGGGCACTGGGATCTTGAAACGTTCAAGTCAACACAAGTTGGCCTTGAAAGTTTTGAGCTCCGGCTTAAAGTGTAAAATTATCCTTCAGCTGCAGGAAGCTGATCACCCATGCCAGTAAGTGAAGCTCAGTGGAGGTGAGGTGACTCATGCGATCGCTTCAGAGTCTACCCAGTTCCTGAAAAGGTGGTTTCTTCTCCTCCTTTGGCTGGCCAGGACAGCCAGTTTTACAACTGCTGCTTCCTCACAGTTGCTGCTCAGTGCTGCCTGAGGTGATGTGGCAGCCCTGGCCCAGGGGGAAAGAGAAAGTCTCTCCCCTGCTGAAGAGAAACACAAAACACACGAACCACCCTACTCCCCGTGGCAGATTTTGGGACACCAGCTGCCTTTTCCTGCCAGCCAGAAGGTTTGTAGAACCCAACCATGAGTCTTCCCTGCTACAGCCCTGCACCGCTCCACTGCCCCAGCACCCTGTGAATGCTGGCTGGTGCCGTGCAGATGCTTCTGCTGCTTGGGGACATTTGGGCTCCAGCTGTTTCAGGCTGGCTCCGCTGATTCACGCTGGCTGGAGACCAGGTGCCAAACGAGAAAAATCTCTCATTGTGCCTCCCTCATTATTCGGGATTTTTTCATTGGTTATTAGTGGTGATTCCCATTCATTAAAGAAAGGGCATGAGTAATATTTATACATTGCTGGTTTTGCTAGTAATGACATAAGGCGATTACAAATGAAAGAAATGAGAGGAAATACATTATGGTATCTGTAATCACTTTCACTGTTTCCCAGGAATAATTAGTCAGCTTCCTTTAGTTTTCTGTGGGAGTTTTTCATGTGTCAGAAAAGAAAGAGTGAAATAGTTCTAAAAATAAGAAAACATGATGATAAAATCCTAGACTGGCAAGAAGAGATGAAGATGTCTTTAATGCCTAATGGAGTACTTAGGGGAAGATGTAAGAGGTGTCTAAAGCACAGACTGTAACTGAGATTTTCCTTTTTCCCTCTTACTGATGTCTGATGGAAAGACAGGCATGTGTGTGGATCTTAGGCAGCCTTCTCTAGTACTTAGGCTAAGCTGGAAAACACTTTGGATGTCACACATCAGCTTACATCTTTGAAGGGATCCATTACTGCTGTAAGTCCAGTTTGACTTTGGTGTAAAGTACAAAAGCTTCTGTGCCAGCAGTAAGTAAACAGACATTTGCAGTGTAGCTGTGCAAAAACCTCGCAAGTGCTGTGGTGAGGGGAATGTCTGAAATGCCTTCCCAAGGTGCTGGGACAGGTCAGCCAGAAGTAGGTGGGCATCTCTGATGTACGAAGGAGTGCCTTGGGCCTAGAGGTTCCCTTCTTGTGCTACCAGCTTTCATCTCCAGTGCACAGTAATATGGCCTTTTCAATCCACTGATAGCAAGAAACAGGACCCCAGCAAACCACAAGGGACAAAAGGATGCCCGTCTGCGCAAGGCAGCTCTCCTTGCTTGCAGTGAATGTGCTCCAGCACAGCTGGTTGCTAGTTGGGGAACAAATGGGAATATCCTGCTGGCTGGAAGCTCTTGGACTTTGAAGGACAGGGGTACCTGTTTGTAGAAGCATCATCTTGTGGCAGGAATGTGCCAGCTTTGATCAATCTTTATGTCAGAGAAGACCTCCCAAAGCCAAGGGGAGACACTCAAATGCAAGGGTGTTGCGCAGGGCTGACTTCCCGGGCAGGTGCTGCACCCCCTCCTTTGGGTTGTGGGGGGTGCAAGGAGATAGCCTGGTTCATCCCAAGTCAGACCAGGAGCTAGAGCATGGGCCCTCCATGTCCAGGTGGATATTATTGGTCCCTGGTTTCTTTTTTATTTTTACTATTTCTCTCCCCTTTCTCCCTGCCGCCCTCCAACTGCTCTCTCCCTCCTCCTTTCACCCCCAAAGCACTTACTCTCTTTCTAATATAGAGACTTTCTCCTAAAGTCTGGGCAGTAGAAAGGAGATTGCATGATTAAGCAAGGGGAGCTCTGGATTTGGGTCCTGACTCCAGTTTGCAGGGAAGAAGGCAGGAAGTTATTCAACAAGTCTGCCCTCCCTTTGCTGAGATAATCCATCTCCCCGGGCTCAGCTGCCCAGCTCTGGCGATGCTGGCACAGAGGCAGCCATGGTGGAGACGAAGAGCTTTACTCACTGCTGCCTGAAAAACAAATAGCCAGCACTGGTTTCCCCCCTGCAAACAAGAAACTTGAAAACAAGGCCAGTAAAATGCCAGTGGTCGTCTTTTTCCCAGGCTCCAGTGTTGTGCAAGGAGGCTCTTCTCTGTTGCAGTGATTGCCTAGATCGGCCTCTCTGCTGCACATCCCTGCCCAAAGCAAAGCCCCTTTGAGTCAGCGGGAAGTCTTCCTTACACATTCGGTGTAGGAGCAGGCAGGCAGCCTACCTCGCTCCCCACAGTTCCCACATTTATATTAAACTCTTCCTTGGCATTTTAAGATTACCAAACACATTGTTTCAACAGAACAAGGATTTTCAACATATCCTGCCCAGAGGACTCAAGTTTACCTTCCCATGGGGACTTTTTTCTTGTACCAGGAGAAGCGGCAATCCATTATGTTTGAGTTGGGAAACATCGCTTAGCCATTGCTGTAGCCCCTCAAATATTTAACGATGTGGAGTCACTCCAAGAGGCATTGTTAGATTTTTTTTTGCTGATATTCAAAGACTGAACATCAATTTGTCCACTGTTTAATTTGTCCCCTCTGGTTTCAGCATTCTGTTTCTTCTCAGATTTTCAGATCTCTGTTTATATTTGTGGAAAATAGGAAGTTAACTTTAAACTAAGTGAAAATTAAAACAATGTGTTGTGAATATTTTGGTCATATTTAGATTTGTGCAGGGCGTTTCCTATAGATGCCAACACTATCAGAGTAATAGCTACTTGCTTTCTTAAATATGCACAACTTCTCATCAATTTCTATTAAAAAATGCTTTGTTCCTGCTAGACTGCCTTCCACGGAAACTATGCAAGATTTTCATGAAATTACTTTAAACCCTGGACTTAACTGAACCTTATGGGTCTTTCCACTCATTTCTCTTTTGTTGCAAATTACTTAATGTTAGAGCTGCTCTGAAGTTTTTCCCAGCTTTCCAGCCATAGAAATCCTGTTACATCTTCAAACTGGACAGCTTTGCCTGCTTTGTCAAATGTCTGTTTTGTTTAGGACAGCTTTGAACTTGGAAAGCCAACTATTCCACTTGTTTTTACCACTTTGAAGGAAAACATTATTAATCCTTCTGTTAGTCTGTTTATGTGCAGCCCTTGCTTTTTGGAAAATATTTGCTAAATTTTTTCTGACTTGTGGCTTATGTATCAAGAGATGAGAAGAATTTTTATACTGATATACAGAATATTTTTTAGAAGCAAAAGTAATGGTTTGATTTTTTTTTTTAGAATTTAGTAGTCATCAAAAAAGTTATTTTCTATGTAATATCGTGAAGACATCATTACACCACAACTTGCGTGATGGCAATGATTATCAACCTATAGGCCTATTAATGATGCTAAATGAACACTCCCTCTTAAACTTGTATTTATCTTCTAATAGACATATTGATTTAAAGAAGCCAAAACCCTTCCTTCTTCATTTTTCCCTTCCCTCATGTTCCCAAATAATCACTAAAACACATTGTGGTTTAACATGCCTATAAATCATGCCACTATATGCACAGTAACTAACTGATATGCTTTTCGTATGACTAGATGTTGCTGGTCTTAGGCTTTCAGAAAGGGCTGGTACTACACTGGCCTGGACCCCAGGCAAGATCTCTTTCTCCACATTGCTCAGCATGCGTTTCTACCCCGGTGAGGATTTGAAGACCTTGTATCCCTGCCAGCCCTAATTTGAAAATACTCACATCTGTATCTTCCTCAACTCTTACATGCCTCCCTGAGGTAAGATGTAATACTCTTATCTTTCCTCTTGTGCCAAATCTCAAACCACAAAAAGTACTGATTTGGGTTTCAGTGGCTCAGAGAGGGAGGCAGAGTGCTGCAGACCAGGGATGGGATAGTGGTTTAGACCCTGCTCTCTAGGGGAAGGGGTTTCTGCTCCAGAATAAAACCTTCTGTTAATGTTAAACGGGATATAATATGTGGGCAGAAGTAGAACATCTCTGTTTTGGCAAAGGTAATGATCCTGGCGGGGGAAGTAGGTAGACAAAATAAGAACACTGGGTTCCAAAAATCTACTGTGCTCTCCTATTTTATTTTTCTTAGTCTATGCATATGATTTTGAAAATGTTTCTGTTAATTTTAGGGTGAAGCTGTTCTTAATCTTTGTCCTATGAAGTGTGCTTGCACTGTTTTCTCCCTCCGTCAGTCTCCTAGGCATATTGTGGCTGTAAGCACAGGGGTGCGTGTACACATGGCTGCCTGAATGAAGTGTGTGTGTGCAAGTGGAAAGTGATGGGAGAGTGGGTGACATTGTGCCTCCAAGTAGAGGATCCTTTGTGCCAGCCAGATCCCTAGGAGGGACAGACTCTGACCACCCAAACAGAGCGACTCTCTTCTCCACTGACTCAGGATGTGCAACAGCAGCAGCAGTAGCAGCAGCAGTAGCAGCAGCAGCATCCCCACCGTCAGCGTGGGGATCCCAGACCTCTCATGCTCTGGTCTGGCTAAAGTAACCCTTGTCACTTTGCGGCAGGTCAACCCCTTGGCACCTGCCTGTGGTCCGCCGTGCTGCGAGGTGGTGGAGCTACCAGGACACCGGCTCTGCCGCTCCTTCGATCGGGCCTGGCAATTTCACGCTGCCGTGAGCTGCCAAACGGCGTAGAGGACAGCCGTAATGCTCACCCCGCCATCTAATCCCTCACACGAGGCCCCGTGCGCGGGAGCCACGAGTTTACGTGCGGCAGAGGAGCCACGGCAGCTCGGCTTTTTATTCACAAGGCAAACCAATCCCCACTGGCAGCTGAACAGGCAGCCCCTCGGGGGACCAATTACTCCGATGTGCACTGTACAAACTGCGGCAGGCAGCTGCCGGCTCCCCGGGGAGATGCTCCGCCGGGCTTCGTGAGCAGGAGCCAGCCTGATCCTCCAGACACAAGTTGTTCCTCATGTCAAAACTGCTGCTAATGACACAATTAACTAACTGGGGACTACTGAGGAGCTCTTAATTAGGTAAACACTGCTCGGTGAAAAACGAGTGCCCCGTTCTGAGCGTACTGGTTTGTGTCAGGCTGCTGGGAGGTGAAGCCTCCGCCTGCGGATGAGGAATCTGCTTGAAGGTCTAATTTAGGTGGTAAAACTGTAACTCAGCTGGGAATTCCCTTGCATGCAGAATTTAAAATAAGCGCTAGAAACAGCTCAACTTCTCGCAGAAACGCCCTAGAAGTATTTAAAATATTTCATTGCATGTACAGAAAAAGATTACTTCCTTAAGCAGAGCAGCAGCACAGAAACTGCTGTCTAATTTTAAGTGGATCAACTGGGAAAATCTCAGAGACAAAACCCAGGGGGAAACTACAAAAGCATTTTGCATTCTTCATATGATAGTGGGCCTGATGTTGTGCGTGGCACTCAGAGAACGAACCAAGGATCCTGCAGGCCAAACAACTGCAAACTTCATCGACGCCTCATTGCAGGGTCTGGAAAAATGAAGACCACCATGGCCACGTATTTCTTTTACCCCCGCAGTCTGTTATTACTTAGTCCTGCATGTTGAAAGAAACTCACAGTGTTTAGCTGGTGTTGGCTGGCTGAAATTTAGACTGAGATTTTAAAAGGAGCCTCAGGGAGTTGAAGTTCAGGTCAATGGGATTTGGGCCCCCAACTCCCAAAGGCTTCTCTCGGATTAAATTTTGAATCCTGTCTTTATCTAGGTATTTTCAGGGCCCATTGCCGCAGTTACCGCACATCTACGACTCACTGCAAATTCTCTTGCTGGACACCTGCCTGCTCAGCACCGCAAAACAGCGAGCAGGGAGCAGGACGATGCAGCACAACCACTGTGATAGGTAAAGTAATGCCCGTGGCAGATAGGAGAGCTTACTGATGTACTGCAAAGAGCTCCGCCATGTAGCACTAATTAAACAAGAACGTCAGGAGAGCTCTTATCACATGTTAGGGGTCAGCAAACAGTAAGTCTGCAATGGGTAAACGTGGGTATGGAGGAATTCAAAATCTCTTCTTTCTTAGCACTTTTTACCAGCAAGTTTTACCATGTCTTGTCCAGTCAAGTTTTATTTTCATTAAGCACATAAAGAGATTACTGGAGAATTCAGCTAATCTATCTGTAGTATACAACAGAGCAATTTGCAGCAGGCAGCTCTAAAACCTGATCTGTGACCTCCAGCGGGTACAGATGTAGTTGTTCAGAAAACGCTGTAGATGTGTCTCAGTCAGCCCCCAGGATACTTTGTTATTTGTTCTGCATAGCCGCACAAAATTCATGCTTGGTGGCGAGACAGAAGCAGCACTATTGCTTAAATACCCATGATCTCAAAGCAGATCTCAAGTTTTCTCTCAGGAGAGTAGGACCACAGTCATTTTACAAAGCTGCATTAGAGCAACAGTGTTCCTTTGGCACTACCCTGTATTTAAGAACACTAAGAAGTTTGTAGGGAGTTCACCAAATCCTGTAGTGATTATTTATAGCATTATCTGCATATTTAGGAACTTCCTTTCTACCCATGCCAATTAGTCATTGGTGCATGCTCTGATGGATATGAAGTTAAAGTTCCCCTCCCAATATTACACATTCTCTTTTAGATTAATAGTCTTTGTATCAGTGTAAGAGCTCAATGCTTTTCAAGATGAGACCTGTTAAGTTTCATGATACCTCATGACCATGACAACTCCAGTGGTACTTCTGTCTAATGGAGGAATGGAAATTATTTGTTATACGTTGGTTTTGATTTTCAGTGTTTGCTGATTAGCTCTTGGAGATAGATATTAACTTCATAGCAGGAGATAGAGAAGTACCTCACTACTGTGTCACTCGTTCTGAAATATATCTGTTCTCTTGGTCCCACTATTTCCTTTGTGGAAAAACTCTGACAGAGCATCACCTTCAGTATCCGGAAAGAGTAGCCCTAGGGCAGATACCTCACCACTGAATTCACTGATGAAGACAGAGTCAAGAAAACATGGTAGAAAAATCTTCCCTTTAGTGTCTTTATTAACCTGAGTTGATGCGCTGACTTCCCAGGAAACAGTCAGACCCACCGTTTTGTTCTTGGGCTTCAGCTTTTTAACACATGGAAAGACATTTTTATGACGTACGTATTTTTTAAGACTGTCTGTTTGCTTGCTCTCTTCACCCCCTCGTCTCATTCCTCTCATTTCTATCTTTAGAACTTACCTGTGTTTGTTTATGCTGTTTCTATCAGCTGCACTAGATTCAGATTTCCATTTTCTAGTGCATACCAGCACGGTTTGAATAACCTCTTGAACTCTGCCATTTAATCTCATGTGTGTTGTTTTATTTTTTGTCCATTGCTTCCTTTCCAATTTAGCCATATACCTTCTGTAGCTCTTATGGGTTGTGCAGGGCATGCACTCAGTCCCCCTGCTGAGTCTAAGGATTTTAATTTCCCTGTTTTTGACATTAGGGTCTTTCTCAACCGCTTCCTCCATTTTTAGAAATCCCCCTGTCTGAAGTTCACTGTTACCAATGTAGTTTTGGGGTATGACTCTTCCCTTGCTGAGGTAGAATTGAACTATATTGTGGTTACTGTTGTCTTTGATTTAGCTGGAACTGCTAATCAAGTCAAAACTAGTTGTGCCATAGAAACAGTTTTTCTATGCAGCACCTCTTTCAGATGCAGAGAATTTCCCCTAATATTAGACCAGCGTGCATGTGGACAGCAAAGGTCACTGCATACCACTGTTTTGTTTGACTCAGCTGCCTAGTCTTCCTCAATACTATAAGTTCCCTACTCCACACCATTACTAGGGTAAAATAGCACCAATTTTTCAGAGCTGTATCTCTGTTTAATAACACATTTGATTGATTAAAAAAAAAACAACCTTCAAACTTTTTATTCCATCTAGAGTTGGCCTGGTTGGAAAATTTCCAAAAGGACGCTTTCTTGGCGAAACCAGAAATGAAAAGAATGGAATGACATTTCATAATTGAAGATATCCGGTTCAGAGGGAACAATAGGTTTATGTTCTTTCTTGCTGTTTTTTTCACACTGTCTTCTCTAGATGCAGAAGAGCAAGGAGGGTGAAAGCAAGCGTGCCCCTCATTTGAAAACATGGAAATTCTCCAGCGAAACAGAATAGCTCAACTTAATTAAGAGTTGGTTGTTGTTAACTAGGCCTGTCTTCCTCCTTCGTCTCCCGTAACAGAGCAAAGCTATGCCTGTGCCGTACATGGAAAGCTCCCTGCCACGGGGTGAGCTTGTATCCCATACTCCAAATGACTTGCAGCGCTGGGGACTCCAACATCAGTACTGGGCTGTGGTATCCACAGCACTTCCCAGGATACCTCAACAGAGAATGATATCAGTTCACCGTGCAGAAAATAATTTGATTGTAAGCCAGTTGCTGACACATGCAGACTAACCAACAGCTACGCAATATAGATACATGCGATCAGAAAGACATAGTACACATGTGTCTGCAGACTGCACCAGAGTTTATTTCCGGCAGCTCCTCTGCTCTGGTCCTGCATGGGAGGAACCTCAGAGCCTCATTAGTGATGGGCTGGTGAGTGCCTGTAACACAGATCAAGAGTTGGCAAGCTGGTCACTCAAACCCTGACTGAGCAAAATCCTTCAGAGTGAGCCTCATGGTGGTTCAAGTTCAGTGCCCAGCTGAGGAGGGACCAGCAAATCACTTTGGTCCTCACAGCCCTTCTGGAGCAATTTTTCTCTCATCTTCAACTGCATGCTGTGCCTGTCACCCTGGCTTTCAGTAACTTTCAACAAGTGTTTCAATGGCAACTGGCAAATTGTCACATCATAGCTGTATCTATCTGGGCTTGAATAGCTTAAACCATGACAGTTTGAGGGGTTTTTCTCATTTTTTTGGAAGAAGAGATTTTTTTTTTTTCTCCTTTACATGCACCAAAGCTATTGACTGTGCTATGGCTCTGAAACCAAAACCGCAATTACAATGTTTATTTTTAGGACCCTGGCTTGTGTCACTAATTTAGAGAAAATGTGGTTAAGCAAACCGTCACTCACTTCTAGTGCTTGCAATTTTGTGTTTCACATTTGTATAAAGCCTATTACCAGAACAACAGCATGTTTCTGTTCCAGGACCATAGATAATTGATAATTTGAGAGAAAGTCAATGCAACTTCAACACTTCAGTTTGTCAGGTCTTTCTCACTCAGTTTATGGACTGAGTATAAGAAGACTCTTCCTTAAAAAAAATCAGATATCACCACAAGCACTAGCCCCCTGTCTTGGCAGGTGCTAAGAAACAAATGTCTGTAGAAAGGGTAGCCATGGGAAATAAGCAGGATTGTCACTCCTTGGCCTGACAGTTAAGCTTGGCTTAGCTGCTGTGCATGTTTCCATGGCTCTGAGCATAGAAGAACCATCAGTAGTACCAGGTCTTGTGTATATTTGTTTAAATACTGCTGCTCCCTCAGAAGTTGGGCTACGGACTTTTCCTTCTCTCTATAGCTTGGCCATTTTGAAAATTTTCCCGGTGGTGGCTCTACTTAGTGCCCCATCATTTAGTCTTAAGAAAAGTGAACACAGAACTGAGCCACTCTGATCTGGCCGTGCTCTACACTAATTTTGTTGAGGAATAAAAGACTAACATGTAAGACTGAAAAATCCAGTTTGCTGTGAAAGGATGCAGTTAAAAAAACTTTACCACTTAAAACTCAAAATGTTTTGGATCATGCACAGGTTTTAATGTGGTGCTTCTGCATCACTGGAAAAGCCTTTATCACAACAGCTTTGCCGTTAGCTTGACAAGTACGTGGCATCTGATGTCACTTACCAGTGACTGTAATTCATTGAATGTATCTCACTGCCTCAGACTGTCTATCGGTAAAGAGAGTTGGAAAAGGTGAACCTCCCAAGCCAAAGAGGGAAAGGGAGGAAGAGTCTCCAAATAGCTCTGGACCTTACTCTGGATTCTGGTGCCTACAGAAAAAGGCTGTCGAGACCCAGTCTTACAGCCACAGGAAGGTCTCTGGGAAGCTGAAGACAAGAAGATCAGCCCCTGTAAACAAAAGGTGGGACTAAGCCATCAGCCACCTTGCTGGCTGTGGGAGTGTGCGTGGCTCTGCACGACGGGAGGAGCAGACAGGAGGATCTGGGGTCAACGGACCCACACCTTCCCTTGCACCCCTGGAGCTAGGGGAGCAGGGCGGTTAATGGCATTTATTTTGGGGGATGCTCCTCACCTTCTCCTGGCCCACGCCTTGCCAGCAGAGGAGGTGCAGAGTGGTGGCACAACCCACCTCCTGGTCCTGCCGCCTCCATTCCCCCTCCCCACGCAGCCCTTTCCCCTCTCCCCTGCATGGCCACATCAGCAAGTTCAGGCATGGCAAAAGCATGTGCATGGCTCCGTGCTCATCCTTGTGGATGCTGTGAGGCCAGGGATAGCTCACCTGTGGACACCTAATAGTAACACTCTGATCCATCATCCATCACTTCATGAATGGCAGCAGCCACTGACAGCAGTTCAGTAACAGTAAATATGTCCCAAAGGATAGGTTTTTACACACTAAGTGAATGGGAAATGGTAAAAGGGTGGTTTTGTGGCATTTAAGAGGGGGGAAAACAAGCTACGAGGTATAGATGGGTGTGCAAGTGTGCCGTGCCAAGTGGCTGAAAGCGTACTGCTCAGTGACAGAGAGAGTTTCTGCTGAGACCCTGAGGACTGAGAATGCAAATGAAGAGGGTTGAGGTGAACCAGCAAAGAATATGTAGAATTCAGGACCCAGAAAGTTTGCTTTCAAACAGAAGACAGCAATTAACAAGGACTTCGCTGGAAGGAAATAAGTCAGGAAGGAAACAGTTCTCATTAGGATTAGATAACAGGCAAGAAAAATGTAATAGAAACCAAATGAAGGATAAAAAACTGGAAAAGAATTAAGTTTCTGGGACAGACACTAAAAACAATCCAGAGGAATTAATCCACTCTGGAAAAAGAGATCAAGGATTAGGTAATTTATAAAGCTGGTGAATCATTTGCAGTGAATAATTTATTTTGTGAATGTGGCTTTATTTTCTGCTCAGAAAAAGTCTGCAAGCAGGTTATGAATTAATTGACGTGCATTTGCCAGCTGTTTACGAATAATGTTTGGTGCAGTTTGTTCACATGTATTCTTTGGAAGTAGCAGTCTTTAATCTGCTCTGGCTTTGGTTCATGAAGCAGGTAACTTATTTTGAGTTTTATCCTTTCTTGCCTGATGAGCATAATTGTTAATTCCATGTGAGCGCTTGAATGAATGACTGAGCTTGGTCACTACTACAGCTCCTTTGGGCACTCAGGGTTCTCCATGCTTGAGACATCGTCCGGGCCACTCTTGGGGTTGCTGCTGGCAGGCTTACTCTCCATACAGATGGTAAATCTCATCATCAGAAGGCATTTCATGGCATTGCTTAATCAGAGGTTCGCAAGTGCATGCTGGTGTTAAATCCATTTCCCAGGGAGATGCTCTGAGACCTGCTCAGGGCTCCCTGTTGGGATGAGCTGGCTTGCACCAGAGCTGCACCCTTGTTTGCATGAACAGTTCCATGGCACATCACAGGGTCCGCTGGGACTTTTAGGTGCCAACACATGCAGCCAAGGGGGAAAAATAACTTAGGCATTGATTTCTGATCATGCAGCTGTGTTCTTACACAGTCTGAGGAGAAAATTAGTGGGATCTACTAAATGCTTTGTGATCCAGGTCCTTGAGGAGGCTGTCTTTTTTGATAGGACTCCTTTACAAGATGGCAGCACTCCCTAAAGAAAGACCAGGGAGGAAATTCACAAATTTGTCCTGTTTATTGCCTAGGAAAAGGTTTTCCAGTTCTGTGTGTCATATGGATCTTTTTGGTGGGAGGCATTTGGATCACGGGGGTTTTGCGTGGAAAGAATGGCCTGTCTGTGAGGGTCCAGCCTTGTGATGAGGATCCCTTTGGCCTTATTGGGGAAGGATTAAAAGTGATTAGGTACAACATTAGGGCACATTCCAACTGGAAAAAAAATCTGCAGTACTCTTTTAGTTAGAGCTATCGCAGAGGCTACTGCTAACTGAAGCAGGTCCAAAGAGCTAAGCACACTTCTTGTTTTTAAGTTGACTGTACCTCTTTCAGATGTCTCAGAATTTAAATCTAAAATCTTGCCCTGAAATATTTAATTTTAACTGCATGCCACTATTTCTGTTTCACCCATCCAATTAAATCGAACTTAGAAAGAAAGAAAGAAAAAAAAAAGCTCCACATACATTATATTAAATGACTTTCTTGACATATTTGGGAATTAACAAAAAACAAGAAGCCTATTTAACAACTTGCAACGTATATGATTTTAACAGCGAAACTTACAATAGCTGTTCTTTCATCTATAAATTAAATGTATAACAAAGCCATAATTAAAGACCTTGCTAGCAAAACTTTTCAATGGTGTATTCTTTGCAATGGACTTTGAAGCACCTTCAATTGGAGCAATGGGAATTCTTCTGGACAATACTACAAGCTGCAGATACAGCTTAGTTAATTACAAGCAG
Source organism: Harpia harpyja (assembly GCF_026419915.1). Lineage (NCBI taxonomy): Eukaryota > Metazoa > Chordata > Aves > Accipitriformes > Accipitridae > Harpia > Harpia harpyja. The sequence goes on from NC_068947.1 coordinate 15,796,992, forward strand.
AGCTTTCAGTATTTATTCCTCCTGCCAAAATCCTTATGCATTGCAACAGAGAACTGTTTTTCCCTTGTGCTTGCTTACTAATGCTGCTAGAATGTGAATATAAAAAAATACCTGTGTGTGTCTCTTGATCCTAGACATGATTATTAGGCTTTCATGCTAATTTCCCTGTCTATTGAGTTAAGACTGGATTAAGGAGGCAGAATTTCTATATGCAGTTAGGGTTCCCTAAATATTTCAAGGTAATGCTTGGTGACCAAAGATACAAGGCAGCTATTGTTTAAATACCATAGGGTTCTCTGTCACCGCCTCTGCTCACCTCCTCAGAGACAGTGCAGCATTGATGGCAACAGCAGTGGGAATTACTCTCAGTCCAACTGAGGGCCGAATGGAGCCCAGCAATACTATCTGCTGCATACGACTAGCGAGTGTTCCTGGCACCTTGCACGCCTGGATCCCTGGTCTAGGGATGCAAACCAGTGTGAAGCTGGTGCAGTGCATCAGTATATGGGAATGACCCAGATTCCCCCCCTAATATTTGAGTAATCATTTGTTCAACTTTTCCCTGTTGTTTGTAAGCCTGCAATTAAATCCAGAGGGATGTTCAAAGATTCAGGGGCCACTCTGGAAAAGAAGAGAGACATGGTGCTGGAGCAGTGCTCCTGAAGCAGAGAGTCCCCTTTCCAGTCCCTTCACTTAAAACCTTTCAACACGTGATTACTCTGTGTGAAGCCTGCTCCTCCTGGAAGGCTGCTTCACAACATCAGCCCTCTGAGGGCTGGAAATCTGTGGTTTCCAAGGTAAATCTACCTGTGGCCAATATATTTCCATTTCTCCTTATATCAATATTATTCTTTGCTAAAATTACATTATTTTCCTCCGTGATATTTACCTCTACAGGTATTCTCAGAGAGCAGTCACATCCCTTTTCTGTCATTTGTTTTGCTCACTTCTGACGCATTTCTCCCTGAGGGACCCCATGGCTATTCCCCTTTCTCTCCTCCCCAGCACGTGCAGATGTGTATTCATGGCCACAGTGGAGCCACAGCTTGCAGAGTTTGCTATTTGGAAGAAACCAAGTGAGGCCCACTCTGGGCGGCTGAGCCTTTTCAGGGAACGGCTGCACTGCAGGTTGTCATGAACTCGGGCTCATATTTTTGTCTGCACTCAGCCCTGGGGTAGACACCATACCCCACATGCTGCCACTCACTGCTCCATCCAACCCTCAGTAAGGCTGCAGCGTAGCCATAACATGCAGCGTCCAAATATGAGATTTCCTTCAGCAACATTTCCACAAGTCCTTGCTCTGGTGCCTTTCACCCTACCTGCCTTTCAGCCCTCTTCTCCCCCAGAGCTAGATTATTATTGTCTCCCTATTATTTACTAGTTTGTTTGCTCCCTTTACGAATTCTTAGCTTCAGCCAGCCCCAGCTAACCAAAAACATGCTTCCAGTATGAAGTTATCTGGCTAGGGGCTCACATGAGATATTTGCTTGGTGATTGGAGGGGAATAAACTGAGCATCAGCATTTTGGCTATGGTAACAAACAAATTCAGTATCACAGCTTAGCTTTGAGCTTGATTAGCTGCACACTCGCAGGACATGCTTGCAGGGCCAACACACGGTACAACATGTTGAACAGCTACACTGAAAAGCAAAGGATGCAAACAGATAATTTACCCTGCGTCAAACCATTTAGTGAGGAACATGTAGAAGTGTGTGTTATTGCATTTCTATGTATAAAATCGTGTCTGCATTGGTGCAGTCTCCCTTGGCCATGTGTAGTAGTACCAAACCAGTACTCGCTCTAAGCTTCCCGACAAAGGTTTGCTTCTCTTGCAGAAGGCTGCACCTTTTCTGCTCCACAGCTTCAAGAAATGTGAGATTCCACCAAATTGCCCTTGTTCTCCTGCTTCAGAAATGCTAGGGAGAAGAAGAGAGCAGAACCATCTCCACATCATTTCTGCTTCCAATTGTCCCTCGGCGTCCAGCACTCCTGTTCCCACAGATCCCACTGCAACTCCCTCTCCATGGGACACCTGAACCTGCCTGACACATGCCCAAAGCAAGCATATCATCATTGCATGCCATGCCAGCGCCAAGATGTGGGCAGGCAGGGCTGGTTGTGGCATATTTCAGTTAATGTGTATGGCAAAAGCTTGCGTGGACTGCTGTGGTCCTCAATCAGATCAGGCCCCACAGATCCTGGAAGAATTCACATTATTATCCCACATCTAACCCAGTACTTCCCAGTCTGGCTGCAGGCTGTTCAATTATGTCCAATTCCTATGTGACTTGACAGTTTTACACTCCTCTGCATTTTATCTATTTTAACTAAATTCACCATAAAACACACTATCAGGTGCCCTCCTGAAGTCCAGATACATGAGATCTACTGCATTTCTTTAGTCTGGAAAATCAGTCATTGTCATGGGAGAAAGATATGATCCTGAAGTGATGTAACTTTGGTAAATTCTTATTGACTTTTTCATTTCATTTTCCATTTAATCCTATTTTTAACTCACCAATAACACATAAAGGTTCGGTTCAGATGCTGAGATCAGATTAACAGACCTGTGGTTACTTGGACTGCTTTTTTGCTTTTCTCAAATACAGGAATTACATTTGCTGTTCCCCAATCACATGGCCTCAAGTTGAGCACAAAAAAGTCATTAAAGGTCTGTACTGCAGACCTGCAATTTCACATGCAACTCCTTCCAGAGATGAAGATGGAGAGTGTCCGGTTTACCCAGTTTGAAGGCAGTGAGTTCTTTGAGCTCTGCTTCCACCTCAGGTGTGATCATATCCAATTCACCTTCCTTCCACTCCCATTAGTCATCCTGCTTTTGCCACCGCATTTTGCATCCTCATTGAACTATGAGGGAAAACATTCACTGAGTTTTGATGCAGACTGCTTACTGCAGTTACGATCTCTAAATTACCCTCACCGAATAGTGCCCTCACTTCTTCTTTCTTTGTTCTCTTTTTATTTATATAACTGAAGAACGTTAAGTTACTGTTTTTATTTCCTTTGCAAGATCTAAACCAGCTTGAATTTTGGTACTTTTCATTCTACGTATATACTTCTGACCTTTAAGATGTACCTTTCCTTGCTGATGGGTCCCGTGTTTCATTCCACGTCGGCTCTCTAATTATTCCTAATTTTCTTTCTTTGAGATGGTTATTTGCACTAGAAGGAGTATTGCCCTTTGCTGCACCGTCCCCCCATCCCTTTTGCTTGCATCTATGACTTAAGCAAATTTCAGACTTTGTATGTTGGAGTACAAGCTGCTCAGTCCAGATGGCTTCAATCACTAGTTCCCTAACTTTGTCAAATTTTCCTTTTTTAAATCAAGGACCTTATTAAGAGAACTGAATTAATATCTAATCATTTGACTGAAGGTAATTTTCTACAATCAGATCTTCTAAAATGTCATCAGTATTGACAAAATCAAGTCAACAATCACTTATAAAGAAATCTGTCGACAATCATACCCAAGAATATATGGATCCTGCTGTGATTAGTCTACCTCTGAGAAGCTGAAATTTCCCATAACAATTTCTGTCATTACTTGCTTCTAAGAACTCTGCAGAGGTCTCAGTCCATATCAAAAGTGGGTTTTACATCCCTCCCTGCTTTTTTTTCCCTCGGCTAGTCAATCAGGACTGTAACTCCCTTCCCACTTAGCCTTCATCCATCTTTTCTGTTTACATTCAAAACTCTCCAGGAGTGACTCCGCCGCCTTGTACAGAGTGCAGTCTTGATTTTGTTTGGTCCCCGGACACCACCATAGTTATTAGTCATGTTTATATAGTGATCCTGTATCATCAGGTTGTTATGACACATTTTATTAATGTGTTGGAATCTCTTTGATGCTCAGAAGGGCTGTGAAGCAGAATTATACATCCCCAGCGATGTTTGCAGCAGTGGGTAAGGCACGCGGCCTTGTATCCCAATGCCGTCTATGTTCTTTGTGGAACATGAGACAGTTGTTATTCTAACCATTGCATACCTCATCCTTTTCATTTAAACCAGTATCAGCACAATGGCTACTGCTAGTCCAAAGTGTTAACAGCTGTGTTAAGTCACAGCCAACCAATTTCCTGTAACTTGTGGTGAGGTAGCCAGATGCAGAGAATATCTATATAAAGGCATCTTTTTTTTTTTTTTTCGGTGGAGAGGAAATCAAAAAAAACCCCTTTTACATTTGAGTTCAGTTTCCCTATCTAGGCCAAGAATAGTGTGAAGGCTAAGAGCTAATGCCACCATACTGACATGCCAGAATGGGGTCAAGAGGTGCTACAAGTGGGGAAATGGGATGAGGTTTACCCTACGTCAGCCTCTGTTTTGATTTTGTGTCCCTCTTGACTGATCCCAGAAGACCTACTTCAGCTTCTCTTCCTTTGCTGAGCATAGCAAGACACTACTTGCTTCGTTGCCAAATAGGAGTTGACTATCATATGTGTGTGCCTCCTGGCTTAAACAACATGTGATCTCTCCGCAGCCTACAGCCGAATCCTTCCCTCCCTCCCTGTGGGAAGCCACACCAAGGGTGGGTGCTGAAGACAGCCTTCAGAAAGCCATATCTCTAAGGCAGGGGAAACTTGCACAGCGTGACAGAGGAAACAAGTGCCGCTGCTGTACGGAGGGCAGGCAGTGTTGCCTCTGCCTCAGTATTTACCTGCACAGCACAACGGAGCAGGGTGAGGCATTTGGTCTGTAGCTGGTGCCACTGCGACCCCACGGGGCTGTAACCTGAGGGTCCTGAGCCCACATCCGTGGGTGGCATCTCCTCTGCCTGGACCATGTCATTAAACAGACTGGGCTGGAGCAGCTGTTTCGGGTCTGGCTAAAGGGAATGGCCACAGGAAAGCCCAGCTCAAAGGCCAGGAGTCTCCTTTGCAAGGAAGGAGGTACTTAGTGGTGGCAGGCAGAACGTAGCATATGTCGAGGTGACAGCTGGGTGTGCTATCTTCAACTAGCACAGTCCAGCCTCCCCTGGAGAGACACAGCCAGGGATGGACGCTGGCACATTTCAGGGTCAGGCTGTTGGGTCAAAGCTTAGCAAGACATTAAGTACGTGCTTGGCTGAACAAGCAGGGGACTGGCTGGCAAGCTGGGACACAGAAAAGTAAGAGACTCCTGTGCCTGGTGCTAGAGAGGCTGCTTAGGGCTGAGACTTCCTGCACTTGACTTGGCTCCCCAGTGCCCGTGCAATTTAAGAAAGGACTTGCTTTATCTCTGTGTATGTTGACTGTGTATACATACATGCAAGTGAATGATGAACAATACCCTTAAAAGGCTTTATCCATTGCTAAGCAGATATGTCCCAAATCGTTTGAGACAGCACACCATTGCATCAACATTAGGGAGTGAAGGAGGATAGAAATATAGGCATAAGGCAATGGAAAGTTGCTGTGGACTCATGCTCTTACCACTGCAAACAGCACTATGGGATCTTTAATGACTAGATGTGGTCAGGACCTCTATTTTATGTCTTGTCTGAGCAATTTGCAACAGAGCCCCTATTAAAACCATTCTGGGGGTATTGGTTTTCTCTTGACTCAGAGGGAAGACTGCTGCTTGAATCACTAACAAGAATTCAGCAGCACCTGGGTTTTCATTGGCAATAAACCACCCTTGTACTGACCAAGTGGGAGGCTGTTAAAGAACAATTTCCCACCATCTGGGGGAGGGAAAAAAGCATTCACTGTGCCACACAACTGTCCAAATTCTGTGACATAGGAGTGATTTCTTAAAGAAAAATTCCCTTCTTTAGTTGGGGGGGGGGAAGTGCCATTTTACTGAGTGAGCTGCTTGGACATTCTTTGTGTGCATGTGTGTGTGTCTAAATTCAGTCAAACGACATCCCTGAAAATTTCCCTCAAGCAGCTGAAAGCATGAGGAAGTCAGCGCAGTGCTGCAAACATCTGAACTTTGCTGTATTGGGAAACAGCAGCAGATAATAACTGTATGAACAGCCTGGTACTATGACACTGCCTTAGGGCTCTTGTGGTACCACAATCCCTTCAAGGAGCTCAGACCCTTGTAATTACATGGCTTTACACACCGCTTGTTGCCTTTGTCTTAAGGGCTTGTCACAGTACCTATAAAATAGCCTTCTTAGAAGTGGAGGGTTGGAAGTGCAGCTAATGATAACAAAGTCACCCTCCTCAAGCCACAGACAGGGAAATTCCTGATGACTCTGACTGCTCTGTCCTAATTCCCAGTTCATATTTTGTCCCTTTCTGGGCAAGATCCAAAAGCTTGATATGCCTGGGGTAGACATAACCAGGTCCTCCTAAAGCTGGATGTGGTTAAGCACAGCCTTATTTATGCAGACCTTAGGATGTGCCTATGCATGCATCTTTAATCCTGTTGTGGCACAGTAACAAATACAATGGCAAATTCTCATTCAACCAGGAAAGAAATACCCAACTATCTATTGCCACAGTGGCTGAATAACAAGACGACAGCTATGATGTCAAATGCAGATTTCTATATCGAAAGGTTTTGGTTCCCACTCGTAAGTGATTATGGAAAAAGGACTCACTTGCCCAATTCCAATAAATGAGAAACATGTTTCTTAGAGGCAGTATGCTTCCTATGCTTGTAGTGCAGTGAAGCTGTTGGCTAGTCTACTATTTTTGACATGCAGCTGTTACACAGAAACATCTGATAGTTTCTTTTCTTCAGGCTCAGTTGCTGCAGTGTCAGGAAACAGCCTTTGGTTTCAGTTCTTCTAAGTTGTGAGCAGGTATGGGAGGCCAGTGCAGTACCTCAGTAACACAAAAAAACCATCCTGCAGCCTGCAGAACAAACTAGAGGTACAGAGGAGGGTAGGCTGATCAGTTCCAAATTCTCATTACAAATAGTTTGCTTTGATATAAAAAAAAATGTGCTAAATGGCTAGTTAAAAAAAAAATCACAAATCAGAGTGATATGTGTGTTTCTTTTCCAATGTGAGACTAGGGAATGAGTTCCTTGACTTATGAGGCAACATGCTGATGCTTTGGGTAAGAGCAGCTGCTCACCAATAAATGGAAAACTAAAAGCTCATCCAATGATTAGTAACACAGAAGACTTAATTGCACATTGGCATAGGATAAAGCCACTCCAAATCTGCAATGCTGTGAAACACAAATGCAGAAGTGGAAAAGTTAAATGAAGGCCTTCAAGTACCTAGGATGGCTTAGGCCAATGACCAAAGCTTGTGTATCAATTTAATACAAAACATAGGAGAATAATATACAATATTTTGCAGGATCTACTATCACCCTTATTTGGGACCCCTAGAGGAGGAGGGTTAGCTGTCTCTGACATAAGCTCTACCTTAGGCAGGAGATAAGCTAAGAAATCCAGGTGCCAGCCATAGAAATCATGGAGACAGCAACAGGTCTTAGAGCCTGCCCAATATATCTTCTTGACATCCTGGCAATAACTGCAAAAACTGCAGTAATATAGGCAGTTCCCTCTCCTCCCCACCATGAGAACTGCAGTTCAGCCCTTCCTCTGCAGAGTGTGTATGGGTTTTTTTGGAGGTTTGGGGTTTTGTGCATTTGTTTTTTTCTAACCTCAGCTGACAAGAGCTATAGCAATCTGTTTCTGTATCAGGTTTGAAGCCTTTGGCTTCCACAAGCTGTGGCTTACACTGTGGAGAAAGAAAAGGTGAACTTCCTTTCATGTGAGACGTTTTTATGCTGAAGCGAAGTAAGCTTTAGAGTGAAAAGGTGGCAAAGCTGCTTGCCTCACACAGTGAGGAGCCTAAATCAGTAAGCCAACGTTCACTTGCAGGACCTGGGCTTGGGAGCACCCCAAGTCTTCCTGCACCGAGCCAATTGAGTATGGTCATTCCCTATTGCCTATGGCAACAAGTCATTACAGGTGCTGTATTTGCTATAATGCCCTTCCTTAATGTGGGGAAGTGGGCTGAGAGTTTTGGGCAGGATAGCATTAGCAAAATTGATTTTCACTTTTAGGAGCCGTTTGTCACCTTTGTCACCGCTGCAACTTGCAACGTAGCTCTGGGGCAGCCAGCCCAGCATAGCTGGGGAACTGTGAAACCTGCGCAATGACAGCACGGGGATGAGTGAAGCTGACACGTCCCCTGGGCATACAGGTGGCGTATGCACTGCAGCTCACCATGAGCGAGATCTGAGTTGAGCCTTGTGTACCTGCATCTGTGGGTCAGCTCCAAACAGCTTTAGTAAGAGGCTACTGCTGTTGTGTCTGTGGATGCTTCAGACCATGGTTTGTCAGCTCTGGCACAAAACCAGCAATAACAAGGCAGGTTTGTGAATGTTCCCTCTTGTGATCCTGTCTAACAGCTTCAAGCAACCAGCCACTGCATTGGGGAAGGTGCTTGGAAAGACCCTGGTTTGTGTTCTACCACGTTTTCCCAAAGACCGTTTGCTGACCTTGCTTCAGGATGAACTGCCTTTGCATTCACACAGTGTCATTTTTTCCATGCTCTCTGACAGCAAAAAGTGCCTGCTGTCCCTGGGGAATCCCATGGCACCTTGTTTTACTCCCCAAGAGTGAGGTTGGCCATGAAAGGTCACCTGTGTATCCTCATGTCTGTGGACTCAGGATATTCAAGGGCCATGCTTCCACTCTTCCCTTCATCAGGGGGCAGCTTGGCAGGGATGTTGTCATACCTACCTAGAGCCTCAAACACTCAGATCTGGCTAATAAGTAGCTAAAGCAGAGCTGTAATTCATGGCTGCCCATGACAATACAAAAAAGTAGTAGCTCAGTCCCTGCGTAGAGTAGACTTGTGCATGCTGATTCCCTTGTTAAGCTACTAAAACAACTTTTGTTTTGTCTAGCTCTACATCTCGCTATGTCTTTAAGGAAAGGAAATCCAAACCTGGGATATAAACCAGAAAATTTGTCTCATTTAAAAATGCTTCTGTAATGCACTAACTGAGCTAACAGCTACATCCATTTGAAAGACAGCTGGTTTCTTTTTCTTTTTTTGTTTCTCCCATTTTTTTCCAGCATGACAAGAAACTGGTGGCTGAAAGAAGAAAAAGGATATAGTTTATTCTCTTTGGGCTATCCTGCTTCTGACAGAGGCAAACACTCTCTTCCTGCAAACACAGCTAATCCTCTTTGTCTGGATATTTTATTAGCTGAAGTTTAAATCCTTGAACCCTCACTTTATCATGTGTTTCCCTTTACTGATGATGTCACCTACCCACCTCCATCTAATGACTCACATACAGCAGCCAAACATAAGTGCCAGTAGGATATAGGGCTCTGCCAAGAACTTCAGCCTCCTAACACTTACCTTATTACTTGATGAAATAGGAATATAACTTACATACTAGATGATATCCCCTGCAACATAAAGGAGTCATTGAGAGCCTGTAACTACCTCCTAATTATAGGAACTGAATGCAACAGGAGTTGTTAGTAAAGGGGGAGGGAGGATTGATGCTGGTTCTGCCATGTAACCAACGACAAGTGGGCCGTTTGAAAATTATTTTCTTCCTAAACATTTCCGTATGTCAAGTGGGCATAAGAATATTATTGTAAAGCATCAGCCCCCCCCAATGCCCCTTTTCAAAAGTGAGAAGAAATCACTGGGCATTGTGTAACTGGTGATGTCATCATGGAAAGCCAACAATTTTATGTTTGAGACCCTGAAAAAGAAGGTAGGGAAGGAAATGGAAAAAATGAAGAAGCAAATCAGACAGATGGAGAGACCAAAGGAGCTGGGCAAACCCCTGCAGGACAGATGACTAAGCTTTCCATTCCGAGGCAAACAGCTCCAGTTTGGGACAGCAATAGGTTTTCATTTAACCTCCCTAAATTTCTTGAACATGCTCTGGGCTCCCTACAGGAATGTGGCTACTGTCTGTGTTTGAGACTAGACAGGCAGCCTGCTTTTTCCACTTGGCTACCTTTGCACAGTATGTCAAAAAAACCTTACGTGGGTTTGATAGAATAACTTGCTCTTGGTCCCGCTGGATATCTGGGAATAGGCACTTCAGTGTGAGCATAAGCATGCAGGGAGGTCTGGACCTCCTAATTAAATTGTCATGTTTGGGACCCACCCAACAAAACTGGACAAAATCTGCTCTTAGATTTGAAGAATGGAATTTTCCAAAGAGTTTCAGCTCTGCTCTTGAAGAAACCAGTGAGACCACCATTGAGCTGTGCTTTGAGGGCAACATTCAAGTCCCAGCGTCCACAGGGATGTGTTTCAGGAGAGGATCTCCCATGTAGGATGTGCTTGCTGGGCCTCTTTGGCTGGGCAGGGCAAAAGGTGCTTCAGTTCCTCATGGCTGTAAATCTTCACCACACCAGCAGTTGTTGAAAGTGACTATAAAAGAGAGGGAAAGGTGAGGGCAGTGAAATTCTCAGTACAGAAATGTTGAAGAAAATATTGAAATTTAAAATGAAGGAGGGGGGAACCTACAAGTCAGTGTGACCCTTCCTGAACCCTCTGAACTCCTACCTCCTTCTTCCCTGCAGGCTTTTCCCACACTTTCCTCCTCGCCAGCCATCCCGCTCCTGTCCCAGGAGTGACTGAAGCGTGGCCTTATATTTGGTTCCAAATTTGAAAATTAAGGGGCTGGCTGACATCTTCATGATGTCAGCAAGCCAAATATATGAAGGTGACTGCATTCAAGAGCCCAATGAGCTGATAGGGAGGAGTGGGGTGGGGTGAGGGGAAAGACCAATGTAGACCATCAGTAGTCTTTGGGAAAGGTCCCACTGAAAGTAGGAGTCAGCCACTGAGTCAAAGGGGAAGATTTGCCCAGCTGTTTTGGACAGATTTTCCTTTGCCTTTTCACATTTTTTTAAATATAATGCTGGATTTCTTTCATTTATTAATTTTTTTTTTTTTTTTTGAGTCAGCTGCTGGCAGCTCAGGGCTGCTGATTTTACTGTTGAGAAATAGGAGTCCAGAAGCCAGTTGGAGGGGTCGTTGTAGAGGAGAGAGACTTGCAGGTGGTGCAAACTCCCAGTGATGGCGTCACAGAGCCTTTGCGGTTAGGTTTATGGCTGTTGTCGTCGGCTGAGCTGCGCTGTGCTGTAAACTGTATGATCTGAAAGAAGTAACCCCAAAGCTGCTTTGTAAATCAGAACCACCGAGTAAGAGCAGGGCAGGGAGCTGTGGAAGGGGATGAGGTAGAGGTGCAGCTGCATGGCAGCCCTAAGCAGCTGAAGTGATGCTCTTCTGCTATAATCTTTAGCCACACTTTCAAGGCAGAGAGCAAGGGCAAGAGAAGGAATAAACAAAAAATTACCTTTTCCCCTAACAAGTAAGTAAACCAGGACATTCATTGCCATAATTGATTCAGAAATTACTTCAAAGGTGGCTTCCACAGACTCATAGAATATAAATCTGATCAGATTCATGGTAGCTAAAGCGATGCTCCAGGATGGCTCAGAAAGTTCCCACACACAGGAACCTGGAGGAGGTTTCTGACATGTGACGCATCTGATGTGTCCAAGTGTTTGCTCCTGGTCATGTCGGAGATAGGTTACCAGGTAGACAGTCCTTAGGTCTAGCCCAATACAGCAGCTTTTATGTTACCAAGTGCCCACCATATCAGGAATGGAGGAGGTCAATGCATCCAAAATGATGTCATTAAAGCCAACCTGTCTAACAGCAGGGAGGAAGGAGTTACAGAGGATGAAGCAGGGAAAGACAAGAAAATTGCAGCCTGCTTCTCAGGAAAGACGGGCTCCTGTGCACCACAGGGGCTGATGCATACCAACCCCGACTCAGAGGTCACTGCGAATTTCTCCACTGTCCCTGAGAGTTTTGAGATGAAGCCCATAGCAGCTGGGAGAAAATGACTGCGAGGTAAACTTAGTGGATGAGTGGTGGAAGGCATGGGTGTGTGCCATGAGGATGTCTCACAGATGTTTCTGCAGGCCCCTCTGCAGTCATTCTTTCCCTCAGTGACTTGACTCCCACACTTCAGTTTCTTGTAGATGTGTTCTCCTTATGACACTGGTGGCTACACCAGATTTGCCTGCAAACTCTGTGAACCCAGAAGCCATCCTTAATGGCCCCATCCCACAGTCTTCCTGCTTATGGTTGCTGATCTACTTCATGAGAAAAGAAGATACTCCTGTCCTGTAGGAGACATTTTACTCCTTGTCCTAAGGAGCACACAGCAACTTCTGTGCTGGAGAAGAGCATGAGCGCTTCCACACTTGTTAGGGCTGATAGCTGCTCTTGTTCCTATCCACCAGCAGTTAGGGAGGTTGTCAGTGGGGAGGAAAACCAGTTTCCCACACAAAGCAAGCACCAAGTGAATAATGGGAGAAGTGGGTGCTGCTAATGCTGTCTCCCTGGACCATGGAGAGACATACTCATATAAAAAGATTTAAAACTAAACGGTGGCTGAGCAGCTCAGTTTCAGTGGAGGGGATGCAGGAGGAAAGGTTCCTTTCTCCTGTTATTTGGGACTGATGAGTGATGGCTAAAGGGTGCTGCATTGCTGCAGGGGAAGGGGAGAGCAATGGTTAGGTGGGCTCATGGGGAATGCACAGCCCAAATGCCCTCTTCTCCAGTGTCCCCACCAGCCACTGTCTCCTACACCCCGTGGCAGGACAGGATCTGGCCGCAGGCCTCCCCCATCTCTTTCTCACCGAGGCAGGGAAGAGCCTCGTCTCCCCACTGCTGCCAAGGCAGTTGTGGTCCACACTGCAGGCCGCGGTATCGCCCACCGCTCTCCGGCGGAGCAGCCAGCCTTGAGCAGCAGCATGGCTTTCATGTCAGGCAGCGAAGCAGGGGAGCCAGCCATACGCTGCAATAACACGGAGGGCTCACTCTCACCTCATCAAGAAAATGGCAAGCCTGCAAGAGCTGCCTTTAGGTGCCAGGAACAGGGGAGCTTGCATCAGGTGCTGCATTTGGTAGCACTAAAAGTCTTTCAGAGCAGAGGGCTGTCTCCTAGCACCAGGCAAATGCTGGGAAACCTGCTCCCAAGAGATCCCACCTATTTCCTCTTTAAAAAAATTCACCTCATTTCAAGCAGAAAGAAATGGTCCGAGAAGGTGTTGAGGGGAAACTAGACAATAGGTCTTTTGGCTTCTTCAGTTAGGACAATGTCCTAAAAAAAAAAAAAAAAAAAAAAAAAAAAAGTCATTAAATAGTTGCAGGATCCCAAATGAAGCCTGAATTCTCTGTGTTGCCACTGCACCCAGTGCTGCTGCTGCGGGGAACAGCTGCATCCAGGCAACACCCCAGTGTCTGGGAACTGCTCGTGTAAAGAGATTATTGTTTATCCTTTGACATACAGAGCCATTACCTACCTAAGCAGCCTTGGCTTCATTCTGGGCATTATGCTTAATGCTATTTTTCTAAGAGAAATAGGATTATTCTCTGAGAGTTCATCATTATTAACTTCATTGAATGAATTACTGAGACAAAAGATACATAGTGATTTCTGGTCCCTCGGTATTAGATGGGGGCAGCTGACTGGAAGTTGCTGTTTTCTTCATGAATTCATTTGATGGTGTCGGTCCTTCTCTCAACAAGTGAACATGTGTCTCATGTCTGTAGGTTGGGATTTTTTTTTTCTTTTGGGACCACAAACTCCTACTGGTGTGTTTGCAGCTATTTATTGTCTCTTTTGGGAACCACAGTTGCTGATAGAAAATGTCTCATGAAAGTTATGTATAAGGGCAAGGTACGATTTTATGAAAAGCTGTTTACATGTGTATTTCTCCTCACTTGGCCCCGGCCACCCATGCTTGAAGGAACTTTGCTTCAAGCTTTTCCATTTTGAATTTCTTTCTTTTGGGTTCTACTCTTTTTGTTTCATTTCCAGCCAAGTTGCATCTCGAGCAAGTTTAAAAGGCCTTTTTTTCTTTTGTGATTTTGATTACAACAATTTTTATTTTTCCAGCATCTCAGCCTAAATTTAGAGATTCTGATGCCAAAGATAATGACGGTATTCCCTTTGATATTGAATCATCTGGTGCTGCAGCACCAAATAATTGAAATTTTCTTTAGGCCTCCAACTTCTTCTGCAGAGGAACACTTTTCTGAACATACTGCTAAATCTAGAACGCTTGTTATGCTTTGTTTTAGCATTATACATTGGGCTTGGCTTGATTTTCCTAGGGCTATGTCATTATAAGAATTAGATTCACCTTGCTGGAGAACTATTAAAGACTCAGATTTACTGAGGCTCCTAATAAATTGACATGCTAATTCTGTGGAGGGAATGGGAGCCACCAGGAGTTCTCAAAGAGCTTTTGCTGAGACACTGAGTGTGGCGTGCCTGGACTGCAGGTATCGACTGTCCACACCTGATTCTTTGCATGTGCCCTGAATGGGTGGTGGCTTCCTGTTCTGTTTTGCACACAGCATAGGTGGGTTTAGATGTGTGTCATTTCAAAAAATTTGTGTCTGGCTGGGAGTGCACTGGGCACAGGTATCTGCTCAGACCTGGCAAGGTGGGGGTGCCTTCCCCATTTGGTTCCTCCGTAAGGTGTTAAGGTGAGCCATAAACTTTGATTTCAAGGTCTCTGGGGCAAGGAACATCTCTTCCATCTGGGCTTGTACAATCCCTTGGACAGAGGGGATCCTGCCCATTAACTGGAACTGCAAACTGCTATGGCAATACAAATAACACATCATTAATAATCATAATTATGATGGGCAGACCGGTGGATCACGTGGATCTCTCGTCCCATGGAAGCCGGTGGCACGTTTCCCATCGGCTTCAGTGGGGCTGGGATGCTGCCTTTCCTTTCTGGCTGTACACTGATTTGCAAATGGAAAAATATTTGAAGTTCTGTTTTGGTGCTTCAGACTCTGCTTCCTTTCCACTTTAACACTACTTCACTCCAGCCAAAAGTTTCCTTTGTCTCATAGTCTCAGGAAAAAAAAAAAGGAAAAAAGAAAAGCTTTCTCCAAATAAGAACATGAGCAACAGAAGTGTCAGGAGAAAGGATACACTTATGATCCAAAAGAAAAGAAAAACCTTTTCCCACTGTCTAGATGTCCCAGTCAAGGCCAAAAGAAAGCAGTCATCTTTGCCAGCAAAATCCTAAGCAAAAGAAATAAATGACATCCCTCTGGTACCCCTGGACGTACAAAGTATCTGGCTTTGCTGCTGTTCTGATCCCCTTCTGCTTCCAATGCAACAGCTGCCAAATTTGTCCTGCCTTGTAGGCATAACACATCAAGCTCAGGGAAAAACCAGGTGCCGAAATGAATTCTGGAAGTCCCGCAAAGGGAGGAGAGCAGCGTGAAAGAAAACACAGCTATGTTAAGAAGCTTCCTTCTAGGATAAAAATAGATGGACACACACACAGGAACTGAAAATCCCTCACTTCTGTTTGCTTTTTCTCTTTGATTTCTTTTTATTCTCTCTCACCTTGCTGCTCCCCTCTCCTATCCCAAATGAATAGTTGTGTTTCCCATCAGCTCAGCTCTCTTTCAAAGCAAGATATTTTGGACTTTAAAAGAAAAAAAAAAATTCAGGAGTTATTTCCTAGTGCATAAAACAGAAAACTCCCTTAAGGAAAAACTGAATGTTTAATTTTGCAGTGGAAGCCTTGCAAAATCAGGTTTTCATTTCCGCTGACTGCTTTGAGTGGAAAACTGCATAAACATGAATACATATGGTGCACGCATGCACACACACATATATATACACACTGGTTCCTCAGCTGCTGAATACTTGCAGCTTGAAATTGCAGCCTAAGAAGTGGAGTTTTGCCAGCATGGATTTTAAATCATGAGATAACACAGGAAGATAAATTCTCCCTTGGCACTGTTCCTTTCAGTTCAACCAGTTACATGCTCTCTGCTTTTTAGCTAGTAGCCCTGAATACTATTTTGTTTTTAAAAGTATAGCTCTGGATATCAGGAGGATGAACTGCAGGCTCCCTTAACAGAGATAGCAAAGAGAAGAAAGTGCCACTTATTGCATTGGAGGAACAGGCATAGAGGGATAAGGTGGATGGGCTAGACTGCCCTCCTGTATGCACAGCAAACTTTCGCACCTATGTTTCCTAGAAGTCAAACACCACCTATTTTCTTAAAATTAAAAAAAAAAAAAAGAAAAAAGAAAAAAAAGAAAGTTCAAACTGAGAGGAGTCAGGAAGCTGTTTTTACCAGGAATCGGAGGCTGGGGAGTTGGCTGGGTGCAGCCTGCCTGCAACACCCACCCAACCCAGCTGCAGCCTATCTAACACAAACATCGCAGCAGTGGCCGTTTGCCCAGAAACAGCATCGGCCGCCGGAGCCCTCCGACGGAAGGAAGCCGGAGCGAGCCCTGGCACCCCTCCACAGCCCCCCAGAAATCAGCTCAGGGGGTGGGAGGGGTGATTGGCAGCTCCCAACGGGGAGAAGAGCAGTGCCCATAAACAATGCTGTTATTTTCTTAGGTGAAGAGGCTTTCCTCTGCTTCCTGTGATCAAAAAGGGTTGTTAACAGTTCCTGTTAAAAGCCAGCACTCGCAGCCTGTAACTTTACACATGGGCTGCATTAGAAACAGGAAAGATGATTTTTTCCTTAGCATTAAGAAATGCCAAAAGCTTTACATTAACCTTCAGTGTTGGGATTTTACATTTTCCTCAGTAGGTTTTGCAGAGCAGTCAGGCTTGGTAGGGAATTGAAAGGACAAGTGAATCTTAAAGGGACTAAAAGTTATGGCTCCCACCCCTATACTGCAGAAATAATCTTGATGGAGCTGTGGCCATCCCTACAGATTTCGTTTCTTATTTGCTTTTTTTGCCATCCAATATTTTCATCATAACCCACTTGTAAAAATGTCTATATGAGGTCTCCCAGGTATGGAAATACCTGCAAGAAGTCATGCCAGCTGTTAGGTAGCACTGTAAAAACACAGTCATAAGATCTTCAAAATGCTGAGAAAAATCAAAACTCAGGGATGGATCCGTGAGACTTCAAACAAGAACTGAGCAAAGTATTTCAGAAACACTACAGATGCCCTCAAATTCATAGTCAAGCCTCCCACTTCTCTTTGACTAACAGGTCTGCGCTAGATTAATCTTTTTACCTAGGCTTTGTCAACACTGACTGCATTCCAAGGTGTGTGTTTGTGTGACAAGATCACGCACAGGGTGAGGAACAAAGTATTTTTTAATGAAAGTAAGCCCATAACCTGCCAGATTTAAGGTGGCTTTGCCTAGGGTGTTCAAGTGTAAGCTGGGACTGTTTCAGCTGAGGGGCCTTTGAAGACTGTAAAATGCCATTGTGCTTCGGTGAAAACATGAAGTCTTTCTTTCATTTCCACAGCAGATACTGTGGGCGTCTCACCAGAGGGTGTCTCAGCAGCAGGCAGACACCGAGAGTGTACTGACCTCTGGAAGGGTGGCCAGCCTCTGGCTGATGTCAAAAGGGTGATGGGTTTCACTGCAAATCCTTTCTGGTTCACGGATGCTTTGAGTCAAGGTGACATTCGTTCAGCCCCCTGACCCCCGAGCAGGCTGAGACGGCAGTTTGTAGAGGACCTTTGCAGTTTTCTTGGTCAGGCTTGTGTGCCGCAAACAGCCACAGAGAACCTCGATCTGCTATTTGTAAACAGGGATAGGGAGGTTTTAAAGAAGCTTTTGCTCCTCTGCAAGCAGTTGTCAGCCATGGAAGTGCTTTTTTCTCCCCAGGGTTCATCTGGAGATGCATTCCCAGGAGATGCATCTGACCCCTCAGAGATGCGGCCTGCTGCCAGGGGGCATGCACTTGGCTTCTGCCATCTGGGCAGCAGCAGCCACTCTGCACCATGTTGGTAACAGCTCTCCGGTGGAGACAGCGAGTCTGGGAGCATTTTTCTTTAGAATGGCATAGTTTGGCCATGATTCCTCATATAGACACAGCTCCTCACTGAGGCCCCATTCTCGCAAATATTTATGCCCATGAGTAATTTCAAGAGCATTAGTAATGAGTTGAGTGGGATGACTCCTGGGTTCAACAGCAGACACTGAGGAAAGAGATCCTTTTGCGAGGGGTTTACATACATGCTCAAATGTCTTTTGCAGTAAGGATGGACTTAAGTATGTGCTTAAGTGCTTTTTGGAAGTGAAGGATGAGAATTTCCCCACTGTCTGGGTTCCTTTTTATTTGCTGTCTATTGACAGATATTTTGTGAGGGTTGCCCAGACTCTTTGTGTAAAATTAATGGTTAAATGATTTGATTTCTGATTAAATTTGCAGTTCTTCCTCCCTCTAAATGTAATAAAAGCCATTACAGCCATTATTCTCTTTTACATTTGTTGCATATAAAAATACATTCCAGCGCTGAGACCTGAAAGATCAGCTTTTTCCTAAAGCACATTTTGTCTGACTTATAAAAGTTTTACGAGTTATAAAACCCCTGAAACAATAAGTTTCTGATGGAAATGATGACTAGAGCAAAACTAACAGGTGTTGATATAATACTCCTAAAAGCAGGGGACATGGAAATCTAGCTCAGCTAAAAATATGCACATTTTTATTTCTTCGTATTACATGTTTAATACCTTGGTTCTTCAGGCTGAACAGCAGCAGGAGATCATAGGAATCCCACGTGAGTTTTTGCCTCAGCTTGTGAACTCTTAGCAGGCAATGTGTTTGCACTTAGGAGCAAGCAGCTTCCTAGAGAGCTAGCACCACATCCTCGGCTGGTGTAAACTGGCATAGCCCTAAAGAAGTTGAGGGAGCTGATTTAATAATAGTTAAACACAATAAGACACATCTCTGTTTTGAATTGTGTAATTCAGTGCAGCCTAATGTGAGTTTATTGATGTGGTGGTCTTTACGAGTATTGTCAGGCTACAGGAAAAAAAGGGCAAATCCCCTCAGTTAACCTGTTCAGGCTGGGTTTGCCCATCCGGTCTTTGATCCCCGGGATCCATATGTTAGGGAGGCCTGCATTTACCGCATAGACACATGGTCAACTAATGATGGTAGCCCCAGGCCTAGGCAACACCTCTGTATACTGACAGCCGCCACTTTACTAAACCCTGTCCCCACAAGCCCTGCACACACAACGGATTTGAAACCCATCCTGAGTGATCCCCGCAAAGCTGAGGCATGTAGATGAAGCACCTGAGGTTGGCCAGCATGAGTAGCCCTGCTGTGCTCCTCGCCTAGGCTGCGTCTTCCCTGGCAGGGGACACCATATGTCATTATCTCTTCTTTCACATGTTTTTGTCCTTGTCTTCACCCTCCTTGCTCGTAAACTGCAAGAAACTGCCCCAGCTAAGTTGTTTCAAGACATGCGTTTGTGATAGAGAGAGAGAGGTGTATTTATGTATATAAAAACATCCTTTGCTTGGCCTGAGCAGAAACAGGAGTTCAGATTCTGCTGCCACCATGCTACAACTGCCCAGGGCAGCGATGCTGTATT
Source organism: Harpia harpyja (assembly GCF_026419915.1). Lineage (NCBI taxonomy): Eukaryota > Metazoa > Chordata > Aves > Accipitriformes > Accipitridae > Harpia > Harpia harpyja. The sequence goes on from NC_068947.1 coordinate 15,816,324, forward strand.
AGCCGTGCAGCTTGCCTTCCACAGGGGCTTCTCACCAGCCCTTATTTCCTAGCCCGCTAACAAGGGCTCTGTACATTTGTGTTCCATTAGAGGCACTGATAAGCTCTTCCCCAAAAGGCCAGCCTTGCTGATTGTTGTACGCTCTTCACAGGGAAGAATATAAATACAATAATGAACTACAAATAAATATCATGAGCTGGGAACTGATCATGTCTTTGATTTCTTTCCTAGCTGAATGCATCCAGCTGTGACATCCACTTTTTCCCTCCAAGCCCAGAGTGTGACTCAGCAGTGCCCTGAGAGATTACTGCTGAACCCAAATCCTCCCTTTGCTGCTTTAATGGTTAGTTCCCAACTGTTTGCTGTGGAAATTATTTTACAGAATTGGTGATTGATGATTCAGCGCTATGTAGGGAATCCCCTTGAATCCCCCCGTGGATTGACTCATCTCGCTGCTCATCAGGTCCACCTGCTCAGAGCATAACTGTGGTATAAATCCACACTCCCTTACATGGCTGAGGATGCCAGCTGGGGTGGCACATGCTGCCTGCCGACAGTATGGAAGTGGGTTGTTTGTTGACCTTGGTTTTGTGTCTCATGACATTGTCTGGTTCTGGGCAGTTCTAAATTAGTGTTAATCTAAGAAGTACCTGAACTGCTTCAGCTCTCGGTAAGGTGGCACAGAGAGATGACGACCCTAATCAGTGGGTTTTACATGTGTGCAGGTAACTGAAGTATCCTCGCCAATGAAACCAAACACAACAGCTCTGTTTTGATTCGGTTCTAAAATATCTCCTAAGGAAGAGAGGGAGAATCAGTTGGTGAAGCTGAAGTCAAACTAGAAGGGACGTGGTAGATGGCTGAGAAACCAGAAAGTCAGATATTGCTGCTGCCAGCAGGCACGTTTACGGAGTCTAGTCCTCTCAAAGGCTGTGCTGTGAGAAACATTTTTTCCCCTTTGTCCTTCTCAATGATACTGATTTATTTGTATTCACATGGTCTTGTGGTGACAGTCCCTGGAGTTCCTGTACCAGTCAAGGATGATCACAGTGTAGTTGGAGGATAACTGTGCCTGGGACTTGTAATGAACACAGTTAATCAGGTCCCTGCAAGAAAATGAAGTGATTCAAAGCACAAGGCTAGACTTTACATCAAAAGCTCCTCTCTGTCCTCTCAGAGCCCCAGGAAAGGGCCATAAGAGTAATGCATCTGAAATGCAAAATGACACAGCAAGCAAAGACCGAAAAGAAGCAGACACTGGAGTGGAGAGCCAGTTGCTGAGATGGGGCAATGAGAGAGCTTTCTACAGGACTGTCTTGCTAATGTGTGTACAAATTTTGCCTTAAATTGCAAACAGAGATCGCCTCTGAGTCACAGCACTGGTAGGTGGTGTTTGGGCTCAATTTGGTCAGGCAGAAGGTGGTGATCCCAAAACAGCAAGGTTAGGACTTCTGGAAGAATAAGGAAAAGGAGAAAGAAATAAATTGAAATCTCTTGGGTGGAAGACAGTTTACGGATTACTCTGGCAGGCATAATACAGAAATACATGGTGGCACCACGATCCATCCAGCTTTGAAAAGATTGCAGTCCTAACTCAGCATGTAATTAATCACTATTGCAGCAAATGTGGAGCCTGCCACATATTTCACCTCTAGTTTTCCCCAGAAGTATCCTTCAGAGACCTGGGAACATGAGACTGACTCTACTGTGTGGAAGTGAGTGTGAATCTTCCCAGGGACCTCCCCAGGGTCAGACATAAAGGAGGCATCTATGTGTCAGGGAAGGCTGGGGGCTTATAGGTACACACTGAAAGTTTCTCCTTTCCTGCTCATAGGGATGTCGCACCCCTGGCAGAAGTGAAGGTGAAGATATGTACCTGGGGCTCATCGGGAGGAAGCTAGGTTCCTTGTGTGGACCAGTGATGGGTGGCACACCAGCATCCCACAACTTGGATTTAAAAACCTCCAAACAGCTTGAGAAATGCTGACTGCTGGTTCTCAGCTGTGCCTGATGTAGCCATTGCTTTTGTGTCCTTTTGGAATGTTTCTTCTGTCAGTCGGTCCATCTCATGCCTGTGACTTCTTAGAAAAGGCATCCTCCCTGGAGCTTTTTGAGGGCCTGAGGAAAATGACAGGAAAATAGAAGATCCATTGAAATTGGTAAACTTTTACTTTTAATGCTAGGGCAGGATACCAGCAGTTGAAATCCAATTTGTCCTCACCAAGATCTCAAGTTGATTGAATAACTGAAAAAGTTAATAGTTTAGAGTGTGAATGAATTTTTTTGACATTTTGGCCTTGGTCTATTACTGAAAGTAAATTAGGGAAAAACTCCAATCGACTTCAATTAGGCCAATGCTGGGCAGTTTTGAAAATCTCACATGAAGGTCTGTGGGGCAGGGATTCTGTTATGCTCTGACTCGGTGCCTTCCCAGCATTGCTGTGACATTGCTTGAATGCATTCAGTGTTGTGCAATGTGTTTTTTCATATCTTTGGCAGTCTCTGTTTTCAGAAAGCCTGGATGTTAAAGGGTAGCAGAGGAAGGCACTCAGATGTTCAAAGCAGGGACTATATCTCATTTTGCCTTGGTCTTTAACCTCAGTTAAGGCCAGTTAAATGCTGCTATAACCCAGCTAATGAAATGTAAGAATTTAGTTTCTTTTTCATAACACATTTAAATGAACAAATAAACCAAACCTGGTAACCCAGGGCGATCTCCACATAAGATAGGACAAGTAGCAGAGTAGTAGGTGCCACTGCAGCATCGGCAGGACTTAGACATCCCCTCCAGCCCATACAGCTCTAAGGAGCTCTGGGCTAATCATGAGGGCAGTGTAAGTTTTTAAACATCACTGCAGGACTTTAAAGTAAAGTAAAGATTTCCCACTCCTACTAAGCTGCAGAAGCTAAATATATCCTTCCTGTTTACTCTCTGTGTGATTTTAGACTAAGCTCCAGTCTATAAAACAAAATGCATCTCTGGCGTCTCAGCTCAACAAGGAGCAGTATAGCCCTGGTTAGTAATACAGCATCGTCTGACCGTCTGCCTCTGACAAAGCTGGCAACAAAACACGCTTCAGGCAAGTTCAGGGGACAGCTGGTGATATCTGGATCAAATCAGTTCTGTGGTTTAGTTCAAACTTAAGGGATAAGGCATATGCTAATGTTCTTTCTCTCTCCTTTTTAGGTAAGCATTTCCATTTGTAATGAGCCATCAATTTTGGAGACTGCAGGCTGGATTCAGAGAGAGAACTTATGGAGTGTCTAGGACATGTTTGGCTTTGACAAAGACTTACTTTCCAGCTTCTCAGTTCATGACAGACTGATAGCTGGTTTCAGATATCTCATATTTAACTAGTCCAGTTTTCTTAATTTATAATTTCTTTCCTGAATCTTTCTGTTCATAGCAAAAACCTCTTGTAGTCCAGTGAGACCCTCTGCATCCCACTCACAATGCAGAATTACACTCAGTAATCATGGATGCTCTGGTTTATTCTCTACCCAAAACAGGCAACTTCTGGGAGGAAAGGGTCACAGGATGATGATTTCTTTTTGTAAGCAGATGTGAGGAACATGAAAAAAAACTCTTAATAGCCAGTCCAAAAATGACCAGAGGCACTGTTTTGCAGCACAGGGTGTACAACCTAGTAAATCCAAACCTCTCTAATGTAACATAGCTATTCCTTCCCTACCTCTTTTTCTGTCTCAAAGAAAAAGGTCAATTTTGTATTTAAAAAACACTATCAAAGATTTAATGATTGTACCATTGGCCATAGTTCAAACAATACAGGCAGTAAAGAATGTACAGCTGTCAAGTGTAAACAGAAATGGGTACAGCTCAGAAGTGCTTCAGACAAATCATTGTATGTCATCGGCTGGTTTTAATTAAGAACAGACCAAATATTCTGTCCCTTCCCCCTCCTTCTTTCTTCTCCCCCTTTTTCTTCCACCCCTTCAGTAACTTAAAACAAAATGATTTGTAGTGTATTGTCTTATTGGTGTCTGTCCTTGTGGAAGTAAGCAAATGAATATGGAAATAGCTTGCCTCAAAGTTCAAAGCATATTATGACATCCCAAGGAGACCACAAGATTATAATCTTAAAACTGCAACAGCAATAGGTTAGACCTGCACCTTCCCACTTTCTGTGTGGAAAGTCTTGCTTCAGGAACAGAACCCCATCATGTTGTTTCATGTTCTTATTTAATCATTGTTTGAGAAGCAGATTTTAGGTTGATCACCTCAGTCAAGTGAGTTTTCTTCGTTCTGTGCCTTGTGCTAGCACCAGGTGTGGCAGGAGGGAAACCTATTTGCAATATATCCTATTTTCAGAAATGAGACATTAACCAATACTTAGACTCTTCTGGATGGGCCCAAGCCAGAAGCAATACAAAGGAACTGAGGAAAGATGTGGTGCACACATTATTTGTTTTTATTTATTTATTTTACATTAGCTTCTCTGGATTGCCCCGCTTCTGTGTTTCTCTGTTGCTACTGGTATGGATCTCTTCTGACTCTGAGGCTTCAAAAAGTAATATTCGCCAGTGAATATACTGTAGCTAAGAACCTGACACTGAAGAAATACCCTTAGAGTTATCTCCCTCCTAGTGCTGCGGCACAGGACTGCTGCTCTGAAAGTACCAAACAGCAGTTTATCATGTTGTGTTGTATTTTGGGCAAGCTTCATCCAGTTTGTTTTCAGACAATGAGGTGGTTGTCTTTCCAAAGCAGCAATGGTATAGTCTGCACACATATTGCAACCATTTCAAAGGGTAACCAGGAGAAGAAAATGCACTGTCAGGGTCCAAAGTGGAGCAGCACTGTGTGCTTTGAGTCAAGGGTGAAGAAATGAAGTCTCCACAAGGAAAGAAACTATAATAGATGTTCTGGTTTACTTGCCAGCTCATCCTATTTCTCTTTGCTGTGAAGAATAGCAATAATGGCAACAGTAATAATGTTGTTGATGGTACATTGTGAAAGGATTGGGGGGGGGGGTGGTGAAAAAAACATTACATGAATCTCTACTGTAATGACAACAGTGTGGGCATCTTGTAAGAAGGCACTCCTGCATTTGCAAGATAAATAGGTGGTGAGTGCTTTTTTAGCTGCTCACTGTTGCTGTTGTTGAAAGTCTGCTGCTTCTGGGCACCAGACATTTTGTTTGCTGCTACCCTCAACCAAGATAGAAAGGGTGCTTTTTCCTTGGAGAGCAGTTTATAGCTTCCCACATAAAAAGAATTCTTTGTAGACATCATCCCGTGTGTTAACGACCACAGAAAAGAGTAGACGTCATTGGCAAATGCAGTATTGGTTATTTCCATATTTGCTCATAATGAAGAGGCAGAAGCAATGAGAAAAACTCAGTTAATTTGTGCCCACCAATAGCTCCATACCACTGCCAATTAATGAAAACTGCAGACAGGCTTACCTTGCATAAGATTTCTGAAACTTCTTTTGATTTGCTAGTTAAAGAAAGCTTTTTCATTTAAACTATTAAGGAAATATTCTTAGTCTCTGAATCACCGGGAAGGCAAAATGTCTCCCACAGGATAGTTGCCATATTTTTCTTTTTTAAACACTCACTTTTAACTAAAAATCTGTGACCTAAAACATAGGGAATTGGGCTTGGTCTTTGAGCACAAACTTACCTCATGACCAAAGCTGAGGTAACATGTTTTCTAGACATTAGGTGAAGGCCAGGGTATAGGTACTTTTACTCTACAGGACATGTGCTACAGCTGTGTAGTTACCAAAAGGCCATATGCCTTCTGATCTAGGCCCTTGAACAGTTAGGCTAGAGGACAGTTTGTTTGGGTTTTTTTGCACTGGCACCTTACTTAAATACTGCCAATTAATGCTAAATATAGTGCACGAATCTCTGCACAGGGGCTAAACCATTTTCATATTTCATTTTCTTTTTCACCTTGTCTTTCTCTCCAAAAGAGGATAGTAATCACAAACCAATAGCTGGGAAGCAAAAAACCTTGAAAATTTTATTAAGACTATGTGGAGACACAGCAGATCAGTCTTGACTCTGGCTCTACAAACAGCCTAACTTGTACCAGTTCTGAGACAAAAAAGAAGAGGAAGAAATGCAAACGATCATAGAAACATGAGATGAATTAAGAAGACATTGGGGATCTCCATGAAATATGGCCTTTAAATTTACTGGGAAACATGTTTCCTATTTGCTTCACACGTTCAAATGTCTGTTTTGTAAGCAGCAGAAACAGATTTTCCTGATATTCTGTGTGGGGTTAGTGTAATATGTATATTAATTTATGAAACATAACTGCAGTGCATGCATGTATGTATTTTGTACATTAATTATTATGGTTATATATAATATGCATGTATTATATTGTGTTTATTGCATAATGCTTGTATCAGGTTTGGTAAGCAAGCCAATATTTCTACAAAGTAACATAGACAAAGGCCCCCCAGATGGATCAGAAGGATTGTCTGAAAAAAAACGTACTTTTTTACAAGGCTCAGAAGCCCAGTAAAACTTCTCTACATCCTCATGCAGCCTTCCAACAGAAAATAAAAGTCCTTTATTAAATAATGTGGCCCTTTAGGGAGACATATATGACATCATCTGGACAAATGTATTTGATGAATAATGCATCATGATGCACCACTCTCTGAGTGTGATTATGGAGCTTAGTGTGTGGGAAGCCTCCACAATGGATAAGTTTTCTACCTTGATTTTATTCTTGAAGATAAAGAGGACCTCAGTCTTTCTGAGAAACAGAGAGGGATGTTTCCTTCTGAAATCAGTAAGACCCTCTACGTGAGATTTAGTCTTAAAAACCTGCAGAGGTATTATGTTACTTTCAAAGCTCCTTTCCACTTACTTTTTTAAGAATCTATTCCAACTCAAACCGACTGAGACAAAACAATGCCTGTATGGGGGGAAAACCAAGTAAAAAAACGAGTTAGTTTCATGATTCATCAAATTCCTTAATTATTTTTTCTCTCTGCTGCTTATTCTGTTAAAGTAGAATGCAGCAGTTATCATGTTCTGTAACTATACCAACTTCAGCACAGTTTAAGCAAAAATACACCTTGTATTACTGCATATGAATAAGCAATGGACAAAAGTCTCTATCTACACAACGTCTCTTGTGGATATGCAGGGAGCTCTGGGATGATCCTAGCACAGAGTAGAAAACTTTTGAGGGGTGGCCTCCGATGATGTTAGTTGATTGGTTTTTCTCCTCCTGTTGTTGCTAGGTCATCTTTGTGAAAATCATGGGATGACAAGTTGCAAAGAATAAGATCAGATTTTAACACAGGCTTAAAAAAAGAGAAGTCCCACAATGTGAAAACCCCAGAAAATCTCTTCCTTTTCATTTGTCTAAAGAAATGAAAGATCAGGGAAATTCCCGAAGGCAATCAACATTTCATGTTTTGTTTGCATTGGCTCAGGTTCATATTTGAAACTCTATATTTAACAAGCCATCCTGAGAAGGCTAGATAGCCATGGCTAATGACAATGGAAACATTCCCTTTGTGGTGTCTGCTGTCACAGTAAGCCCAGAGCTTTGATGTCTGCCTGACACCGTTCAGAAGCTTTACATTAATTAGGAATATAAAACTGAGAACTATTGCCATCTTAATTGAAAGCTCCTACTGATGCCTGGTGGAGGCTCCCCCCAGCTTTGTCAGGCACTGCAGCCTGTTTCAGCAAGATGAGCTACAACATTTGCAAGAGCTTTGGTTCTATTGCCATGGGATTGCTGCATGCAAACAGATGTGAGGAGGCTCTTGCCTCTGAGCTGTCCCTAAATCAGCAGCACGTGGCCCCTGGGTGCTGAGGTCGGCCTTGTGGGCCCATCAGTAGTGCTCGAATCAGGTTAACTAACTAACTCCCTCGTTTGTTGTTGCTCCTCAGGCCCTTGATCCGCGCCGACCCACTGTCTTGTCCCAGCGATGCTCCTACCCCAGTGCCTGCCTCGGGGCGAGCATCCCCACTCATGTTTCTCTGCCTTGCATGTCTGCCCCGGGGCTTCAAAAGCTAGCAGGGTTTCCCCAGAAGTGTACAGAAGTGGGTGCTGTCCATCCCCTGGACCTCTCTAAAAGAGTTTTACAAGATTTTTGGAGTCCTCCTCAGCCTCACTCCAAATGAAAAAGGAAGAACTTCTCCAGCTGTTTTTGCAGTAGGCAAGTTCCCAGTTCAGCTAAAACTACAAGCAACAGGGAAAGACTGAATGGTTCTGGGGTTTAACTAAAACGCACTGAGTTACCGCATCATACAGTAGCATACTACTTGAAATCCAGCTATGATCAGCAGCAACGAGCTGACAGCTTTTTCGCAGTGTGTGCAAAATGAGTTGTAATCGCCTATCTGATTTTAATAGACAAACTATCAGTGTTGAAAGGAAATAAAAAGAAAAAAGACACCCACTGTTTCTTTGGGGAAGATGTCAACAAATAAAACATGCAGGAACACTTTGTACTGAGGTATTTTTAATATCTTGTAGGCTCTACAAGTGTAATTTAGAAAATCATAGCCTTTAGAAAAAGTACTTCGTAAGCTGATTAAGGACTTCTAGAAATGGAGAAAGTGAAGGTAACATGTGGAAACTTGCATTGCCACTCTTGTGGCTACTCCAGGTAAGACATGTAGAATATTTTCTGAGTTCTTAGTTCTGGTGGTACACTTTGGTTTTCAAGGGTGGGGAAACATATGAAGTTAAAACTAAAGAAATAGATAATGCTTAAAAAAAAAATCAACAAAAAGCATGTTTCAGCCAGAAAATATCTGCTTCACAGTCATCCTGGTTTGGTTGTCCCATGTCTTACTTCTTAGGGTACATGAGAGTTTCTTGAGTAGGCTACGTGAACCATGATGCATTACAGGGAAATTCCCACAGTACACCCTGCCCCCTCACCTTCTTCCCATTAACGGTGTAAGCTGGGAGATGTGGTCTGGCAAGGGCATCTGGAAATTGAGGTACATGTACTACAGCTCCCTGTGAAACATTTCATCAACATATCCAGCCTAAAATATTTTTCTTTTTTTTTGCCAAAAAAAAAAAGATATTTGAATTGTTACTAAACAATTTCATTTTTACTCTCTCTAGTTTGAATGATGTGGCTACTGTGAAAGCCTGTTAAGTTTCTGTGAGACTCAAAGGTCATTATTACAGATATGATAAAAAAGTCATAGGCACTGAAAATTAACAAACCTATCCTAGCAGTCATGAGTAAACAGCAGTCATTTGTGTTCTCTAAATACAGAATAAGCTATTGAAAAATGCCCAGAATTAGTTACATTGCTATACTTTCAAGGGCCTGGGTTTATTGGAAAGAAATTGGTTAGAAGCTAGAGTCCTATTCATAAAGAGCTTTGTCCTGTTTCCAGTGGCATTTCTGCCCAATTTACTATTTCCATGCAATTTGTCAGTATGTTCCTTCCTCTTGTAAGCAGTTATTTTTACTTGATGCATTTTTCCTGTTCTTGGTTTCCATGACTTCAATTACATTTCTAAATACAGTCAAGATCATTGGCCTTCTTGCTCAGAAGCCGAGCAAAATCCATGAAAATGGTTGTTTCTGCTTGCAGTAAACAGAACAGGTCAGAGGTGATGCCTACTGCAACGGTAGTGAAACCAAGGCAGATACAAAGGGGATGAGCCTGACTCTCAGAAATGCCACAGTGTTGTAAGGCTCATGGCAATATCATGATAGCAAATTATTTTCTTAGTTATCTGAAATTTGTCTTTTCATTGGGGAAGAACAGATTCAGCAAGTTTAAGAGAAAAGTGCACAAAAGGTAGTACGGATAATGGAGGATGTATGACCAGAATTCATGCTGTGCCACTGTAGTAGTGATGAAAAAATTTCAAGCTTGAGTTTGAAAGTCATGTCAAATGCCAGCTCCACTGAAAAATCAGTCTCCACTGAGGGTAGGTACAATATGGCCAGACTGAGGATGTGGGGCTGAATCCAGGGGAGGGACATGGCACTGCGATGGGCTAAGATAGGATCTTTAGAGACCAGACCTTGTGAGCACGGGCCACCTGAGATGGCCTACAGGAAATGCTGTGTTGCTGGCCACAGCTATGGCCATGCTTCCTTCCCCTCAGGACCTGAGGTTAGGCTGAAGGTCTAGCTGGATCAGTCCTTTCTCGGAAAAATAAATAAGGAGAAAATGGCAAGGTTGCTCTTCCCTACTGGTATCCGCTCACGTTTAAATCCCACCTCTTCATGACATGGAATAGGAACATGAACCTAATTCTCCATTATTCTGTGGAAGGATCCTAGTCATTTGAGTAAATTGCAGAGCATTTGGGGTCCGGACAGTTGCTCCTTCACTCCTGTGGGAGCTGTTGAACTCTGTGTACCCCCTGCCTTCACCAAGATGAAATGTTTTCCAAGCTGGAACGTCCAGTCCTTCTTCTCAGTGTTCTGAAGTGCAAAACACCATACTGGGGTTGGGAATTGATCCTGTCTGGATTTCAGCCCGCATGATTCAGCTGTGAAGTTAACATTATTAAATGGTTCTTCTAGTCCACCAGGAAGTATTAGAGGGTTATAGGTTAAGGATCTTTTACAGTTATCTAGTGTTTAATTGAACAAGCAACGACATGTATCACTTAGGCAGTTGTTGTCAGAGAAAATATTAGCATATGCTTTTACATTGAGGTTATGCAGAGTGCCACGTGCATGTCATATTTAATGTGGTAATAAATGTACAACAGTATATTGAATTCTTGTATTCGTAAAGGCGGTTAGATGGAAGGTGTGTACTTTGTTTAATACCCTTTACCAAGTGCTTCTTAAACAATCAATATTTAATATGCTGTAATTGCATTGTATATTTAAATTGAATGGTTCTTTGGAGCAAATTGGAGTGGCAGTAAAACTCTGGCTCTGAGCTGAAGGGTGCATTAGTCACAGTAATGGTGGGGAAGACCTCGGGTGAGAAAGGCTATGGGACTCGCAGGGCAGCTGTGACATCCTTCCAGCTCTCACCTGTGGGCTCCTACCTGTGGCCTCCTCCAAAACAGCAGATAGTCACCATCCAGAGGTGATGGGCTAACCCCAATTTTGCTGAAGCTGGTGGGTGTCAGTTCACTTAACTCACCTGCCTTTGGGTGGGTCTGAGCTCTAGGTAAAAGTGAGTGAGTGACATTCACTCTGTTATTTCTTCTAATTTCACATCACTGCTTTGCTCACTGACAGCCTAGTTCAGTCCCAGAAGAAATCCAGGGGACTCTTCTCAGTGGCTTGCATTGCTTTAGGGTGAGACCAGATTATTTGCCGCAAAGTGCCTATTCACTTTTCAAAAACATACTCAGATTTCTCAACAACCAACACTGGTGGGCATTCAAAATAGGGAGTCACAGAGGAACATACAAGCCACAGTGCACAGCATCATGTCTGGGATATTACTTAAACTAATCACACGACCACAGAAATAGCTTGAATCTCTCTGGCTACAATACTTGCTTTTTGATTTGTTACAGAGTTAATCCAGCCAGGAAACAGAAATAATGCCACATGATGCGGGTAACTAACTGACCACGGCACAGCTGAAAAGATCAGTTCTGCAGCTGAATGCATTAACTGAAATTTCAAAGTGTTACCAAAAAAAAGAGAGGAGAAAAAAAAGCGCCAGAAGCTCAGTCAAACTGAAATTAGCTGTTGAATTTAGAAGAAAATCTGTGAATTTTTTTTCAGTTATTCATTCATCACTAGTTACAAGTTTTGTCACAACTTCAGTGATAAAAGTGGCACCCTAATCATGATATTTAAACTAGTCGCAGGACACAGATGACTCAGCTGCAGTTCAAAGAGCCTCTTGTTTCTGTCAGACCAAGGCCAATAGCATTCACACAGTGAATTCACACATGCAGCAGTACTGCGTTCAGCTCTGGGGCCCCCAACATAAGAAGGACGTGGATCTCTTGGAGCGAGTCCAGAGGAGGGCCACAAAGATGGTCAAAGGGCTGGAGCACCTCTCCTATGAAGACAGGCTGAGAGAGTTGGTGGTGTTCAGCCTGGAGAGGAGAAGGCTCCAGGGAGACCTTATAGCAGCCTTCCAGTACCTAAAAGGAGCCTACAAGAAAGCTGGAGAGGGAGTCTTAACAGGGACTGTAGTGATAGGATGAGAGTTAATGGCTTTAAATTGAAAGAGGGTAGATTTAGATTAGATATTAGGGAAAAATTCTTTACTGTGAGGGTGATGAGACACTGGAACAGGTTGCCCAGAGAAGTTGTGGACGCCCCATGCCTGGAAGTGTTCAAGGCCAGGTTGGATGGGGATTTGAGCAACCTGGACTAGGCAGGGGGGTTGGAACTAGATGATCTTCAAGGTCCCTTCCAACCCAAACCATTCTATGATTCTCTGATTCTATCCTATGATTGTCATGTGAGAAATGTTAAGATACACCAAACTGAGTCATTGTGGGCAGTTCTCTGAACGTCAACTCAGTGCTCAGCAGCAATCAAACGAAAAATATTGCTGTTAAGACAGTAGTTGGGAATAAAATAGAAAACATTATTAGGACACATTTTAACTTGAATGCCTCTCTTGGCCCTGTCTCAGAGGTATGTCAAAGTATGAGTGCAGGAAGGACACATGGAGTGCACTATGGAAGAGCATCCGTAGAGAGACTAAATAACTATAATTTGGGGAGGTGGCAGTAGGAAAGGTATAATCAAAAGGGGGTGTGCAGTTACAGTAGGAAGAAGTGACTGGAGGAGGAACTTGGCATCACATGAGAGCTGGGGGGCAGCCTCCAAAACAGTCAGGCACAGGTATGGGATATGCCAGAAGAAGGACTTTTTCCACACAGCAGTTTTCCCACATGTTTTTTTAAGCTGTGGAAGTTTCTGCCATCAGATATTGTGGAAGCCAAAGTCTAAATGGAAAAAAGGGCCACTAGGAACTATGAAACACAATAGAGAAAATACAATCTCCAGCTCAGGACCTCCCTAAAGCACTGATGGCCAGACCTGGGGAGGAGGGAGGAGATACAAGAAGACGTATCCTTGCATGCCCACTATGTTTCTTGCTCATTTTCCCTACATGCCCACCACTTATCATTGCTAAAAGCAAGGTAGTGAGCTAAAAGGACCTCTGCTCTGACCCACTGTTGACTATCCTTTAGTTCTTAGGAAAGGCTTAAGGAGAAAAAGCTTTTGCTTGGAGATGTCCTACTACACCTCAAGACAGAGCAGCTTAGTGCTAGGCCCTGATCATCCAGACACTTGCAGACAAGTGACTTCACACATATAAGTAGGCCCATTAAATTCCCTGGAACTACTCAAGTGCATAAAATTAGGCATGTGCAAAAATGCTTCCAGGTGCAGGGACTTTAAAATGCACTCACTCACTGTGGCCCCAGCTCAGCAAAGCACTTAAGCATGTGCTTAAGCCCCCCTGCCGAAGAACTTCGGTGTGTTTGGCCGAGCAGGCATGGACTTGTGGCAGAGCTAAACCAGTGATTTACAAACATGTAGAGCACAATCAGTAAAATCACGGGATACTTGTTTAAACTCTGATTAAATACATCAGCAACCAAGTGTACGGTGCACAGCTTGCACACTGCAGTTGCAGGTTTATGAACTCCAGACATGGTGAGAGAAGAGTCAAAATTCTTCTAATACGGACATTTATTTCTGATCTTTTCTTTTACCAGGCTCACTAATTGGACAGAAATTACCTTATTTGTGGGCATCAATTTATCATAGTCATGATTGTATACAGCTATGGTTTTACTCTTAAAATCTCTTCCAGAGCAATAGGATTAGGTGAGACTGTCATTAGAGTATTGTGATAAATACAAGAAAAACCTTAAAAACTCGCTGACTGCAGAACAGAGACATTTATAACAGAATGTAGTGTTTAGCCCCGGGCCTTGGCAACAATTGAAACAAAATGTTTTGAAACAAAGCAAATTGGCATTTTGCTGACTTTTAATGTACTGTCTTTCCAAGCAAGACACCTGGTTCAACTACACAAAACATCTATTCAGAATTATAGTCTGAGCTTTTGTTATGCAAAAGGTAAATGAGGGCAACATGAACTCTGTGAGAGAGTCAGGTTTGGGGTTTTTTTCTTTTTCCCTAGGGTAATCTGTCAAGAAGATACTGGTTACTGACAGGAAACCAGGAGTCTTTTGAGGATGTGTTGGTTTCTTTTTTGGGGGGTGGGGGGAGACAGTCCAGTGGAAAAAGATACCAAGTGCAGTAAAATACACTAGCTGCATTAACCAAAAGAAATGTTCCCATATTTGAATATCAGGTTTTATAAAAATGGCGCATGTTTGTGTGCACACGTGCATGCATGCAGGGGCATACCAGTATATAAGAAGGGGGATTCACGTATGTGAGAGGCTAGAAAGGTAAGTGTCACAGCATTGCTCATGTGTTACCTTAACTTTGATGCTTTCAAAGGCATTTTATGAGATCCCTGCTGGGTGGTGAGGGAGTCGTTTGTGTGTTTCCTTGGATGTCTGCTGGCTTGGCATTTTAATGAATTCAAACCATTCAAATCTGATGGATTATCAAGTTTATTAACCATAAAGATGGACCTAAATCCAGACTAACGGACACTGCAACCCCAACTTTGGTATTTAAACTTATGGGATGGTATAGAGTCAATAAAATCCTTGCCTGCTCATTCAGAACATCTCTTTCATCTTGAATTTAAGTTGAAGGGCAAAATATGACATATTTCAGTATTAAATCTCAGTCATGCTGATCAGAAGCCCAAAGACCTTGACCAGTTTGAACACTCACTCTTCAAGCTCCTCAAGCTTTCAGGCAACAGCAAAGTAGCTTGAAGCCCTCCACCAAATAAAGCAGGGTGATCTGCCAAACAAAGTGCCAACATTACAACGAAAAAACCCTGTGTTTGCTCATCAAACCTCACACCTAAACAAAGTGCACAAAAAGCCCTCCACAGCTGATGCAGCCCTTGTTCAGGCTTTTTGAAGGTCACAGGAGAGGCAACAGTTTGATGCATATGCCGTGTTTAACCGCAGTGGATTGATCACTGCTGTACGTGGAATTCCTTTTGCTGCTCACAGGCAGAGCCTCTCATTGACCAACAGCTAGAAAAGAGTTGCTTGGGAATGTTTCAACAAAAAGTATTTTGTCAGAGCTGCTGAATAAAAACTTCTCAAGAAAGACTTGCCTTTGACTAATTTCTCTCCTTGAAAAAGCTATTGAAAAAAATAGGAGTCATCTAAATGTCTCCCTTTGTAATTTCAAAGGAAAATTGGGGGCAGGGGGGAGGAGGTTCTCTTTAAAAGCACTTTTCATTTTGTAATACAAGCTGAAATAAAAATGAAAAAATATTTGAAAGTCATTAAATGAAACCTGTTTTGTTTTATTTTGTTGGGTTTTTTTAATTTCAAAAAGATACTTGATATTTTAACTATTTGTCCTGACATCAATGGATTTTTTTTTTTTACTGATTCAAGATAGTAAAATATTCAAAATCTTGAAAATTTCCCATGGGATAGAAAAAAAAAAAAATCCTACCCAGCTCTACTAGAAATCACAACACAAAAAGACAATCCTGACTTTATGTCTGAACATGGTTTTTTGGGATGGTGACCATGAAGGAGGTAAACACTACTGTCAAGGGATGCTTCAGGAAAATCAGACCTGTGCTGGAGCATATGGGTGGCAGATAAACCGGGCTGCAGGATGACGGATCACATGGGTTCTGTGAGATGATTCCCTGGGATAAAAAGGTCTTACTGTAATAGTGTACAACAGACAATTGGCTACACCCTTCAAATAATTATTTCTTAAGGCAGAAAGGCCAGTCTCCTTTGCTGGCGGATGCCTCTAATATTATTATTTAATTACAATCGTGACAGTATTGCAAAGTGCTCCCATGGCAAAGTAGGACTGCCGCATTTCCAACAATATGGGAGAGAAAGGGATGGGAGTAGCATGGGTGGCCCAGGCATTGAAACAGGGACTCCAGCCCCAGCCCGGCTGCCCTAAAGACTGGCAGCCTCTGCCTGCCTTGGGCATTTATCCCCCCAGCCCTCTCTTCCCAAAGCTCCTCCAGCCCCGTGCCTGCCTGGGGCTTCCCAAGCATCCTTCCACAGCCATCGCCCTTACTTCCAATCCCGCACATGAGAAGCCCCTGCCCTGTCCCGGCAGAGCCTCCAGCCCTGTGCAGCTTCCCTGCTTCAGAGCCACCCAAGCCTCCCTTCCCACCAGCTCCTCCACCCCACCCCAAACTCCTGCCCCGTGGCCCCAGCCCCTTTCCCTGACTCCCTGCTTGCTCCCAAACCCTCTTCCCCCAGCTCCCCGTGCCCACTTTCTGTACAGGAACCCACATCCCCGGCTCCAAACTTTCCCCATCCCTGAAGTCTCTCCTGTCTTCCATCTGGCCTCAGATGCAGCAGATGATTAAAATTAATATAATTAATCCCATTCTCTCTGCGCTAACGGAGACAAGTGCAGGCACTAATTCATGCTCCTGCCCCTTGATGTAATGCTCACTCTTGGCCCACAGCCCACAACCCCTTTCACTGGAGGGCTTTTCTCCTTTTGGCCCCTTTCCCCAACCCAGGGTCCCACCAGACACCCATGGGACCCCTGGCGTGCACAAAGCTTGGCCCCATCCCATGGGCCACAGGCTGCTGGCTGCCCCGGGGCGGGTTTGGCTGGCCAAACCTGCCTCCTTGCTTCCTCACGGAGCCGCCTGGGCTCCTGGCAGAGATTTCCAAAATCCAGACAGGCGCTGCAGCTCAAACTCCACCTGGATCGGGCCTGGAGGCAAGAAAAAGCGGACATGTCTGGGAAAAAGGAGCTTTATGGTAATTCTGCAGCAGGCAACTAGACTTTTAGGATGGGAGCCGATTTTCTAGAGGCTTGAAAGGGGACGGGGAGCCCAATATCCATGGGCAACAGCAAGTGTGAACACAGCAAGAGGAGGGTGAGACTAGTCCTAATCTGCCTGGTCAGATTCACATCTCACACCAGATGGATGCTGTCCAGGACAACAACTTACAACATATTCTTCACTCTGACTCATGGCCTGGGGCTGGCAGTGGCCATAACTGCAGGGGTGAGGGGTTCCTTGGGGCGTGCATGGACAGGCAGCGCTTCTCCCAAGCACCTGGCTGGCTGGCTGGTGTAGGTGGCCTGGGGGACCAAGGGCGGCATCCTCAGCCCTCCCATCGTAGCGCTTCCCTCTCAGTTTTGGTAAAGTACCAGCTCCAACACTGCACGGGCATCAGATCCACAAGCTCCAACTTGGGCATCTCAGAGACCTGCCAAGAACACCATGAGGGCATGCATACAAAAGACAGGAGAAAATTAAACAAAATAAAGACCAGGGGAGACTCGAGTGCTCCGAACACTAACAAACAGAAGTGAGAAACATTGCTGCCCTCGCCCAAAGCACAGCAAATGCGTACAGAACGGTGAAATTGGGCTGTCACTGAGCGAGCGAGGATGGGGCTGCTAGGCACAATGGTCAAACAGGGGGACACCAGAAAGCCGTGACCGTGGTGCCCCCTTCTCGGGTATCTGGCAGGGCCATGTCCCCATCAGGAGGGATGAGGATGGGCTGCCTGCACGCCTCGGGCAAACCATCTCAGACCTTTGGGCTCAGTTTATTGTTTGGTGAAACGAAGGCGATAGTATCTGCCTCACAGGGGAGCTGTGAGGCTTATTAACGTTTTGTCTAGTGCTTTGAGATCCACTGAGTGAAAGTCCTTTATGACTATTTTATTGTTATTGTACGGAGATCAAAGAAAGAGCTCTAATCTAATGCCATCCCTTTTATGTTTATACCACCCACTTGTATCCAGAAGTCAGCCCGACTGCAGAGTCTCTCTTCAGCCTCTTGGTCTTTCAAGGCTGCGAGTGTTTGTTTGTTGGTGAGGTTTTCCAGGGTAACTGGCTGCTAGTCAGTCATAGTCTGAACCTTGTAAAAGAATGAGGGCAGACACAAAATTGCATCATTATTTAGCAGGGCTGGAAGTAAACCATTGAGCTCAGTATTTTCTCTAGTTATGTGTTATGTTAAATAGATAGGTGTGGCAGGCCAAAAATGTGCAGTACCAAGGCAGTGCTCTATTTGAAATAATTTTTAATTTATTGGTGTTCAACCTTTGGTCCTTTTTTTATGCATCAGGGGTGTTCTTGGAAGTACAGATATATATACAGGCATACATGTGTGGTTTTAAGCCACAGAAGTCTGTAAGTCACAGAACAGAATACAGCAAATGGGTAATTCATGGATTTTCCTTACCCTGTTTGAAGGAGCTAGTGTCAGAGTGTGATCTAATCCTAAAGAGGGTTTGGTTTTTTTCCTGTAAGGGAAAGCTACTGCTGGGAATCTCAATTTATTAAGTGTATGTACTTGTTTCTTCTTGGACATCAATTTTACAAAGTGCCTTAATGTGTGAACTGTACCCAAAGGGTCCAAGATGTTGAAAGGTGACAGTAAGTGCACTGTTGACAGGAGACTGTGTGGTCTAATTATTAGTAGGAAAAAAAAAAAAAAAAAAAAGAAAAAGAAAAAGAAAAAGAAAAAGAAAAAGAAAAAGTATGCAACTTCATGTCCGAACCTGAATGAAAAGGAGGAAAAACATGAGCTCTGTAGAACAAGTCATACTCCTGTTCTTGGAAGAAGACCAAACCCCATGGCAGATATGTTTATTTTAATATTTTTATTGTGTTATATATTGCTCTAAAACCTGTTCATTTGAAGTTCAGTACCAGAGGGTACAGCTCCCGCAAGCAACCTAATTCTCCACTTGTGCAGCGATTCACACCTGCCTGGGTATGAATGTAGTGCTGTCTGGGTAATGGAGTTTTCTGTTCAGGGACTGAACTGAAAAGGGGCAAAAACAAGGATTCAAGAAAATAAGTTGTCCCGCATTGGAAATGTCTTGATTCTTGGCAAATCAAAGAGCAGCGTGTTTTATTTTGGATCACTCTCAAAAGATTCTCTGGAGCCAAAACTAAATGTTTGGAGTGGAGGGGATGTTTTGTTTCAGGTTGCTTGCACTTTGTAGTAAGAAACAAAGGAAAACCAAACCGTTAAAACAACAACAAAAAGATCTTTTTAAATGAACAAGTAATCAAGATGAAAACTTAGGAGTTTCACTTCAGAAGTGCTGAAACAATGTGTTTTGATGCTCTGGAAATGTCTCTCTTGCTGTTTTTTACCTCACCTAAAACTGGTCACTGAATTCAGCTCAAATTTGCAAAGTTTCTGACTGCCCAAGCCTGTGTTTTTGGCTCATTTTTATTTGGCAGAGCAAGTAAGAGCATGTGTTTAAGTACTTTTTATAAATAGAGAACTCAAATAATTCACAACTGTGGGATTTACCATGGAGTAATTACACCACCTCATCTATCAGCAAACCAAGGCCCTACTGCATGAAAAAGTGAAAATGTGCATATATCCTGGTGAAAATAAAAGAGAGTCTGAGGAATGCAGGCACATCCTGTGAAAATACACAGGCAATCAAACCTGCATTTTCCATTAGAAAACTAAGGGGTAGGATTTTTTTTAAAACTACTTGTGCAGTTCAAATAAAAAGGTGCGCAGCAGATGAACTGTGACCACAGGGGCACTTCAAAGAGACACCATCACTAAGGCAGGTGTGAGATGGGATGTAATTGCAGAGAGAGATTTTGCGATATGCGTTATTTCCAAATTATCACCTATCTACTTTCAGTGCCCCTGTCAGCTGCCGTATGTGTCTGTTTATCTATTCATATAGGTAAGTATATTTACATATATAATCTGTTCAACAGTGCCAATACCTGTTTTTAACCATTCAAAATGTTCTTCTACTGCAAGAAACCCCAAACCTAAATGACTGTCAGCTCTAAGCCCTTGACCTTGAAGGATTCCTGCGGGTACATTTTTGAACTAGCATTCAACATCAGTAAATCTTGTACTAATAACCATAGCGACTCATAGCCTTTATCTGCCTTTTTAGGGTCAGATTTTCCAAAGTCCTGAGTGTTTGCCTACCTCTCCCCTCCCGACAAGGCCTTCCCCTGACTTCAAAGGCACGAGAGACAGGCCAACACAAATTGCTCTTGAAAATCCCACCCTCATCTATTTGGCTGCTCTCCCAGCCCCATCTGAGCATCTCCTGTTATCCTGGGCAGCAGCACATGCCAGCTGCAGGTAGCACAGTCCTGACTTGTACAGTAAATGAGGAAAACTACGCACTGCTGCCCTGATGTGTGTACAGCATTTCAGCAAGTCGTTGGTTAGAATGACAGTAATTTTTAAAGATGATTGTGGGATTACATCACAGAAACTACTCCCCTCTGGGGTGGGTGGCACTGCTGCATTGTAGGTGAGAAATTATCTTTTTTTGGTTCTTCCTGAAGTAAGGAGTCAAATAGATTTGTCAGCAGGCAGTGTCCTGGGACTGCATTATCCATAACAGGAATGCAAGCTCATTTTTACTGCAGTTCAGCAATAGGATTTGATTCTTTTTTTTTCCCCAGGGTGGTCTTTTTCTGTGCTAAAAATGCCTCATCATGGTAAAACACAAAACAGAACCTTCCTTAAAATCCCACCCCCTCTCCTGGGGTGTTTGTCTCATCCAACTCTTTGGAGATCAGTGTGACTCATGTAGACAACATACTTCATCTTTTTCTTTTTTTCCCTGCCCAGTACTTGAAGAGAGGAAAAAGTTTGTGAAATAGTGCAGGGTGACAGGAGGGTGAAAGAGAGCTTGTGGAAAGCTGACGTTGCCCTGGCATCTCCTATCCCAGGGGCAGGGATGCATGCCCAGTGTTAATGCACCCTCCAACCCGGCACCAAAGCATTACCGAAGCCCGTAGCCAGCATCCACCAAAACCTACCTGTGCAAAGGGCAGGTGCCAGCCTAGGAACACGTTTGGCTTGAACTTTGCCCATGCCCCTGCTCTCTGAAGTCCCTGCTGGGGTGGGCTCCTGCAGTTCGTGCTCCCAGGCTGACAGTCAGCCCTGCTACAACAGACGTGAGAAGCCAGCAGGGTCTTCCTTGCCAAGACGTTTTAGCCTGTGTCTGCTTACTGCCACATGCCCTGAGTAGCTTTTGTGAGAAGAGACGTAACCTTGGCCCCTCTGGAAAGCAGGACACTTCCACAATGGATGGTGCCTTGGGAGCTTCACGTGTGTCCTCTTGATGGCTAGTGGTCAGCTTGCTGCAGCACAGGTGGCAGCTGAACCACAGTTCCTGGTTGTGTACACGCTCTTGGCCTGCTGCAAAGGCACAGTGAACCGCCAGGAAGGACTCGAAGGAAGTTCTGTCCTATCCAAACAAGTGTCCTAACCACAGGGACAGGGCTATGGGGACACTTTCTTCTTCATCCTCTTTGCAGACCTTCTCTACTTTTGATAAGAAAATCTATCCCTGACGCAGGAGCTTTCTGGCGAATCAGCCCTGCTTGGCAAACATAATCCTAGCTGCACTCCTGTTCAGCGGCAATCCATCCTTGCCTGCATGCCGTCCTGCCAGCACAGAGCTGCACCTACCAGCTGCACCCCACTCCTCTCCTTCCAAACAGCCTTGTGTATACATGAGCAGGATTTCAGGGGGCTTTGACCCAGTTTTAAGGTTTATAGAATTTTCGCAGCTCTTGAATGTAATTTTGCAGAAATACTTAATTTAGGTTCCAAGAAAATAACCTCTTGATGCTATTAATTTGCTATACTCAGTGCCCTTGAGAAAGGCTTGTCTTCATGTTTGGTAGCAACCTGTCACATTAGTGACTAGATTGCAGGGTGGGTGTCTGGGGTCCCTTCTGTTCACTTACCAGTTACTGATAGAAGTCCCCTATGTACCTTGTGTTGTTTTGCTGTTGCCCCCACTCCAAGCTGGTAAATTCTGCTCACTTGGAGATCAGGCTGTCCAAGGGAAGCTCTGTGTGTTTGTACATGTCTGTGTGTCTTCGTACCTCTGAAAATCTCTTCTGCTACAGCAATGATTTTCTTCATGATGCACAAGTTCCTTTGCAAAAAACCCATGCTGATTTGCTTTCCCTCAGTCCACCGGGGCCAAACTCTTTGTGCTTCCCTCCCCTTGCCGAAGGGGCAGATAACCAGCATACCAGTGGACTCTGGCTGTCCAGGTTGCACCCTGTCCCACTGGTGTGGCTCAGCCGTATCAGTGGAGTTACGCTGCCCCTGCAACTGGCCTGATGTGGTGATTTTCCAGGGCCCAGTACACACGAGTTAATTATGAAAGGCCAGGTCGTCAACAGAGGGAAATCAAAGTAAATCTGCAGTTGCTAATCACAGCTAAGGTAGTGTTATGAATCAGTTGAAATTTACACCATGTATTTCTTGGGATCGTCAGCTGCTCCCGTTGAGAGGCAGTGAAGACTCCTGCCCAGCACCTCCTGTGGAGATGCTCTGGATTTGGGTTAATGGTGGGATGCAGCACCACAAATCTGTCTGACTGAACCAAACTGAGTATTCACAAAGTACATACAGGAAAAAGTTAGTGGGGTTTTTTGCCCTGTACAGTTAGACATGTTATCACTATATTTTCCATTTTACTCTAAAAATAGAAATAGAAGCCAAATTTTCCTGTCCTTTATTAACTTCATTAGTATAAGCTAGATTTACATTAGTTGAAATACATGTGAGAACAATGTGGAATTATAATTCTACACCAAATTAAGCGAAGACAATAATGGGTAGATTGTAATGATAAATATATAACAATAATAGAGAAGGAAATAGAGTCATAACTTGAGCTTTAGACCCAGGTCCCTACCCCCATAACTTTCCTCACCCTAGTTTTATCGCAATCAGCTTTATGATAACGGAAGAGCTGAAATCAGAGTTAAATCCTGACTTTGCAATAACTCACAGCATCTGGTCCCTCCGTTCCTTACTGGATTGCTCTCTCCGTCACTCTCTAAGCATCATGCTGATGATTTGCAGTGCCACTGCTATTTGACTACATGACCCATTTATCATCTCCACACTTCAGCATGCTCATTTTTCTTAATCTAACCAATGAATGAAGTAGCCCTAAATCACAAAATGGAAATGAGGAAAGTGCTTAACTGGATCTAAGAAAAATGCTGGCTAAACTCCTCTTGGGGAAAACAAAATAAAGTTCTTTATTTTCAGTCTCAAGTTTATCACATACTTTCTCAGACTGAGAAAACCTCCCTTACTAGGTTTACAGTTTCCACATTGTGCAACAGCATTTGCTCTGACTCATCTGTACAAATCAGTCATTTTTGGATCGGGGTCCCATTTTTGCAGATTAAGTTGCAGGGAAGAAACATCTAAGTGCTAGAAATAGTCATCCCAGTCTTCTTCTAGTCAATTAGTCCCCACAGATGGTCAGCTGGAGTCCATGCTCCTGCCTGCAGTAGGTGTGTTAGGCACATTCACGCTTCTGTGAGTTTCTCCACGTAAACTCTTCTCTCCGTTCCCACCAAGCCCTGCAGCAGGGCATTCCCCAGCGTTGTGTTAAGGACCCACAGATCCCTGCCTTGCACCCACCTGCTGTCAAACCCGCCTGGTGGCTCCTAGCTCTTGTATGCTCAGCATCATTGGTCTCTGCTACGCTAAAGGGTCCTAAACTAACCACTCATTCTTGACACAGAAGCTGTTAGCACATGCTTGATGATCCTTGCTACCCTCCTGTGCATCCTTTCTTGTCCCATTATAGCCTTTTTTGAGAGGGGCAGCAGGACTGCACACAGTATTCAAGACAAGGGCACACCAGGGTTTTATGCTGGCTAGTAGTGACAGTGGTTTGGTTTGGTTCTTCCTTTCTGTGGGCATGGAGCTGATATTTCCGTAGCACTCTTGCCCCAGGACTCCATTCCTGGATGCACACCGGTGACTCAGAGCCCAGCGCTGCATATTTAAAGTTAAGGTCTTTTTTTCCCAGGGTGACATCACTTTACAATGTTGAAATTCATCTGCCATTCTTATCTTCAGCTCAGTTTCCTTCTGCAAAGTATGAATGAGTTCCTACATCTTAGGGTTCAGCAGTGTTCACCATCACAATGCTCGTAAATGTCTTTAGAAACGGGCTGGTAGTAATACATTCATAGTATTATAATTAATCCCTTCTATTGCCTAACATCAAATGTAAAGAAGTATACTACTTTCAAAGCCAAAATTTAAAAGAAACCTCACCAATGACCACTTGAGAACTGTGGAAGAAAAGCAAATAATTAAAAGCAATTGATACCATCCCAGCTCTTTGCCTGCGAGCAAACCAAATTATCCACAGCACACCATTTTCTTCTGCTTTGAAAATGTGTGCACAGGGAAAAAAATCACTCTAAAATTCTCAGGCTCATTAGATCATGTTGAAAAAAGGGTATAATTATGTTAATACTTTTGAAATATTTTTCACATCTTTCTCTTTCATATGAATTTTTAAAATTTGTATTTTAAAAGTCATCATATGTCAAATTTTGGAATTTTTCCATTACCCCTATATCCAGCAAGAGGGAAAAGAATAATATATTTTAAATGGCAAGCGACAGTTTTTTCGTCTACAGAAAATTGCTAATAGTTATGTCAAAACTACACGTTCAAAAAATTTTCAACCTACTCTAGAGGCATCATGGAATGAAGGTGTAGAAGAATTGAAAGCAATTTAGGGCACTCATGAGCAAAAATAGGCCCAAGTCATTGCTCACAAAATGTGTGTGTGGTGATGGATGGGGTAAAGATCAAGGCTAGGAGTTTTTCAAAGCAAAATATCAGAGATTCCTCAGCAGAAGGACAAAGTTCAGTGTGTGAGGAAATTGGAGCTCCCTTTTGCTAAGGGAAATGGAGAAGATGCATCAAAATAATCAACTGCAAAAGTATTTCATAGTCTATCCTTGACTTTGGAGATAAATGCAGGATATTATCTTTTTCTCCCAAAGATATATGTGTGACCAAGAAACTGGTTCCAGTCGTATTATAACCAGATGAAAGATAAATAGCAATTAACAGAGATGAACATGCTGCTTACAAATCAGGACTTTCAAAGCTAGCACAAGTATTTTCCTTGAAAAAGGAGAAAAACTGAGCAGAAAATTTCACTTCAAACCAAACAAGTAAACCCGCTTTTGAAGCTTTACATTGCTGGGTTCAGCCCTGCTCCTAAAGCACAGCTAGCAGGACGGGGAGCCACATCAGGCACACGCTGGACTCAGGTTTTGCCCAACTTGCGCCCCACAAGCCCGGACAGCCAGCCCGTGGCAGCGTGGCTGCTGGCAGGAAGAGGGGGCACACCATGGCCCCAGAAGGGAAGGTGTTTGGAAAAAGCAGAAGCCAAAACTGTCCAAACCAGGGTTTGCAGCAGGAAATGTCTTAGAGGGAAAAGCAGAGCAGCACCGTGGACACAACATGAGAGCTGGAGCTGGGAGGCAGAGTGGCTCAGCAAGGGGAGCACTGGCCGCTGGGAAAGCCTGGTATGACAAGGGAGGCACATCAAGAAACCCCAAAGCACAAACTGTGCGATGAGTCAGGCTGGGGGGAGAACGGCTTAAGATGGAAGGGGAAGAGATGTGTCTACAAGCGCTCCTGCCTGGATCTACACGTACGGTGCAAATTTATTAAAGCCTAGGCAGCATTTCTGGCTGAAGCTATCACGTTTGCTCCTCTTTCCTCGTCTCCAAATTCAGTTTTCTTAGCCGGGTTTGGTTGGCTGTTTTAATCCTTTTTTTTTTTTCAGCTGGGGCACTGAAGCTCCAAGGGGTGTTAACTTACAGTCCCTGCAGAAAATCTTGAAGGGAGAACAAAAGCATCCCAACTTTTCCCAGGGCAGACGGGCAACAGCCAGAGAAGCATCACTTGGTCACGAGGAGGGAGGGAAAGCTGATGGGCTGGCTGTGGGCAACCGCAGGAGGATGGGAGCAGCGGTTCCAGAGAGCAAGTGATGGCATGTGCAGCAAACGATGATGAAACGTGGCTGAACTAAATAGTTAGGGCCAGATTCTTGTCCTTCTTTCCTAAAGTCAGCAAAGTTTAGCCGGCTTTACAGCAAAGCCAAGTGGGGCTGAGAAATCAAGTTTGGTGTCATCCAGTTTTAACCACCCCGAGTGCCTGCAAAGTGTACACAAGGTTAAACAAAATTTACCGTAACTCGTATTTTAAGTGTCTCTGAACTTGGCCGCCCACACAGGAAACAGCTTGGAGCAGGTGGTCAGCGAAGCCTGCGGATCACGGCTGGCTCCGCTCAGGGTACTTGTGGGTTACTGACTCACTGCCCAATTATGAGCCCAAACAAAAGGCTTTAAGATAAACTTGAAGTCAAGAAATTGAAGAAGACAAGGTAAAGGAAATGATGATCCCAGCCTGTGCCCTAAATTCACGCGATGGATGCGGAGTTGGTAAAAAGCAAAATAAACCAAGGGGCTGTTGTGCTGGGATTTGCTCCTCCTGCTTGCCAGGGCACCTGAAGGAGAAATCATGGGAGCGTGACAAGAAATGGCAGGTGAGGGAAAAGCTGTTCTCAATGTGTCATGCTGCTTCTAGCCTGCTAGTAAAAAAAACCTCTGTATTTTAGAGGATATTCCAGCCATCTCATTGGGCTGAAACTGTTTGCTTGAACATATTAAAAACATTGAAATTCTTACTGAATAATGGCTCCTAGATTAAAGTCTTGTGAATACTGCAAGAAATTATTCTAACGCCGATATTTAATTTTATTTTTTTTCCTCTGTCACTTTTTGAAGCTAAAAAGCTCACAACTGTGGGAGAAAATCCTTCCAAACTGGAAAAAGTTTGCTGCTTGTTTATCAGCCATGTCACATGCTGAAGTTTTCTGTGAGAATTACTCTCAAAGTACTCAATATTATTAAAATAGATGCTTTTATTTCAGATACTCTTAAAAATTAGACATGAGGGTAAAGGAGAAGAAGTTGGCTTTAGATGGCAATATGTCTTTAACCCCTCCTGTGCTCTGGTTTTGCTGTGAATGCCATGCAGTGGGTGATTTTAGGCAGTTCACGGTGCAGTGACAAAAACAGCTTTGCACAGTGACTCCTAGCCCTGAACTTTCCATGTTCCTCTCCATGTCTATAAAACGTACTGTATGATGGCAGAATTTGGTAGCTTATCTGGCAGCCGAAGGGACCCCACTCAGGCATATCCTCTTAGACTGGTTCACAACCCTCTCTGGAAGGGAGAAAGGGCAAGCGGGAGGCTTGCGGGGAGCAGAGTCAAAGGAGGAGGTCAACACAGCAACACTATGCATTTATTTACTTCACTATTTCTCCCAGGCATCCGTGTGTGGTGGGGGTTGTTGTTTCATTTGGGGGCCTTCCATTTTCATACCTGACTGCAAGGTCTGCAGTCACCCCAGAAGTCCCCTGCCGAAGGGGCCAAGGGGGCAGGGTCAGCTCCAGCCCGGACCAGCAGTGACATTAATTTACTTTCTGTTTGCTCTATTGGCAGGTCTCCTTCCTCTCACCATCCCTCCTGCCGCTTTCTCAACAGCGTTCGTTTTATGACCTCCCATTTATTTGATGCATAAACCCCTGCACCACCAATGCTTTTAATTTCTGTTGAAAAAGAGGAAAAAGCGGTCACATTTCCTAAAAGGGGAGTTTTCATCCAGAGAGCACAGATCACATCATGAGTTTGCATGCTGTAAACTAGGTCTGTCTAGATGACTCACAGCAGTTGCCAGCAGACATACCTGTACAAACACACACCCTGAAGTATTATAAATTAGCCTAGTTGTCTAATGCACTCACTGAGTACCTAATATTGCTGGTAAAATATGTGCTGGCTTTGCTAGCACGGGAGGATGTTGTAAGGTCTGATCTGAAGCCAGTTTAACTCAATGAGCTTTAGATCTGGGTTTAGATGGTGAGAAATGCTCCAAAATAGCTCTCATTCAGCAGAGGACATCAAACAGCTAGGGCGGCTCTTTTCATGCTTCAAGTGGGGATTTAAATACCTGGCAATATCGGGGTCTATATGTTTAGCTAACAATGCTAAGAGCCAGCACCGTCCTTCCCAGATTGTCTGATTTTGTGTTATAATCTTGGCCTAGGGTGTGTACCATAAACATCTGACGGTGTAGCAATACAGTTTAGAGGTGTGAACTCTCATGGGCATTTTTATACCAGGGTGCTGTGTGAGCTGAGCTATATCACAAAAACAATTGCATCTGTAGTAGGAGCTTTTGCTGGTATTAAAGTATTATGAAGAATTGCTCCCCTCTACTTTAAAGTTTCTGTGGCAGATCAGAACCACAGAATCGTTTATTAAAACTAAAAATGTAGGAAACCTAGTGCTGATCTGTACTGGGGAACCCTTTCTGCCCTGTGGGTGAAAAAAATAGAGGTCTTTCCCTTTTGGAAAGAGTGGTATATTTCCAAATATTCATATTCTGTGGTTCAGCTTTCTTCAGTTGGGCAATGTGGTTTAAGTCACAAAGATATAATAATGCAGTTCTGCGGCAATCTCTTTTCTGATATATTTGTGCATGATACAATACAACAGGAAAATTTCAAATGTTCTTTCTAAACTCCCTAATCACAAATTTTAAAATAACCATCCATGCAATGCTTGCCAAGAACATCTCACATGACATGTCTTCAGGAAAAAGCCTACTATTCAGAAGCCTGTGTGCATCAGGAATTCAGCAGTCTTTTACATCTTATTGGAAATTAACTTGTTTGGGTTTTTAGCTTCAAAATGATTCAAAATGACCTTAAAAATTATTGCTGTGGCTGTGCTCTTTGCTGCAAGTAGCTGGCAGAGCTAGGAAATGGGGAACGGGAAGATTTCGGGAATACAGGCTTCCACCCAGAGTTATGCCATTTTTCAAGGCATCTATTTCATTCTGTTTACCTGTCCATGTTCCTTTAAGTCACTGGAAAATATCTCTATCTCTCAGCGAGGCGGGCTTGGTTGTGGTTACACGCTGGTCACAAGCAGCCAGAGCAGCCTACAGAGGTTCGAACGAGCTTTCAAGCATTGAGTTGCACGGTGGAGCAATTTTCCACAACAGCGTGAAGTGGGAGGATGAGCTACTTGACGCTTCTGAAGTGTGTTTCCGAGTCCCAGGGAGTTGTGCGTTGCCTGCTAGAGTCAGCCCGATGCTGGTACCCAGCTGAACGCTTTAATTGCGCAGGAACTTCTCTTCATCCCACTGTAGCAGCTGTGATAAGGCTCCTCTTGCCTAAATTGGCCCTCTAACAGGGAGGTGTCTGGTTATCCCTCCCAGCTTTGGCGGCCCTTCTGCAGCCTCCTTCCAGAGGTAGGCGCTTCCTTCCCTTCCCCATCCAGGGAGCCGAGGTAATTAGCTAGGACTACAAGTCTTGCTTTATACGGCTGAAGTTGGGTGAAATTAAACCTTCCCTGCGTGAATTCTGAGACTGCGGTGCCCTAAGTGGTTCCAGCATTGGGACCCTTCAGCTTTTACTATATCTTTATTTCACCACAATATCCAGATTGAAAACACATTGCAAGGATTGTTTGGGGCATATGTTAGTGTCAGATCTGTTCTGTGAGTTTCTGAAATTTGGTATTCCCATGTTTGTAAGACAAGACAGCAGTTTCTGCATTAAGTTTTGGCTTTGATAGTTTGATGCTGTCTCTGAAGCAGATGGATATTCAGATCCATATGTCATCCAGAGCTTTGTTTTGAAAACACCAGGAAAAAAAAAAAGAACCAACTTTTGTCAGATTTTAGCCTGGTTCATTGACCATCACTAAAAAGTGGATAGGCATTTAACAGTTTTATGCATGGGTCTGAACACAGAAACTAGAGCAATATAGCTTCCAAGTATATCTGCAGCATAAATGAGTGAAAAAATTAATCTGAAATTTTTTTATTGAGAAAAGGAATATTTTAAAATAATAAAATCTTCTGGGGTGTTTATGTCAGTTTTGCCACATTGCTTATATCAAAGAGGTATTTAAAAGCCGCATGACTGATGCATTCTCTTGGAGATGACCTCATTATCATTTCCTTCCACTATAGTTAAAAAAACCATTGAAATAAGTTTTTTGGAGGGCTTTAACTACAGAAGAGTTTTCTGTTTCTGGGTCAGGTGAGAGAGTTGATTATCCAAAACACATAGTTTTACTTGTTCACACCAGATCTCTCCAGCAAATTTTCTTGGCATAAAATTGAGTCTCTCCCCATTCAGTATATTGCCATAGAAAGGAGAAATTATTTGTTCCATCTCTAGCCAAAAAGACACCTACAGAGTCGTATATTTGGTCCCCACAGCTCCCACCTTCTTTTTTTGGCACCCTTTTCTCCCTGGCACACAGCCACCGCACACAGCTGTACCTCCTGCCCTGTCACAGGGACGGCTGTGCTCACGGTCAATCAGCAGCAGAAGCACCACAATTCGCGGCGAGATGGGTTCGGATGAGTCCTCCCTGAATTTGCCTTTCCTGATAGCGGGAGCCTTCCCGACATCTGCGCGGTGGGAGTGAGGGAGAGCTGGGAACGGCAGATGTCTTGGGCTTAGCCCTCCCTCACTCCTGTCAGTCCAGCATCAGCTAACGGAGCTGTAACAGTCTCGTTGCGGGGCTCTGTGAGGCCCAGCAACAGCGTTCAGACCTTAACGCAAGCCCACCAACCTCGCTTGTAAAGCAGTTGGGTATTAAAGGGAGGAAAGCAACTGGAGCACCTAGGCAGATAGCCATGCTTCCCTGTGGAGATCCTCACAGGGTAGAAATAAAGGCCTTTAAAAGTTAGCTTTTAACCCTGCAACTGAAGTGCATACATACCTATTTTAAACCAATACCTTTGGTAAGAACATTGGGGGGTTTCATCACATTTCGTTTTTTAAAGACTAGCGAAGGATTTTGTACGCACCCGCTGATACTCACATGCACACACAAGCGCACGCATTTGTTTTAATCGTTAATCCAGACAAACTAAAGATTATGTTGTCGCATTAAAGGCTAATGTGATGAAAAGATCAAGGCATTTAATGAAGTGCAAAATTCATCCTACTTATGAAAAGAAATGTTGCTCTCTCCAGGGAAAACTCTGTACAGAAAATGTGGCTTTTTAATGAAAGTTATTTGTGTCTGTTTAATATTCTGGACCATGAGAAAAGATTTTTGTTGTTGTTTTGGCATGTTAATAGCGCGGAGTGCCACACCACTTCATTTTTTCTAACAACTTGAACTCTTTGGCAGACAGCCCCACGCAAGAGTGGATTACCTCTCTGCTTTAATGGGATAGTTCATTAGCAGATTCGGTCATGTAATTGAGGAGGATAGTAGCAAAATTTTAAGAACTTCCTAGCTGCTGTACACTCAGTTCACCTCCGATTGAGCACTGGGAACCCAGACCCACTGCAGCCTCTGAGACACTCAGTTAATTACTCTTTGTCTCAGAGAGATTATTCCTGCCCCAGCTTCCTCCTTGCGGAGGTTAAGAACTGTCTAATGAATGTGG
The DNA here is from genome assembly GCF_026419915.1 of Harpia harpyja. Taxonomy (NCBI): domain Eukaryota; kingdom Metazoa; phylum Chordata; class Aves; order Accipitriformes; family Accipitridae; genus Harpia; species Harpia harpyja. Next base: position 15,847,686 of record NC_068947.1, read on the forward strand.
AGAGAGAATGAAAAAATCACAACCCCGAGTGTGCAAAGATCAACTGAGTGAGACTTTTCAAGCTGCGTTGTAAAGATGGAGTTAGCAAAGTGCACGTGAAAGAGAAATCCCTCCAATGCAGGCAGCTGCCTGTGACCATCTCTGCACAAGCAGCATCATAAAAACCTCCGGGGGAGCTCTCGGAGCAGGCTGCTTTGCAGAGACTGCTCTGCCTTATACTCAATGTGCATCTTGAAATACTTAGATGCAGCGACTGAGTAAGCAGCGTCATATCACACAGTATTTTACTTGCAGTCAAATACACCTATATTCCTACCCTCCAATAAATTGCAGAGAGCTAGATTTGGAATTTCTTGTCATGGGATTTGGAGAAAAGAAATGCATTACAGATGAATGCTTTCAATACTTTCCACAGATTCAGTCTAAAGCTAAAAATCACCTGTTTGCTTTTCCTAAGGTGGTTTTCCCTTGCAGCTGAGAATTGCAACTGATGATATCCTTATAGTGAGTGACAGTATGAAACTATTTATTTCCAGCAGTAAGGAAATTATGTATTACTCACAAGAGGTATGGTGTATTCTGTTCTTGGAAGTCCATATTCATCTGTAAGTTTTACAGGAACAAGGCTGTCAGAAGCACTGAACACTCCTGGCCCGCTAGTGAAGTCAATGCAAACTGGGGATTTACTTGTAGTTATCAGAGTGTGATGACAGCTTGCTCTCAGGAAAACCTGAATTACAGGAGCCATGCAGCAGACGTGGAAAGCTTGGACAACCTCATTGCAATTGTCTGTAGAGGAAGGAATGCTGCAGTAGGCTGACAATTATTTTTAATTTCTAAAACGTTCCTAAACCTGGGATTTGTGGGAGCAAGGGAGCCATCTTCACCAAGCTGTCCTCACACCGTGATGTCTCAGAATAACTGGGGTTTCAGAAATCTGTTCTATAAAATTGCAGTGTTACTTTTGCAAGCACTGGTTTGGGGTAGACACCTCCCATTTGGGACTTCTCTCGCTCAGAAGTAATTTTACCAGGAGATATGGTGGATGCTAAAGGAAAGGTGGAGACCCCTCTAAAAGTTTCCACGTACAGAGCTATAGTTGAATGTGGACCAGCTTTGGTGAGGAGGGCTCTGGCAGAGCTGAGGATTATACCAGGTACCTAGGGGTGAACTAAGTCACTCAGTGCTGTGAATCCTGCTGCCCTTCTGCCTTTCAAGACCTTTTGGTACCATCTTGCTATCCTCACCACTGGGGAGGATAATCAGGGCAATTCTGTTGATTTAGACCCACTGAAAAACATGTCACTGTGCGACACAAATCCTGTAAGGCTGTAGTGGGCAGCAGGGAGTCAAAACCGAGTTACTAAGAAGTTAGAGGTGGCCGCAGTGGTTCTGGGACTACCCTTCACTAAGACATTATGAAAAACACATGGCTTTCAGCAGGTATTGCCAGGTTATGAACTAGGAGGAGTGAAAGTCCACTGTTTTATTTCAGGTTAGAGGCTGCGATTGTGGTAGCACTTGCTATGTACTTTCAAAAAGTCATAGTCTGTATGAGAGGCACACAATTTATAAGTGAATCAACACCCCAGCCCTGATTCATTACAGCTGAAATGGCAAAAGAATAGGGCTTTAATATTCATATGTTAACAGATGGTGTAAATTCACTGTTTAGGGCTGGCCTGCATGGGAAATTTTGCCCTAGCAGCTATGCCAGGGTAGCTTCCTTTGTGGACTCTATTCTAGAATAAAAAATTATTTTACTTCTTAATAACACCTGTAGTCACAAAATGGAAATACTATTCTGGAATAAGGGGATATTTATTCTGGAGTACCAGCTATATGGGCAGTCACACAGACTAGTAACAGAATACCAGTTCTGGCCAGAATATTTATTCTGGTTGATTTTTTATTCCAAGGAGAGAGCCCTGTGACAAATACATACGGGTTGAGCATGCTGGATGCAGAAGGCATGTCTAGGGTAGGAACACATTTAGAGTAGTTCAGAAAGAGCCGTTTTTTAAAATTTTGGAAAAATGTCTTCTTCAAAATGTTGAAATTTTAGAATTCTGGGAAAGTTCCAATCTTCAAAACAAACACAAGACCCTTAAAATGAGTGGAAAACACAAACAATCCCCAAAGCAAAGCTGCTTATTTAGACAGTTACTACTACCACTAGCACATTGACTACTCATGCTGAGTGCTGGAGCAGATTGTTTTTACTCTCTCTGTACGAAACAATATAAGAGATTGCCATATTTCTGGTGTTTTATCAGAAGATGGACAACAACCCCATAGCTCAACTGAGACGATCCAATTCACAAACGTTAGCCCAGCAAAACACCAGGGTTTTGGTCTGATGAAGGAGGGCAGCAGCCCGTAGCCTGTCTTTGGTATGCAAACATAAATCTTCGACCAGGATTAAGCTTACAGTTTGATGGACAACCCAAATATTAGGCTTGCCTATAGAACACAAACTCACAGATCCAGCAGTTGAAAAGGTTAAGACAGAGACTCCTCTTTACAGCTGCGCTGTTTCAATGCATTCTGTGCAAAACCTTTTCATATGTCTGAAAAAAAAATTCTTACTTTAAACGATTAGGGTGCTGTCCTCAGGGGAAGTTAAAGACATCCATGGTAACAAAATAAATAATGGAGTAAAAAAATGGGTCACGCTTTATTACAGCATTTCACGATAACACAGATCTTTTTTTGAAGTGTTAAACTGTGTCTTTTATTTAGTAAAGCATACCAGCCAACACTGGCATTCGGCAATCTGCAATTTATTAGCCATGATCCTTTTTCATCAGAAGTCATTCTAAATAAAATTGCAGCTGTTTTTTATTTACTGTAACTCATTGCGTTCCCTAAGAATGATGATCTGGCAGGTGAAAGTGAACAGCAGAGAAAATTGTTGGAAATTTTTCAGGCAGGGCAGTTGCGCTGGTGGGAATGTCATGGGGCAATGGCAAACGTGTGGAGGGGCAGCAAGGACCCCGTGTGCTGGAGGTCACATGTGTTCCCGACATGGGCGGCGGTGACAGAGACCTCTTTCCAGCAGTGAGTTTTGCTCCCCAGTGCAGACCCTCCTCGAGGACCTGGGGTACCTGCCAGAGGACAACAGTAAGCCTAGCACTGAGCCTCATGAGAGCAGTTCATGAGGCAGGTACGAGACGAAGTTCAAGGTTAAGGCAAAAATTGATGCCTTCAGGATTTTGCTGAGCAGCTGAAGTTCTCCTCTTGAGATGTAAAAGCTGCTGCTGGGAGTGGGGTAGAGGCTTAGCCTTCCTGAATCTATTTTTAATTAGCACCTCACTTTCTGGGAAATGGACTCTCTGGGATATAGATTATGTAAGGGAAGAGCACCCACTGCAACATGCCTTGACAACCACTTGAAGGAATGACCTCAGTTTGAAAATCTTCCCTTTATTTTCCCAACTGGCAGGTTACCAGTTTTTCTGAGGCACATGGAAGGAGAAAATCATCACCAGCTTTGAGCTGATCACTCCCCAGAATAATCCCAGCCTGTGAGGGAGCCTCCTGACACTCAGCAGAGTCTGTTACTCCTTGTTTCGAATTTTTAAATTCCCTGCTGAAAAGTTAAGCCTGACAAAGATACAGGTACATCCTGCCTCCTCTATCTTTTCATCTGTGCTATCCCTGGAAGATCTTGCATCCAACTTTCCCAATTTTCAAAAATCTGCTCAGTCAGGCAGCTTCCTCCATGCTCTATGCTTTATGATGAGAATAAGGGACATCATTATCTTTTTTCTTCAAGTGTGAGAGGGGGAAGGTGAGAAACACACAAGAGGTGCATTAAAGTCCCAATCTATCTGCCGTGCAAGTGGGGCAGCTGCAGAGGCATGGACACACCATGTGTCTCTTGTAACACCTTTGGTGGAGGCGCAGGAAGGGTATGAGTTCCTTGTCCTGGCCCTCTCTGGGTGAATGTCACATCTAAACACCAACGCAACAGGCCATCACTCTGCCAGTGTCTCCAGCCTCCAGTTATCCTCATTTGTTACATGGAAACATGTATTCAGCATCACCTAGAAGTGGGAGATGTAGCCCCTGCTCCAGCAAGCTTTCCATTTAAGTGATACCTCAGTAGTATAATCTGAACAGCCAGCAAAGGAGTAAGATGTACAATGAAGACAAATGGAGTCTTTGATACAGTCATGGCAGGGCTTTTAATGTATTTTTCCTCTCTTCTTGGGTTATGTCTTTTGCAGACAGACACAATTTGGTTTGCCCATGCTCTGAGCTATGTGTGCACAAGCCAACTGTGCACCGGAAAGCACATGGCCATGATTAGTGTAGCACTGTGCCCAAGCTAATAAACTGGGAGCCGAGGCAGGATATATTAAGTTGGGCTCACTGCCACCCTAATATGTCTACCTGGCATCCATCTGGTACAACATGCAGGCAAGGCATAGCTCCCTTTTCCTTCAAAAGACCATGTAGCTGCACCCCCAGTTATCTCCCCAGTGCTTGGGGGGTTAGCTCTGGAGGAAGAATAGTGTTGGAGGAAAGAAATGAAATGGAGATGTCCCTCACCTGCCAGGCAAAGGTGAGGAGGAAACTCTAAGGACGGCGATCAACTTGAAAGAAATTAGGGGGGATTAGAAGGAAGACACAGTAGGAGCAGCCAGGACGTGCAAAGGCAAACGGAGAAATAAAGACTTCATTCATTCAGTTGTGGTAGATTTTATGGTGGTATAGGCCCAAAGTCCTCTTGGTGACTGAACATGTCGAGACCACAAGAATTCGTCACTCACTGCCTCAGCCAGATATGAATGTCCTGAGTAGAGGATACCTCTCACATTGCCATCCACATTGCTTAGCCAAACACCAAAAACCATTTGCAGGGTTTTTTTATCCTCTTGCTTCTCGGGTCCCACCCAAACTGGCACCCCTCAGTCACATCCCAGTCCTCTCTGCACTAGTTCCTGGGAGGCTCTGTGGTCAGACGTGCCCCTGACATCTTAGCATCAGCACCAGCTAAGTCCAGCTGAAGAAGAGGAATGGGACCCAGTACGGGGAATTCTACCATCAATTTCCTCCAGCCATGGAGGTTTGTAAGATTTGGTGTGAGAAAATTGCCAAATAAAGAGTCAGACCTGTTGTGTTGGATAACTCTGGAGGGGTAGGAAAAGAAAATTTTTCTAGACCACAAACTCTATGGAAGTGGAAGCCACAAAGATTTTGGCCTTCCCCTTCATTCCCTCTCTCATCCTACAGTTTCAGTCCATCTCATACAGCTGTTTCCCATTTCTTTCTCTCCTGTTTCTCTTGAGATCTTGCCTCATGATTGCGGTGTGTTTGATGAAGAAGATCTGGCTAATTTCCAGACTGAGTCACCTCAAAGGGCAACTGCTGAAGCACCTCCGCTCTTAGGTGCAGAGCATCCAGTCTGTACGTCTCTGGTGAGCTGAGGAATAAGGCATGGTACTGCAGAGTATTCCCCATGGGTTGCTGTAAATAGCTATTTTATTTTGCTGCTACCATTAGACCACCCTAGAGCCTCCTAAGATTCTTTGAGACAAGAAGTCCTCATTTTAGAAATAGATCCAAGGAATCATATTAAGTCCTGCATCAAGCTTGGGGTGGAGGGAAGGTTGAGTTTTGGCCTATTGTAGATAGAGGGCTCACCCAAAATTTTTGAGCTGGAGCTGGATGCTGCCACAAGATGGAAGGGGGGAGCAGGAGGAGAAGGCAGAGGTCCTCATAGGCCCTCCTCTGGGGAGCTGTAATAGATTCCCGCGCATTCAATTAGCAGGGTGGAGAGCAGATTAAAAACAGATTATTGTCACTGTAGCTCATGCTGAGCAGAATCTTCGCTCTGCTCAAGATGTTGCTCAGATGTGAGCCAGGGTGGCCCTTTACCTTCCCAGAAGTGATTAAGGGGAGGGCTACCTCTCCCATCAGAATGGGTTTAGCCTGCAAATGTTCACACCATTTTTGCAAAGGTGGTTCCCTGGGGACATACATGTGAGACTGCAGTTAGTTAAAAAGAATTGTATTTATCCATTATTCTTTCTTTTTTTTTCTCCCTGACTGCTGTGTTGCTTTTAATCCATACTAGAAATTTGTAGTTTCCTTAAGCAATATGCTCAAGGTCATTTGCATCACGACCATGCAAATGTGTGCGTAAACATCCTGCTTTCTAACAATACTTTCTTCTTTGGTGGAGTTTGGTTGTGAAATTCTGACCTTTATTGTATTTGTGTTTGCATCTTAACTCATTCAGCAGGGACACAGAAAGAAACATGCTGCACAAACCCTATTCATACAGCAGCAGCAGCAGCAGCAGCGACAACAACAAAAGACAATTAAGATAAGAACACATCTGATGGGAAGCTTTTTAGTCCAAACGTGGGGGATGGATGGAGTCGAGGAATGGCATGGTAACCCAGGGAGTCTGTCAAAGCTTTAGGTAGGAACAGGAATCCAAGCAAGATGAGCAGCAGTCTGCTTCACTGCTAGCTTGCAAAAAGTCCTGTCAGGCTGCTTTCCATTCAGCCTTGGAAAAGTAATTTCCTCTCTTTTTGCCTCCATTCCCTCTGTAACATGGGGGTGGGTGCTTCCTTCTTTCTAACCCATTCATTTGTCTCATATGGCAACAGTACAGGTTCGGCTTTGTTTCTCTTCCTGTAGACACTGGGCCCCAGATTGCACCTGAGGATGCTGGCTCCTACTGTTGTATAAGCAAATGAGATGGAAGAAAAGCTGGAGGCGAAGAAGGGGGACATGCACCCTGAAAATGAACCTAGAAACAGAGAGGACACATATTAATTGGTGCTATAACTTGCCCCAGTTCTTTTGACTGAATTCATGTTGAATATGCTCCTCTCAGCCTAAAGACAGAGAAAGAAATGATGCCACCAATAAAGGCAGAGTTTGGAGGAACAGGACCCTGCAAAGTACAGCTAACCATAAGTAGGATCCTAGCAATGCAAAACGAAAGATATGACTGAGGCAATAGCTAGAAATATTTGCCAGACAGAAGAAACAAACTTCCAGGAACTCAGAGGGCATGGAAGTGAGGAAGGGTACAGACTGAAAAATGCAGACATTTGAAGAGAAAGGAAGAACATCAGACCACAAGGCACAAAGCTGGTGCTGAGAACCAAGAGGTGACTCAGAGGACAGAGCACACTTCTCTGTATGAAAGATCAGACCTTAGAGATTTGTATCACTTAACGTGGATCAGCTAGCACAAGATGAAAATGTTTTCTCCTTCTCATGCACTCTTAGTCATTTTTGGAGGAGGTGGGCAGGGAGCAGGAGAGGGTATACGTATATGAATGTATATTTATACATACACATATATATTCATGGTAGGACCTTTATGTTGCATAGAACAGACCATTTCTGGGCACTTCTCCATATTTAAAAATACGTTCTGGCAATTGAAGTGAATAACACCCAGCCACTTCCACTTTGGCCCGACAACTGCCTTTCTTTTCTTGATTTTGTATGTCTCCCCATAACAATGTGCTAAGCAGAGCCCCGGGGCTTGCCAAAGCAAGCCTCCTCATCACGGTGCCCTCCAGACCCCCGAAGGCTAGCTCTGGCCAACTCTTGGAGGAAGCAAATTCCAGAAGCAAGAGTTCACCCCTGGAGCAGGCACACAGACGGGAATACTCCTCTGCTGCAGAGATTTCAGATACATGGTTTCTGGCCCCTGTCTAGCACACGCAGTGTGTGTTGGTATATGAGTGATATAGCTGTGCTTTGTAAGAGATAAACTTCCTTTTTTATGTAAATAGCTTTCTGGTTGCAGAACAGATCTTTCAAAGGCAAAGTACAGTATAATGAGGTTGTCTGGAGTTCGTGGATAATGTGAACCAAAGCCTCGGGAAAGTAAAAAGCTGCCCATCCTGTAACGTCTCTGCAGTGCTCACTCAAACGGATATATTTGCGGGGATCGCATAGGGAAAGGAATCTAAAAGTAAGACAGAGAACAGAGTGAAAGAAGAAATACAAACAAGGTGCAAAAAGCAAAGAACATAAAGATTATTCTACCAGAAGATGATACTGAATGCAAAAATACGACACCAAATAAACAGTAATGATGGTAACTAGATGTTAGTGGTTTTGGCTTTTACACAGCCAGAAGAAATCTCCCAGGCTGGGAGAAGGCCACAACGAACTGCAGTCCTGGAGACTGGCTAGAGGGTGTCCTGCTCTGTTCCTGTCACCTGGGACCAGAGAGCACACTCAGCCTCAGGGCTTGATCCTGCTGTCATTGACACCGCAGAACCTGGCAGGGGTTCTCTGGAGAAGCGGCTAGAAGCCAGGCAGGTGTGTTAGAGCACCACAAATAACACAGCATGCCCATGTTTAAGTGAATGAACGTCACTCTTCTTGACTGGGCCATTTTTTGCTGCAAAGTAGAAAAATATGTTTTTCTTCTTTGTCAAAGTGTTGTCTGTTTTCATGCTTGCTTATCAATACTACAGTGAAAAAAAAAATAAACAGGCAACCAAGATGAACACCCTGCATTTCTAGGTTGCTTTCCAAGGAAACAATACCTGTCCAGCCACATGATCTCTTGTTGTTCCCCTGTAGTAACTTCTGGGGAGGTAGCCACTTTCAACCAAAATTTTGATGGTGAGTAGAAGCACCAGAGATTACCAGGAAGGGCAGGTAGAGCTCAGCCCTATCTGTACCAGAAGCCAGCCAGGCAGCGTGCCTACCTGGGGAGCCCAAGCACCACGGGCTCTGGTGCAGCCCCAGCCACCAGCTGTCCCTTGTGCAGCCCCCAGGCAGGGGACACAGGAGGAGGAGTACGGCACTTGGGAGCGAGCTGAGGGCGTCGAGTCTGGGGACAGCAGACAAAGTGGTGCAAAGGTGAGGGTGCTTAGGGGGCATAGAGAGAAAAGCTGGTGATGGAGGAGGAGGGGAAGATGGAGAGCTGGGGAAGATCTGGGAGCCGTACTGGAGAAATGATGGGAAACCGGACATGACAGCTGGAGGAAAGATGCATTCAGCAAGAGGCCTCACAGAATACAATACCATAATAAATAGTTATGGAGTAACTTCTTATTTTCAGTTCAACAAGGGAAAGGAGGCACACTGTTGGGCTTAATGGAAAGACTTTGCCTTGCTGGGGTCAAACAAGCTGTTTCTTCAGACCAAGGCTGAAGGTCTGGATCTGCACCTGCCCTCAGCGGTAGTTCTGTTGTAATGGAGTAACAAGCACCAGCTCCAAACTCTGGGTTAGCTGGAAAGGTGCTGTTTACAGGCATATGGGTGTATCCTCCACCTCAGGATGCCTTGGTGTCTAAAATGTGGGGAAGCTCCAAGGGATCTGTGAGGGGATTTCCATAACTTGGCCCCTTCCCTCCCCCCTTAAACACCTTCCTCTTTTACAAAACTCAGCAAAAGTACTTTAATATTTCAAGCCCTGCAAGTTCTGGGGAGAAATGTGGGGCATTTGGCACTGCTCAGATTTTTAAGCCCAGTTGGAGACTCAAAGGCAAAGACATGAGCTGAGAGCACTGGAATTACTGAGCCTATCCATGGAAAAGTCTAGCAAGCAATAACTAAAGTCACAGTCATTTAAAAACAAACGAGCCCTATGACTACAACAGCCAAGCGCTTCCTTTAGGCGGTGGGCTCCACAGGTGACAGCTGTGCGGTGGTGGCCCTGGCCTCCACCACCAAGAGAGACTGAGGTAGCTCAGGGTGGATGGGGCGATCATTAACCCAGTGGGAAAGCCATGTCCTATAGTGAGATAATGCACTCTTTTTAACTGATTCTGTCCTGAAAGCCTAAAACCTGTTGGCTTTCCACTGCTTTGTCAGTGTGAAAAAATAACCAACCAGGTAAGCCTGTATAAGGTCAGTCATGAAAGGACACACTGATCAGTAGTTTCTTCTCTCCCTGATGTTGAAATGCCAACAGCTATGCAAAATAAATTCATAAGGCTGCACTGGCGATCCAGCTAGGACTTTTCCAGGTTACAGAAGTGTAACAAGAGTGTCTTTGCAGCTTATAATTGCAGGGAAACAGGAGGGGTTTACAGCAATAGTACTTCCTGCCTGCAGTTCAAACATAACATGATGGCTGCCTTAGAACAAAAACAAAACAAGAACTGTTCAAAATAATTGTCTTTAACACCATTTCAGCAATGACTACTCCACACTGGTGACAGCTTTTGTAAAGTTTCACTATGAGAGAAGTGCATGGTTTCCCGGGAGCTCCAGCATCTAAAAGAAAATTTTGGCGCTTAGGAGGCTGCGTTAATTCCAGTAATTGCTTAAAGAGTTCAAACACAAGCCTCCCTCTGGCCTTTAGCTAATCACTTCTTTTTCTCCAGGTGAGACAATTTTTACATATCTCACAAAGATGTGAAGAGGGTTACTTAACAATTTGGTAAAACATTCAAAGTCACGTGCAACCATTAGCTGTTAGGATTGTTGTGTGCTGTCTGTGGCCACCTCTGGACACTACGCTTTCTGTGTGCTGAGAGCAGGCAGTGCTGCGGGAGATGCTTACTCTGTAACACTCTCTTCCTAAGACCCACCGTAAGAAAGAAGTTTAGTCACAGCAGTCATGTCCAAGTAACATTAAATATCTGACTAGGTCCACAAGACAAGGCAGTTTAAAAGTTCTGATTCAGATTTCATCCTTTTCCCACTAGGCAGTGTCCTGAAAGTTAAGATGTATTTGCATTCCTTCAGACCATCAGGTTGGGAGCCATTTGTCTTCTGATACACACAGAATTATCTATAAATGTTAAGATGTTCCAGGTCTTCCAACAGTACATGTTCCTGGGTCTCTGACAGACATCTACCTACCCCTGCATGAGAGGCTGGGTAAGGAAGAGGTAGGTTGCTGTTGGAGAAGTAATTCATGTCCATAATACTGATGGAATATATTGAAGGTGCAGTTTTAATTAGATGCTTATAAATGCAGGTTTTAATTAAATACTTAAAGTATCAAGGTTAATCTGTGCGCTTTTAACCTGACTTTACAGATCTCTAGTGCACCACAGAAGAAACATACCCACGCAGCTCCATAGCTGAAATAATTTGTTATACTGCCAATAGAGCTGTGATAACTCTTTGCAGTTAATTCTGCCCCCACAGTATTTTCCTCTGCTGTAAACATTACATATGTAACATTTAAAATTAATTACTTGACAGGTAATACTTGACACCTGTAGCACGTTCCAGATGAATATGAATGTATTTCCTGTACAAGGCAGAAGCATTCTGCTGTCCTTATCTAAGTTGTGGAGAAACCAAGGCAGAGCAGTTAAAACACTTGCAGGTCAGCACAGCGGGTGCTGTTTTCTGACCATCTGGTAAAAAATGCAGATGAGACACAAACCCCCAAATTTTAACCATTGTCTTGCACACAGGCATCCTTTGAGTCTACCCCAAAGTTTGCTGAGGGCTGCAGGGAATGGCAGCTGGTGGAGAGCTGGCCTGTTCGCAGGCCATGTAAGGAAATGCAGAGCAGATCAAAAAGCAGAAATAGAGAGTGCAATTTTTTAGTGATATTCAAAACAAGTTGCATGCAGCGTTTGCGGCGTGTTTTCTGCCTGCAGTCTAGTCCTTGAGTCTTTTTGAACTCTGCAGTAAAGTCGCGTAGGCTTTTTTTCAGCTGTTTCTTCCCTGAGCACCTAGGAATAAATGCTGCTTACCTCGGTAGGTCTCAAACTCCCAGCAGATGAGCAAGCCTGGGCAATTTTCGGGTGAGCAGAGAAGGCTTTGGTGCAGACGTTGGGAGAGCCAGCGTCTGCTCTTAGCTGTGCGGGGGACTTGTCCCAAGCAATTGCTCCAGCTCCAACATGGGGAGAGTGAAACAGATGTTTCTGTGCTTTAACATGTCCTGGTGAAGACTGAAATCTTGCTGTTTTGAATACCAGACTCACCAGAGGAGTCCTCTTTCCTGTGTCTTAATTTTTACTGTTGTGGTCTTTTTTATTCCATCTATATTTAGTCAGAGAAGGGATTTAGAGGAATGTAAATAAGTGGAATGTATGTCTGTAAACATATGAACGAACTTGGCAGTCCAGTGACAAGTGGTCTGTTAAATGTGTTGACATGATCATACTGTATTTTGACAGATTTAGGAGCCTGCCTGGTTTCCCACTTTTACTTTCTCTCTCCCTCTGTCTCACACACACACATAAAGACTCATTCACATTTTAAAACTGATCTAACCAAGCAGGCACTATATTTGGCTGCACAATAGACAAACTGAAACTTCTTTTAGATCTTGGGCACCTTAAGTTAACCAGTTACTGTTACAGAGATAGACAGATAATTTACCTGTAGATTACCAGATGGGTAACATTCATTTTCTTTTGATGTCTGCAGATAGCTCAGCCTTGCAGACTGACAAGATAGACACAAGTGGAATCAATAAGGATACTGCTTGTGTGTCCTACAGTTTTGTCACCCTGAATCATTTTTGAAAGCTGTGAGGACAGCGGTTGGAGTCCCCAGAAGTCCGTGCTCCTGCTCGTCTGCCAAGAGGCAGTCTATCAAAATGAAAAACATCTTGGGCTGGAGCCTCTGGAGTGCATATGCTGTCTAATATATCCTTGAAGAGGAAGTATAGTCAACTCCTGCAAATGGTCATCTGTCCTACTAGCCAGTAGTATCAGGTGCTGAAAAAGTCCCTCCATATAAATTATCCCATATTATTTAGCCATCTCTTAGACTGGCCAGTAAAAGAGCAGGATGTTTGCCAGCTGTTTTAACAAGTTTCCCTGAGCAGCAGCAACTTCCACATAATCGGCCTTAAACAGTGCAGTGGCCACAGTGAGATGACATGACATGTTCTGGGGAAGCAAGTTTTACCCAGAAATTAAGATCGTTTACTGAATTCCCCTGAAGTGAGAAGACAACTGGTCTCAAAAGCCATTTTTCCCCCTCTTCCCCCTCTACCCCTTTAAAAAAAAGCATGATTTTTCTGGAGTGTTTTGTGAGCAGGCATGCTCACATACAGCAGACTCCACAGCCTGCCGGCTTCCAACGTGCACAGCCGTCCTGGGGGAAGCCTGGACCCCGGCCGGTTTCAGAGCCACCCGCCTGCAGTGGGTCCATCTCGCTACCCTGGGGATGCGCTCGGAGACCTGCTCCCTGCAAGGGCAGCCGGGCTTATCCAGGGAATGGCCTCAGGGCAGCTGGTCTGTCCAGAAGGATGGTTTCCATTGCACTGGCAGTGATGGCTGTGAACACTGAGCTTTTGCTGCTTTTCAGGGATGTGGTTTTGTTCCATTAATAAAAAAATATGGAAATGCTCAATGATGTCTACTAACGCAGAGTGAGGTGTAAGCACAGTAGACAAGAGCCAGTTCAGGGGGGTTGGGGGTTTGATTTTTTTATATATATATATATATATTTATATATAATTTTAATGAGAAGAGGCAGAGGAATGACGGTTTTGAGGAGGGCAAGTTGGAGTTGTTTTCAACAGGGCCTAGTAAAAAAAAAGCTGACCGGGAGTGAGAGAATAAGTGTTTTCCTCAAACCTTTTTGACCTAAGTGGTTGAATTGCTGGTTCTGGTTTGTTTTCTTTTTAATGTAGGTGAACAATGAATTTCCAGCTCTTCTGTGCTGATCCCATGCGGTTCAAGTAATCATGGTGGTGTATGTGAAGCTGCTGTTTAGCTTTCACTTTTGACCGCCAAAGACCAGGCACATTTCAGAGGTGATAAACTGCTTAGTCTCTGATGGGAGAAAAGGCAAGCAGTACCTGGAGCCCCCTTTAACCACCCATCGCATTGCAACCAGCCGCTGTGCCCTGCTGCTTGCTCTATGCAGCTTCACGCATGCCCCGGACACCAGCCGAAGCAGAGCTTTTTTGGTGTTAAATCAAGCCTGTGGTTTGCAGGCACATTATTTGCAAATGTGGCCAGTGACCAGCTTGTGCATAATGTCAGAGGTGGAGTACTTGGACGGCGTCTTTTTCTGGAGGAAGCGGGGAATGCCCTGGGAAGCTCCTGTGGAAGGAGCAGCATGGGCCACCTCTGCAGCCATCTGCAGACATGCAGCCAGCTCTGGTCCTTGCTGACTGTGAAAATGTGGGGAAGGAGGAGGGGTGAAATGCAAACAGAAACATCATTGCTGAAATCTTTACCATCTGGCTTTGAGAAGACAAAAATACAATGTTGTTGTTTTTTTAACTGACAAGCAGAGAAACTTGGGCTTTTTTTTGTTTCTGAGGGTTTTTTTTTTCTTTTTACATTGGTGTCTTTGACACAGTCTCCTAAACTCCCTTGTCCTACCTCGTCGCCCTTGCTTGCCTATGCAGAGCCATTACAGGCTTATAATGGAAATATTTTTGTATCTATGTAGTGGAAAACACCCGTTTAGACCGGATGTTTGAGATCAGAAGGACTGACCCAGAATCTGCACTGGGGCAGACATGAAAGCATGAAAATTTCATTCACAAAGGTTTTCTGGGACCAGTTCTCTTCTGCCTAAGTGGAGTCACGCACATGCTGGCTCAGATGCTCCCACAGCATTTCCAGAGCAGAGTCAATTGCTTTTAAAGTTATGCAGGGCTACATCCTTAATGGACAGAGGCCATGAGCACGACTGGGAACAATTACCAGCTGAATAAGATGTTCATCTGCAAGGGGTGCATTTTTGCCAGCTACTACCCTTGGATGGCCCAGGGAGCTAGAGGCACAGTCAATCCCACGCCTACTTGTTTTCCTTCCCTTCATTGCCACAGTTTCAACTGATTTTGATTACTCTGGCGCCAAATAAATGAAAACATTTCATAGACATATAATCATCCGTCACTGTGAAGAAAGGAAAAATGCTTGTGTACTGTATGTTTATAAATACGCTTAATGAAAAAAGGGATAGCTCTACCCTTCCCAGCCTTGTGCGGCTGTAGCCAGCGTAGCTGCGTGTCATGTCGGAAAAGCCGGTTGCTGCTTACATACCGACACGGCCTCTGGCACAGCTGTGGAGCTGGCAGTGCCACAGAGGGATGCGTAGCCCTGCCCTTTCCCTCCCTCCAGGTTACGAAGGTTAGTGTCCGGGGAGAGGTAAGTGATGCGAGGTGTCAGGAGGCAGGAGCGCAGCCTGCGCCCATGGACCGCAGCGGAAACACAGCACCTGGGAGGGAGCAAAGGGAAGGGGAAAGGTGAGGAGGGGGGAAGGAGGAAGACGATTTGCAGGCATAGTCTGCTGCAACTTGCTCAGTCCCTGGAAAGAACCTGACTCAGCTCCCACCGGATCAGGGGACTTCGGCATTGCCAGGTGAAAGGGAAGAGCGGTCACTGCTAGAAAGCAGTACGACAGCCTGCATGCTGCTCTCAGCTCACAGGAGCACCCAGCTTGTCTCACGAACTCTGTGTGCAGGTGCTCATCAGGAAGTTTTTCTGACTATTTGGCAATGGGCTTTCCTAACATATTCATTAATTTTTTACTATGGGGAACGTTTGGTTTGCCTCTGTTTTGAGGCGTGCACTGCTTGTCGCGTCAGGCTAAATACAACTCAATACAAGAATGCCATGCCCTAAGTGCAACCTTTAAAAAGGCCAGATCCTCTTCTGTAAGGAGAAAATAATTGTGCAAAAATGTCATGAAAAATTGCTGCTAGGATCTATCCATTAAGCTCTTTTGACCCTTATTCTTTACATATCAGATCTGCTGATAGGTTACTGTTTGCATCTGGCTTGGACCCATGAACACAAGCATACTGTTGGCCTTTTCCAAACTATTACCTGAGCTGCAGTTTGCAGAAATCATTCACATCAAACTTTTTTTCCCTTTGAAGGTCTTGTGAGCATTGAGTGGAGACGAATAAAAATTAAACGGATAAAGTAGACAAATTAAATGGATAAAATATTGCGGCAATATGTCATGCCGGAGGTGGATGCTGCTGCAGGAGCCATTAAATTGCACCACACGGTGTGCACTTGCAAGACTGTGGTGGGCAGGGAAGAAGAGAGATTAGATTATCAAAGGCTCCTTCTAAGTTGCTACACCTTGGCAGGAATATCCTGCAATAGCTGAGAGATGCAAGCGCAATCACTACTCTGAACACAGTGAGTTGCTCTTTCTAAGGTACAGGCAGCTTGTAATTCACATTTTTATTTCTGGGTTTTTGGGGGGTTTTTTTTTGATGTTATGTAGCTGACAGAGCATTTCAGGTTTTGTGACCCTGTTGTAAAAGTAACAGTTTCGTGTTCCACTGGAAGCGCCACATTATGAAGAAGAGAAAATTATTATTTTTTCAAAGAATGATCAATGATTTATTTTTCTTGCATCATGATGGAGGATGGCTTTAAAAGATTTTTCTCTCCAGGCATGCTTCAAAGCCTGTCCTGTGGTTTTTGGTGGCTGTCTTTTGATATCTGAAGATTTCAGATGTGATACCAACACCACAGCAAGAACTGCAGTCTGACATGGGCTGTAGAGCAATGTCCTGCCTTCCAAAGTGGAGAATGACTGTTTTTTTCTTGAAGCCAGGACACCCAGTGTCCTGGTTTCGGCTGGGATAGAGTTGATTGTCTTCCTAGTAGCTGGTGCAGTGCTATGTTTTGAGATCAGTAGGAGAAGAATGTTGATAACACTGATGTTTTCAGTTGTTGCTAAGTAATGTTTAGTCTGAAGTCAAGGATTTTTCAGCTTCTCGTGCCCAGCCAGCAAGAAGGCTGGAGGGGCACAAGAAGTTGGGGCGGGACACAGCCAGGGCAGCTGACCCGAACTAGCCAATGGGGTATTCCATACCATGTGATGTCATGCCCAGTATATAAACTGGGGGGGGAGAGAGGGGGGTGGGGGATTCACCACTCGGGGATTAACTGGGTGTCGGTCAGCGGGTGGTGAGCAATCGCACTGCGCATCATTTGTATATTCCAATCCTTTTATTATTACTGCTGTCATTTTATTAGTGTTATCATTATCTTTATTAGTTTCTTCTTTTCTGTTCTATTAAACCGTTCTTACCTCAACCCACGAGTTTTACTTCTTTTCCCGATTTTCTCCCCCATCCCACTGGGTGGGAGGGAAGTGAGTGAGCGGCTGCGTGGTGCTTAGTTGCTGGCTGGGGTTAAACCACGACACCCAGTCATGGTAACTGGTTCCCTGGGTGTAGGTTGGCCAACACCACAGACTGGCAATGTGGAAAGAAGGGCTGGCTGGCTTGTGTCTCCTGATAGAAACACAGAGCTAGAGAGCTGGAGCTAGGAGCTCCATACATAGAGCTAGGAGGTCATCACTTCCATCCCTAAAATATAAGCAGGACCAGCTATATCAATGGGCAGGACCAGTATTTCAAGCATTCCTGCTCTTCAGAACTTCCAGTGGTGGTGAGTTTGCAGCCTCCCTAGACAGTTTATTCTAGTGCTTGATTATCCTAAACTATAGAAAGTTTTTCCTCATGTTTAGCCTGTGTCTCCCTACCTGCAGTTGAAGACCATCACTCCTGTCTACCTACAGTGAATACAGAGCACGGCATACTTCCTTCCTACTTGTTAGCCTGTGACAGCTTTGAAGACAAGTATCAGCTCTTCCTTGAGAGACTGGGAAACAACCCCATCTGAATCTGTCCTACAGACCACATTTTTCAAGGACTTCTCCATTGGCCTCTCCAGTTTGCCCACATTCTTGAGCTACGGTGAACTGTGGAGGTCTCTGCACTCCCTCTGGGTTTTTGTCAGTACTGACTCGAACAGAAAGACTATGTTGTGTGACTTGCCTGTGACACTCAGCACTTGCTTTTTTCTGTAGCCACGTAACATGTTCACACCATGTGGACTACAAGCCCCATATCTTCCTCTGCAGAACTTCTGCCGAGCCAGTGTTTCTACAGACAGTGTTTGTGTATCTGGTTATTGCTAAATATATGACCTTTACCTTGCATTGACTGAATTTCACCCTCTTTATTCACACCGTTGCTCATTGGGTCAAGATCTTTTAGGATTTTAGGCTTGTCATCCAAAGTGTTTGTGGTTTCCAGTCTTCCAGTAGCATCAGTAAGAGTGCAGTGTCTTTCCTTTCCCAAGGAGCTAATACAGGGGGATCACACCTGATGCTTGTTTTCTTTGTCCTTGTTAGCTGCTCCTCCAAACCATCTTACCTTCTACCCGCTGATAGGCAAATGGACCAGGAAAGCATCAGAGATCCTGGAGCTGGCTTTCCTCTTTTCCAGTCCTCTGGGAACTTACCTGTTACCTCAGGTTCCCAAGGGTAGTTGCTAACAGCCCTGCAATAGCTTCAGCCAGTTGCCAAACTATCCTAGGGTTTGATTCCATCCAGCGTATCTGATGTCGAAATGCCCAAGGGCACATCCCCACTGGTACTTCAGCATGAATCAGGAGTGTGCTTTTGAAGAAAACCTCCGGCCCATTCCCACGGCGGAGCTTTGGCTCACACCATGGAGCACTCACAGGACACAAGAACAGGGTGACTTTCAGATGAAACTAAAATGCAAGGTGCACTCTGGCCCCACTCAGTGTATGGGCCAGACTAGTGCTACTTTGAGGTAAAACTCCCCGACACACATATGATATAGAGGTCAAGTCCTCAGCACCTGCCGTTCCCTGGCACTATTACTTCTTGCAGTTCTTTTCTATGTAAGCTTGAAAGCTTGCGTCCCTGTCAACAACAGGACTGTGTAAGCCAGGTCCTCGTAGCTGCCCATTTCCGTAAACACCTACATGAAAGATGTTATATACCCTGTGGTTTCTGTTGGGACATGTTATCAGGTTTCCTTTCCAGTGAACAGCAGACTGGCTCCTTCCTTGGAGGGCGACTGTTAGATTACTCCTTATTTGACATAGACGTGCACGTGGGTACAATCTCCACGCAACTGTGAAAATGACCCTGGGGTACCACTCCTCAAACACCCATTGCAGCCAGGCATCTGGCTGTGATTAAGGTATGGTTTAACCCTACGAAAAATCCCCTCTTCCCTCTTTCCATCATTAAATACAGGGAGTCTGAACATATCTGAAAGAGTCATCATTTGCATGTGTTACTTAAAGGGTTCAGAAAGGACAAAAATATCTTTTCCTGCACTGACATAGAAGTGAGCGCAGGCTTGCTAAAACCACACCTCCATTCCCAGGAAAGTCATTCTCATCTGGTGACTAATGTTAAACAGTGCTGAATTAGGTAGGCTGAGGAAGTAACTTAAAGCAGACCGTAACTGATTAAAAATATATAAACGAATATTGACTTCTATTTAGGATGCTGACCAAAGTGGGTTTTCTCACATATTCCTCAACTTAGACAATTTCAGGGCTGCTGTCCAGGCTCTGATATCAAGACATAACTGGCTAACTGCTACCCTGTGGAAATGCTGTTTGAGGTTTTTCTTATGATCTTATGTCATTGTCCATGGCATATTATTTCAATACCACATAAAGTACGTGCGTTATGCATTATTACCAAGTGATATAGAAATGCACAAAGTTCTGAGTAATACAGAAGGAAATCTGTTGTTGATCACTTCTACTCAACTTTGTTGCAGATTGTTTTAATATTTTATTTAATTAGTGTTTACTGTACCCCCCATACAACAGCTGTCTTTCCACTGACTGCCACAGAAATGTCTGAACAAAAGAAAAATGAAGCTAAAGCAGTGGAATATCTTCTATTTTGCATGCGTGTATAAGGTAGAGTTGTTCTGTTAGGTATGAGGGCTTTTTTCAAAGGCTCATTTGTTCAACCTTGCAATAAATTCGTTCTCTGGCTTGAAAGGGAATAAAAAGGAATAAAGAAACAACCTACTTTGTACAAGCAAACAAAAGTAAATTAATAGATACAATTCCAGTCTTTTACAGCAATTGCTTCCTACTTTGTAGCGCCACAGATCAATTTGCAGTTAGGGGGAACTTCTGTTTGTAGTCATTCTTCACTCTGCTGGCTGCCCAGGAACTGAGGCAGGGTTTTCATTGCACTTCACATTTGATCTTCAAGGATGTGCATCAGCTCATCCTGTACCACCTTTTGGAAGAAGACAGAATTGAAGTGCCCTTTAGCTTAAAATCATAAAAGTCTCAAAAGGTCTAAATAGAAAAGAAAACAAACTCAGACATTTATTAAGAGCAGGCAGAGAAAGGAAACTTAAAGAAACAGAGCTGGCATATATTTGGCCCATTCAGCCATAGTCAAGCTCTAGAAAGCTGGTCTATTCTCAGAGCAGCTAGAACTTAGCCACTTCGACGTTGAGTACTCTGCCCTCTCGCAGTCTTCCTCGGCAAATTACTGCCACTTTCTGTGCCATTGTCCAAGCCTGAAGGGAGGATCAGTAATGTCTTATGTATACCGTTTAAATTGTAAACTGTTCAGATCAGTAGCAAAAACTTGCTAAACAGCTGTAGAGTGTCTAAACCCCAGAGGCTGACAATACAGTTTCTAGGAAGTTACAGAAGCGCGCCACTGCCACTTCACTGGTGTTCCCCCTTTTTTATTCCCTTACCTAGTCTGGCTCTGAGGTGCGTTCCTTGAGCTCTGTGTCTCTGTTGTCCCCCACCTGTGACCTCTTGCATGTGCATGACTGTACATTTCTACATGTCTTGACACTATTTTCTGCACTCTATCACACGCAGATCAGAAGGCAACACTAACCACTCTGTCATGCTCTCCTCCTAAAAGCAGCATGGCTTTTGGGTTGAATATATTTGGTCTCCATCTCATAAAGTCATACCTTCATATGCATCTGGAGCTCCTAAACTGTTCCAGGAGCTCAGAAGTGATTGGGAACATGAGAGATCCCCCATTGGGAGCGGACACCGCCTCCGGAGCAGCTTCTGTTATCATACTGCTGAAGAGTGATGGGTTTGCACAGCGAGTTATTTACTTGCTGGACAAGAATATATATATATATATGACATATAACTTTGTAACTTTGTAATTATGTAACTTTGCTGAAGTGTATCAGACAGTAAAAGCCAACATCTGCACCACGGGTAAGCCAGTTAGAAAGGACTCTAGGCAAAGCTTTGTGATGAGTACAGGGAAGGACTTTCAGAGAGCTCAGAAGGGAAGTTTAGCTACAATACTACCAAGCCTGCCACATCCAGAGACTGCCCTCTCCTTGGCCCGCCTGGGTAAATGGAAGATTTCTAGTACCCCCAGTGAGAGAGAGGTTATTCAGACATAACTTTTCAGTGGTTTTCATTAACGGCCCTAAACGGGCACAAAAGGAAATAGTACGTAAGAGCTGATGTTCTCCTGATTAGCTGGCACATTACCCTTTCTCAGACTCCACAGAGGAAGAAACGAAACCAAACCAGGTGACAGCCGCTCTTCAGATTCTAAAGGAATCGAAATAAGCTACAACCGCTTTCAATGGAAGTCCTAGGATTCACTGCAAGGCACAAAGGCTCCCTTCCCTTGAATGTGCATGTTAACACTTCTTTTGTTCTTAGCAGTGTTCACAGTCATAAGACCTTCAAGTCAGATAAATGTACAGATAAGGAGAGAGTTCTGTTTTTTAAAGGGACAGAGCAAAATAAAGGACATGTAGCGTACTCTCCTAGCAGGACAGATCTGTGAGGGGATTGAGTTGCAGCCCCAGCATGCCTGAAGCTGCGTACAATCTCACAAACTTTACATAGCTAGCTTTAAGCAAATAAGCCGTTGCCAGCTCTCAAAGACAAAATAAATAAACCTAAACAAAATGTGCTTATTTTAAGACTATGGTTCAAAAACCAGGGGCACCCTTCCAGTGACATTATTTCCACTGAGTTCAGTAGGCATTAGAGCAGGCCTTCTGATGTTTGAAACCGTGATTTCTGTCGATATCTCAGTAAGCAGTCTCCTTTCATGGGTTTCCTTCTGCTGGCATTTTATCCATCTGTGTGGTCTATTCTGAAGCTTGATGTGCTGTGCTGCTGCAATCAGAGGAGATCCAAGGATTCCCCAAATGCTTTCCCCTGAGGGCACTTGGCATGAGACTTTGCCAGGGAAGAAGCACCTTTGAACACTGTTCGGTTGTATGTTTTCAGAGATGAACAGGCAGCAAGTAGCATTCAGAGGTTCAGTCTGGGAAACATATCCCTGCCCCGTTCACTGCAGTTTCTCAAACAGACTCCCACACACGTCCGGCTAAGGGCTGTTCAGTTACACTGCGGGGCAAGAAACTCATATGATATCAATTGACAGTGAAATGTATTTTATCATTGATCCACTGGCAAACTGGCCCAGAAAGATGATAATGCCAGCTTGTTTCAAGGGATTTGCTCCTGGAAAGAGCAACATCACTCTGCTGTTGATGGCAAGTAATGTGGAGCAAAGAGAAACAGAGCTCCAGGGTATCCAAAAGTTTCCAGCAGTCAAGCTACTGATTGCAGGAGGATTTGGAAAGATTTCTCCCCAGGGATCCCACCTTTCATTCCAGGTCTTTGTTCCACATCATTTTTTTCAGTGAGGTCCTGGCAGGCTGGCAGACATCATAATCCCTCCAGCAAAATGGAAACCTGCACCAGCTTTCCCTGATGGCTTTGAATGTTCACTGAATCTAAACCAGGAGGAACCATCACATGTGTGCCCCATCTCTGGCAGTGTTCAAGACCAGGGGACTTTGAGCAACCTGGTCTAGTGGAAGGTGTCCCTGCCCATGGCAGGGGGGTTGGAACTAGATAATCTTTAAGGTCCCTTCCAACCCAAACCATTCTATGATTCTACTGATTAAATAGAAATATCTGCAGTAGTTATTGGGAAAGCATACACTGTTGCCATGATTTATATTTCTGTGCTATTGGGCACTGAAACTTTGGGAACAGGGACTTCCAAAAAAATTGATAGGTGAGTATACACTATGACCAAGAGTTTCAGAAGTAGCTAATGGTACAGAGTGCCCCTGTCTTCTGATAGCTTCTATGAACCAAATTAAAGGGACTTAATTTACAGAAAGGACTAGAATTCCTATTGCCAAATCTTTCCACAAGCTTACGGTGGGAGTATGGAAAATCGTTAGGTGCTACCAACAATTTTCACCATCAAGTCTACAGGAGACTTTCTAACTGAAGGATTATTTCAATAAGATCTCCTTCCCTCCCAAACTGAAGAGAGCTGCTTTTTTTCCTACAGATGTACTAAGTTCACAGTGTTAAACTTCTGTCAACACAAAAAGCAGTTTTGCATATTGTTGCTTTCTGTGTTGTGGTATGATCTTTTTTATGTATATGCTTGCAGCCTGGGGTAAGGAGACTCTGGTATGGTATTTCAGGGAAGGTTTTCCTCATAATTTCTAGGACTACTGCATAAAAGGTTGCAAATATAAAGGTGAAATTCTTTTCTCAGTAACCTCTAAGCTTGTAACAATGCATTTCCACTGAAAACTGTGGTATTTTCCTGTATTTAGCTACTGAACAAAGAGTAAAATTTAACAGAGAAGGCTGAACATGATTCAGTGCATGTAAAAACAGAAAGAAGACTTTTCATTTGCAAGTTTCCCTTCCATTCTGGTGTCTGCCTGTTTATTGCTATGCACTACCTTGAAGCTACAGGGAATCTTGTACAGCTGTCATTCCAGCTTTGTAGGTTGGCCAACACATGACAAGCTTATTAAGTGATGTGAACAGCGCTCTGCTGCTAATGACTGGACCTCTCATCAACTCACACTCCTATGACTCACCAGCACTTCTTTCCTTTAGGAGCAAGTCTTAAATGAACGTCACATTACAGTTAACTTTCATTAACTTTCTACAGGGTACCTCATCCCACTGATGAACATGCATCCACTTAACACATTTTTTTAAAGACTAAGAGAAATAGTATGTTGATTGTGCCAGCACCAGCACATCTGCATTACCAGATATACTGGTATTGGGTGAAATAGTGGCCCAATATAGGATGTTCTACACAAAAAGCAAGACTGAAACTCTTCTTTATGGAGCAACCTGACTACACCCCATCTTGCTTTCAGCCCTTTTATCTGTTGTATGAGTAAAGGTGTGGATGCTTTGTGGGCGGGAAGACTGTAGTCTCTGGGAAAACAAATGCATTCTTTGCCTGCTCAGATTTTTCTCATCACAAAAATGTGCCCAATGCAGCAGCCACTGGCTGTTTAGGAAAGCCTTCATTCACTTTCAGTGGGGGCTGGATCAGACCCAGTCATGCTTATCACTGAACGACCACACATATATAGGGGCCAGGCTGTTTGCTGGTCTGTAGGTGAAGGTCATAAGATACAGATACTCTCATAGCCACAACAAATTTTACTGTAATCAAAAGACGGTATAGGTTTGGGATGGTTTTTTTCCCCAGCCCCCCTGACAGGGCCCATCAGGATGTTTATAGCAGATGTAATGGTGGAGATGTGCTGTGGCTGACAACAAGAGAAACTCACACATTGTTTTGCAGGATGTACCCAACTCGCAGCTGCCCTCCACTTCAACTTAGTACATCTCCAAGCCAGCAATTGAGACATCCAAGCATTTCATGTTGAGAAAAGGGGAAAAAACCCAGACAGTGCCATAAGGATCACATATGGAAGAAAAGGCAAGTAAATCCAGCATGGAAAAATGAGGTAAACTACCCATTTGACCACTCTTTCTTTTGTTAAGCTGTTTCTCAGGATGCAGTCACAGCATTAAACCTTTCCTTCAAAAAGTTTGACAATAACGTTTTTGCACTGGTTCAGGGCAAATTGTCACTTCCACTCTCTTTCATTTAAGGCTGGATGAACAACAGCACTCCTCTGCTTTATTTAGTGGTAAAGGTTCATTTATATGATGCTACATTTCTTTTTCGTGAATGTCTGGCTCTATTTTCTCTAACAGAGTCCACCTGCCCTCATTGCAATTCCTGCAAGACTTGTCCATATCCCTGATCACATTCTTCCCTCTTTGAATTTATCTCTGACTTTTCATTTTCTTCTAACTTCTCCCTCTCTCTCTTTCCTTCCCCTCTTGACTTTTCTCATGTTGTGAAATTGCTATTGCAAATGGATGCTCCTCAATTTCTTGTTCACTTTTTTACATCACAGCTATCTTTCCTCTATGCTGCCTCTTACACCCAAAAGGCCCTTCCAGATCCTGTTTATTAGGCATCTTCCCTGCTCCTAATCATGACTACACAAAATTAATGTACTAATCATGATCAGATGGGGCAGGGGGAACAGTTAAAGCTTGTCAGGAGTGACTTTTATTAAACACATATAAAGAAATTTGGTAGGCATATTTCAGCCAGGTTCCTTTAGCAGCTGGGTGCCTGAATCCTTTGTACAGCATTTGGAAAATCTTGCCCAGGAATCTTCTGTTTACAGGGGCTGCACTGGGTGGGCATCCATCCATCTTTCATACTGGATCGGACCAGAGCTCTGTGCAGAGGCAGTCGCAGACTATTTTGGCAGAGGGAATAACCAGGTGCAACTCCCAGGCCACCAGCTAGTTCACCCAGAGCCAACTCATGTCATGGCACCATACTGGGAAGAGGTTGGCGTAGCCACAAAAACAGCAGCCTTCCCTGAGAACTTGTTACCAACTTCAGATTTGTCCTGGTTTCAGCTGGGATAGAGTTAACTGTCTTCCTAGTAGCTGGTACGGTGCTATGTTTTGAGTTCAGTATGTGAAGAATGTTGATAACACTGATGTTTTCAGTTGCGAAGTAGTGTTTAGTCTAAAGTCAAGGATTTTTCAGCTTCTCATGCCCAGCCAGCGAGAAACCTGGAGTTGGCACAGGACACAGCCAGGGCAGCTGACCCAAACTGGCCAACGGGGTATTCCATACCATGTGACATTGCATCCAGTATAGGAACTGGGGAGTGGGGGTGGGGAATCGCAGCTCAGGCACTAGCTGGGTGTCGGTCGATGGGTGGTGAGCAATTGCACTGCGCATCATTTATACATTCCAATCCTTTTATTATTGCTGTTGTCATTTTATTAGTGTTATCATTATCTTTATTAGTTTCTTCTTTTCTGTTCTATTAAACCGTTCTTATCTCAACCCACAAGTTTTACTTCTTTTCCCGATATTCTCCCCCATCCCACTGGGTAGGGGGGGAGTGAGTGAGCGGCTGCATGGTGCTTAGTTGCTGGCTGGGGTTAAACCACGACAAGATTTAATGTATCCGTCACTCAACGTGCTGATATTCGTACAGCGAGAAAGCCCTGTCATAAATGTTAAAGAGTTTTCTGAGCAATTAGACAGAAGGAGGTAGTTTTGCTAGAATCATTTGTGAAATACAGATGCCAAGCACTATTCTCTAAGCCCAGAGAGAAGTAGCAGATAAGTAATTTGAAGTTTTATGACTAAATTACCTGGATTACTTCTCTTTATAAAGTAGCTACTTCTTACTAAGTAGTTATTTAATTTCTCATTTTCTACACTTATAGGAAAACAATGAGTTGCTTTGAAAAATATCACCAAGTTCATCCTAAAAAGTAAACAGTGGAACAATAGCTCATTACAATATCTAGACAATCTTACCGATGTGCCTAAAAATACAAAACAGAAGAGAAGGCAAACCCTGCAAATTTTCCCCCACTTGTGAGTAATCCCACTGATTCCAGTAAAATAACTCACATGAAGAAATGTAAGCATGAATTACCTGTTTCACTGTGTTTGCTTTGTGACTTTACTGACAAAAGTTCAAATTCAGTCCTTACAGATTTAATCCAAGTTCAATTCTTGCCGCTGGTTAGCGTCAGGATACTATTTAGCTGCCTCAAGCTGTTTCTGTATTTTATTTTCATCCAAATGGGGTTTTGCCGGTGCAGATATTGAGACAGGGTGAAGTAGTGGCACTTGTCAATGTAAAGAGTGGGCTGGGACTCTGGCTGGAATTTGCTCCCCAGTAAGTGAGGAAAAAAAGAAAAAAGTCAATAGGGTGGGGAGTCGTTTGTTTTTACCAGTGTGCATCAGCTCTAATTAGACACAGATGTGTCTGTCCCCAGGGGTAGCACATCCCTGGAACTCACTGATTTTCACAGGGAGTTTAGGGATGTGAAGGACAGATCTGAACTGGGGACGGCCTGCAACCTTTGTAATGTTTGCCAGAAAATTAAAAATGCTCGGAAGCTTTATGTGAGCTACTATGTGCAAACATCTTCAGGTGCTTATCTGGATTTTTAAGACCTTTCCTTTTGGCCTCCTTCCCCACAAGTTTCTTGTTATTCCTTTTTTTTCCCCTCTTTTCTGCTTTTTTCCCCACTGGCCACAAACATTTGACTCATTTCAATCCACCAGAAAAAGGCTGATGAAAAACCCTCCAAACTTTATTACTGAAAATAAGTTATTGGAAATAAATGAAACAGCTCTTGTATCCAGGGAGAAAAAGGACCAAAAGTGGTGGAGTGATAGTGGTCATGTTTCTGTACCAGCGTACTCCGCAGCAACACTGATGTAGCATTTTTGGTATGGCTGCAAAACAGGAAGACCAGAAGGAAACAGTTCATTTAGGTCAGTCCTTTTTTTAGCTTAGTTATTTAATCTGGGTCAATTTTGAAATGAAAAGCTAAAGCATTTTATTTTGAAACTGCCAGAGTGAGACGTTGGGGTGTTGTTTTAAAATGTTTCCATGCTGTCCTCTGCTGTGTTGACTGACAGCCTCAATTCACAGGCAGATCCAATTTCTCTGAAATGGCATCTTTTGGTGAATTTTCTCCTCTGCATTTGTTTTAATTATTATTTTCATAACCCTTACACTTCATTCAGAAGGTTATGAGAGGCCATCATAAGCCAGAGCTCCCTGCTGATGGCAAATGAGTGCTAGCAGCTCCAGTTTACTACAATACCAGTTTGCTGTTCTGTAACTCACGCTCTGCTATTCCACAGTGATTTTGCAGGACTGCCTGGCCCATGATGTTCCCAGCCTCTCAGCACTAACTCCATAAGTGGTTCAGAGTCAGGGTTTCTAACGCTGCCATTCAATAGCATTCACCTTTGACACACGGCGAGGGTTTAGGTTGGCAGCTGGCATTTTTTTTCTTTTAGAAAGGCTGAAAATTTGAGGTCTCTTTCTGACACTGCTGGATAAAGGGAGACTCATGCAGGTGTTGGAAGCCTGCAGCCTTCACTTTGGCTTCCAGAAAAGTAGGAAGCAAGGGACAGTGTTGAGGGAAATTATACATTATGTATTGAGCAAAATACACAGGCAGCTTCTAACATCCTCTCAGTTTCCTCTCTGCAAGATCTGTGCCAAAAGCCTTAGCACGCAAAGTTGTGACAGAGAGAATCTGGGTCGTGTTTCTTTTGGGTACATTGCGGGTTGGTGAGAAAGTGCTGTGAAGAGCAGCGTGGTGTGCCTTGGCTGACTAGGGCCTTTACCCAGACTGGAGTGTGCAAGATTTGGAGTTTGCCCTTGTCCGCTAGCCTCAAGGAGATTTTTGGTCCTCTCACTGTGACCATTTGCTTTGCTTTAATCTTGCTCTGTCCTGTGGATGGGTCAAGTGGATGTGAAGGAATGGCATTCTCCTGGTATTCTCCTGCTCTGGCTCGCCTAGGTCCATTTAGCACTTTCCATCACTGCTCATGTTTGAACCCAACCAGCTTTGTCCAAGGCTGGCCAGGCACACCACGCATTTCACTCTGAAGTCCAGGCTTTGCTTGTGATGGAGTAGAGCAGCGGAGTGCATCTAACACACAGATTATGCCCCAGGGTCGAACACATCCTGCTGCATTGAGACATACGGTGTCTGTCTGGAAGATCTCAAGGGATTAAAGGCAGTCTAAATTGAAAGGAGGATGAAAACTGAGAGGCTGCTATCAGTGGAGGGAAGGAAGCCGTTGTTTATGTACAGCCGGTCACTTGTAGGGCAGATGAAGAGACTATGTGCCTCCCTACATTGTTGTGTCAAACCTCAAACTGTAAACCTTACCTCCCAACACCTCCTGAGAGCAGCCAAAATAATCCCT
Organism: Harpia harpyja; assembly: GCF_026419915.1. Taxonomy (NCBI): domain Eukaryota; kingdom Metazoa; phylum Chordata; class Aves; order Accipitriformes; family Accipitridae; genus Harpia; species Harpia harpyja. Next base: position 15,876,486 of record NC_068947.1, read on the forward strand.
AAATCATTCTGGTTTGGGCCTCTCAGTAGCTTGTGCGATTTTGCAGCCTGCAAGGTGGCTGGCGTCTGGGGCACACCTTGGTGGGGTCGGGTGATCACTGTGCTCTGCAAGGGGAAAAAGTCAGTTTAGATGTAGAAACTGATAAATCTTAGTGCTCAGAGCTTTCCCTGTGTTAATTTGTCAGTCCTACCTGTGAGACCTTAAGTATTTGCTGTTAAAAAACTGGACTTCTGTTGAGGGTTTGAGGAAGGGAATGGTGGCAGTTTTTCCCAAATTTTGGCAACCTTATGAGATTCCAAATGGGATCTGTTGACCAAGACTTCAGAGTATGTACATGTCTGATGTCAGGGCTTGTTCACTGGAGGTCGTGTTCCAGCCAACAACCCCAGCCAAAAGGGCCATGCTCTGCAGTATTAATGCAGGAAATATATTCCTCAGCACACCTAAATCTTTGAGTCCTACCCTATACACCAAATTAAACAAATGGCACGATAATTTGATCTTTCTGTTGTCATGTGGTCGCTTGTTAATTTGTTTCATGATGTGTCAGCTTCTAGATCTAAGACTGATATTACTCCCTGAAGGTTAAACTTTATCTTAGTTTTTATTCATTAGAAAGCAAAGGATGTCTAAGTACCAGTGATGTGAGTTTTCTAAGGGCCTCTGTTTACAGTAACTACAGGACAGCTTTAAAAAAAAATGAGACTGGCATTAACGGTGGCGCAGCTCACATGGCAACATTTGGATGCCCTCCCTGGGGCATGAATTGTGAAATGATCCCGTTTATTCCTCTCCTCTGAGCAATGCCAGCTATGCTAACAGTACATTTTGACATAGATTTATTGTAAGGCTGTAGGAACAGCTGATGTGCACCCAGCATAAAATGCTACCATGGTGCATTGAGCATTGCCAGCAACCCTTGCCTGCTTTTTTAGGATTCATGGCTTCTCTGGTGGGTGTAGTAGTGGCCTGGGAGAAGAGTTGTCCATCCCCCTGCTTGAATGTAGCACAGACCCACGTAGCACAGTCCTTTCCTTGAAAATTCAGGGTGGTTACACCTTAATAAAGCATATTCCCATGTACTATTTGCAGCTGACTGTTGGCAGAGCAGAGACTGGAGTGGCAGGCTACATGTCGAAACACTCAAGCTTTTCCCTTGCATCATCTGCCCTAGCTATGAGATGACAAAACCAGCCCAACTGTTGCTTGTCGCATAGCATAGCTATGCCACAGCCTTCATGGCAGATGACTGAGGTGAAGGTATTAACATAGCTGACATTCGCTGTGCGCTGGCATGCTGTGCTGCCGGCTGCTGCCCAGAGCGCTGCGGATGCTCATGGCACATGCTCTAGCTGTCTGGGTGTCTGTCCCAGCCCTGGCAGCTCTCCTGCCCCAGCCCGTTGAGTACTAGAAAAAGAGAAATAACATGCAGCACAAATAGTGATTTAAGGCTGTGATCACTGCTGCCTTCTGAAGCAGCCAGGGACTAGAGCTCCTGCAGGAAGGGTCTCTTTCCTGGATGCCAAGACAAAGGGTCAGAAAGAAGGGGGTCTGGTTTTTCCCTACCACAACAGTGAGCTTGCCCAAGCACACCCCTGCAGCAGCCTCGTTCCTCAGGCTTGCTGAAATACACTCCTGTCGGCCTCATCTCAAACCTCTGAAGTCATTTAAAAATCTTCGTAACACATCCTGCCTTTTGGGACAGAGCAGATATATAGTCACAGGTAGCTCAGCACATTATATATCTCTTCTGTGTCCCTGATTTAAAAATCTCTTTTTTTATATGGTGACAGATCTGTCTGAAATCTGAGGGCTTGGCTTACACTCGGGTGAATGTGCCATAAGGTCCTGGTTCTGCTCTCTGACCAGCCGAGTTAAACTTGTATAATTGGGTTTCTGGGGCAGTTACCCTGAGAAAGTGAAGCCAAAATTAGCTTATGTGCTGGCCGAACGTACAGCCAGTTGCCTGACTTCCACCCGCGTCGTACCGTACGGCACGACCCAACCACACAGGCAGTCGGGGGAAAATTGGAGCCGACATCCACTCCCGGCTCGGCCACCGGCCGGTACGTTGCCGGGTCACTTAACACTCCAAACTTGGCGGCCTGGCTTCGGGCTTTCTCCCCTTCCGAGGCAGCCCCGCTCCCCGGGCTGCGGGCTCGTCCCGCCGGCCCGAGCTCCCTCTGCCGGCCCCGGCCCCGCAGCGCCCGCCCGCGGGCACGCATCCCCCCCCGGGGCCGGGCCGGGCCGGGCCGGGCAGGGCGGCGGGGTGTGCTCCCTCCCCCCCGGGAGCATCCCCCCCCAGGCAAGCGCCCTAAGGGAGTCGGCGTTGCGGTCAGGTTGCGTCTTTGGCGGATGCTTGTTGAATTGTTTACATGGGAGTGGAAGGAGTCCAGCTCTGGGAGCCGGGAGAGGTTTATCCCGGACCAGCCAAAAAGTTGGTCTGGTTGCGGTAGGCTCGGGAAGAGCTGGAAAGCAAAAAAAGCCAGGCTTTGCGTTACTGGCTCAATTCAAGCGCAGCAGGGGCTTGAGCCGGTCTCAGCGCATGGTAGCAAAGTGTCCTAACCTTCCTGTTCTTGCTGCTCAGGATCGCTCTGTTTGTGTTCTGGAAATTCATTTGGGAAAATTTCCCCATTTCCTAGATAATACGTGTCGCTAGAACTGACACATCCTTTTGCATCACGAGAAGCTTCTGTTTCAGCAGATTGGCTTTTTCTGAGGAAAACATACCGCACATGCACACGCAGCTCCCCGCTAACCCTAAAAGGAAGCCAGGATGCTTGGGTAGAGTGCCTTTGCACTAGAAATGCAGGCAGCGTCAGGAAAAGGCATTCTACTTCCATAGTTGCAGCAAGCAGAAAAAATCCAAATGCATTAAGCACCTGATTTTGTCTGGGGATCCCTGCTCCTCAATGCGGGAGGTGCTTCTGCAGAGCCCCACAGAAGTCTGGCATCAGTCTGTGCAAGCGGTATCTGTGTGCCAGGGGGTTTGACTGCGAGCTCCTCGCGGGAAGAACTGTGTGTTGTTACGTATTTGTGCTCCACCTACCAGTATTTTTGATAATATTGCAAAGGCTTCTTGCTTTTCTTCCAAGGGAGATCTCTCACTGTGGTAGTCACTCAGAAGGTGCGGGGAAAGGCTCGTTCTGCTTCAGCCCTGCTGTCGGTGCAGTCCTTTCATTGCCACAGGTTTTTTGGCAAAGGTTTCATGGGTTTCAGCGTCCTGAACCCCAGGCTGTACAGGTGTGAGCTGTCCTGTGGTTTGCAGCAAGGTGGGAAAGGGCTGCTGCCCACTGTTCAGAAGAGAGGAAAAGGAGACAAAAGGTGGCACAGCAGCAACTTCTCTGTGCTGTAGTAAGTGACTTTTCTCCCCTCTTTTTGCACTGTCACAGCCAGAGCCAGAACTGCCAATTGATTATCAGGTTTAAGACCCTTTTTTTTTTTCTTTTTTTTTTCTTCTTTTGTGGACGGAGAAGGAAAGGGAAGAATTGCGGAGAGGACAGACCTATTATCACCTCAAGAGGTGCTGAGCTAAATCCTGAAGATTTTACTCAGGTTTTCTCTTGGGTAGGGATCCTTCTGATGGGAACAGGAATTGTGGTAAAGAAGGACTACTGGATTTGACTCTATGGAAGTAACTAACAAACCTTTCCAGTGGGCTCAGAGACTAGTGACCTTCAAGCAGTCCTTAGAGGGTACCATCATACAGGTTCAAAATAATGTTGGGGCTTTTTTTGTCTCCCCTGACAGGTTCTTTTTCTTTGTTTTTGATTTTTTTTTTTAAAAACCTCTTTACAGTGTTCTTTCCCCAGCCAGTGGTCTTTCCTACAGCTGATTCCTAATGTTTTACAGGATGACTTACACATCCTGCCTTAGCAGCAAACTAATACCGGGGTTTGAATTACTATTGAATAAGCAGCAATGAAATCTCTATCAAAATAATCAGTAGTTCCAAAAACCACAAACAACAAAACAAGCGGAGCTGAACTAACTCAGCAAGACCATTTGTAGCATCAGGGACAGTGAGTCATTTTTCTTTTCCCTCCCTCAGCAGCCTCCATCGCTGCCTCGCGCAGCCCCGGGGAGGGCAGGTGGAGTGGGTAGGGCATGACTTCAGAAAGTTAAAAAAAAAAAAAAGAAAGTCGACATCACTCGGGTCACGTGATGCAAAGGGACCAATGGAGGCAGGTTCTGGAAAGGGGAACAGTTAAATTTGTAATTTTGGTTGTGTGAAACACTTCTTTGGGCCTCATAAACAACCACAGAACCACAAGTTGGGTACAGAGGCAGTCACACAAGAGCGGGTCCGGGATATTGGTCAGCAGGCAGGGCGAATCGTTTTGACTGCAAACCACAGAGTTTCGTAGAGTGGTAAGCATCATCAACCACAACCGATCCGCTATTTTTTTTTTCTTTTTAAGAAACAATTTCAGAGTTCTTTTAGCAAAAGAACCTATAATCCGCTTTGTGCTGCTCCTGAGGCACTGGGCTAAAACTGAGCGTGATGGCTGGGAGGAGGGTGGTAGCAATGACCATTCTTCATTTTTTGCTCCCCAAGGTAGAAGAAATCATATATTCCTTCACTGTAAAGAGAGAGTGAGTTTTAAAGAGGAAACAATGGCTTCAAACAGCATATTTGAGTCACTTCCTTCTTACCAGCACTTCTTGAGAGGTAAGTGCCATTCAGACTTTCTAAATATACTTTTTACTTTCCCATACTTAAGAAAATGCATGTTTGGAGAGTATCTGGGGACATTCTTGTAGTACATGCTTTTTCCCACTTCAGTTTTCTTTGAGGCGCTCTCATCGAAGCTAATATCTGAGCTTGCAGGAATACCATCTCATTACTTATCAGTCCGTTAAAGAGATTATAACAAGGACTCATTTAAGCTGTTCAAACAGTCATTGCATGCTTGTGAATTTTCTCTCCATAAATCAAAGTGTGCTAGAATAACTCACATGAATTACTGCAGATACAACAGCAGTAGCACAAGCCCCTTTTGATTCTTTTGGGCAGAATTATGACTTTTTGAGCCACTGCCACAAAAAATGACAGCCAACAGCATACGACACATGTTACAGTCTGAAGCATGGGGAGTGAGCAGCAAGCTAGTGCGTACAGCCAGCAGAGCGTGATGCTGTCTCACTTATACTAGACCGTCAGCCTGGGTGAAGGCATGTTCACCGGGGAGAAGTCCGAAAAAGCTTAGAAACCTGCTTAAAGTTAGCTGCAACTCACGTGGCTCAGGAAAAGAAGCGGAGTGGATAAATTCAGAGTTTCTGTTGATGCCATGTAGGTCTCAGATGACTGTGAACTATCAGCTGCAGCTGCCCTTAGAGAAATGAAGCAGTCCTGTAAGGGCTGGGGGGGTTAGGGGGGGTGGAATTGAAGGGCTTCACCCAGCAATTTGTCTTTTTTCACCAGTGACCAAGCGTGCTCAGAGGTTCCTTCTAACATTCTCACAACCCCCTGTGGAGCTAATGGTTTAGTCATGGGTTATTCATACGAGTAAGCCAGGGGCTGGCACGAGAAACTTGTCCGCTTCCTCATAACTACCTTCCTAAATAGCTCATGCTACGGCTGAACTTTTCCCCTTTCCACCCAAGCCCTCTGACCGCTCAAGCCCTTTTTGCAGCAGGGTTGCACCCGTGCAGATGACAAGGCGCACAAAGCCTGTCGCAGACCACTCGTCAAGCTTGGCTGGGGTGCTGCCGGAGAGCAGCCCTTCATAGCTCTTTATAGTTACGGACTACAGTTTCCCGGCCTCGCTGGCAGTGTCGGTGTGAGTCATGAGTTATTCGTATTAATAAGCGGGCTGGGGAATGCGGAAGGCTCGTCCCAGCTGCTGTGTCACAACAAGCAGCAGCTCCGCCGGCACCCTGCCGCTCCTGCGGCTCAGCGCTCCCCGAGTGGGACGCGGGCGGAGGGCAGCCCGCTGAAATGCTAGCCTGCTCTCCTGCCTTGCTTCAGGTCTTTTTTTTTCCCCACCCGTGTCAAAAGTTTTTCTACATCTGTCTTTCCTGGCACCAGAGGAGAGCTGAATCGCAACAAGCTGCATGAGTCACTCGGGCTCGCAGCACCTTCTAGCCTGGGCAGGGGAGATGCTGAAGCGTGAGCAAGAAGTGGCTAACTGCTCTGCAGCGCTCGCGGCTGATATTTCCTCAGCACCCCTACCAAGCAAAGGAAGCAATACTGCTAGAATAACAAGAAGGATCTTCCTGCATTTCGTCAGCCTTTTTTTTTTCTTTTTTTTTCTTTTTTTTTTTTTTATCTCACCCAACTGTTTACTGTTTAATCTGTAGCACAGGAAGACTTATTGAGGAAATTTTGTGCTTCTGATAAAATAACAGAGTGAACCTCACAGGGCAGTGCTTGCAGCGAGTGTCAGAGCACAGCCAGTCCATGGGATGGGATGGGGATGGCAGAGGCCATGGTGCAGGCAGGAGCCCAGAGAGCCTGAGAGCAGTTGGTTGGAGACGAAGAAAAGGAAGAGTTTCATTAAAGCTGGTTAATCCAGCAAGTGATTTAGCTCAACACTCCAGAATGGGTTTTATTATCCTCCTTGTTACTGTTCTCATTATTGTAGTTAATGTTACTATCGTACCAGTATTTTGTATTTCTTCGCAGACTAGGCTAGAAGTCTTGCTAGGCTAGAAGTCGCGCTAGATACCTTAAGATATTCATCCAGTTTGGGCAATGCAGGTACAGATCCTGGTACGTATCCAGCACACGCAAGGTCAAACTTCTGCTGTACAGTGCTAGAAAAGCTTGGGCAACAGCACTTCGGTTGAGTTATAAAGCAAATGTTTCAAAAATTGCGAAAGAATATTGTGTTTGAACGTGGAAGCCTGTGACGGTTTTCCAGCAGTTCCCTTTTTGCTCCTTTCTTTACTGAAATGAACTTCGCACAGTTTCAAAATCCTGGGCGCAACAAAAGTAACGCTTGGGCCTCAGAGCAAGAAAAATAATCACCCCTAGGGTCGGTTGTTCTCACCCATATTTCTCAATAGTGTTTACATAGACCAGTCATTTGAAATGTCCAAAACCGTCTCTTTTCTTTTTTTCCCGCCAAAATTTATTGCACTTTCTCTCTTAACTGAAATCGTGAGGTAAAGGGAAAAATAACAAGTTGTTTTCTGCCATGGATTTCACTTTATCAGTCCATGCAGTTCTCTGAGAAGGAAATCCATAACTCTTTTTTAGCCTGATACTATGTGAAAATTGGGAAAAAAGAGGGGAGTGGGGAAGCAGAACCATTGTTCCAGCCCCTGCAAGCAGTGACAGACGTAGAAAGCCTGACATATTAATTGAATGTGGTACACCACAAAGGATATGGCCCTTTTTCTATCACACCACACCAGGTCCTCGCTTCTGCCACTAGGTAAAGAAATGAGGATTATACTGAAACCTCCAGTGGTGTGCTCTGCATGCTGAACACATTCAAATGTTTACCGGCTCTGCTTTTAATGATGGCCTCATTTTCCTAATGGCATCTTTCAGTTTATGATCTGGGCTTGGTGTTAGGAGTACAGGGTAGGAGCACTTCTAAGTGCCTTGCTGCAGTGCAACCCGCAGAAAAACATCGCTCCATCTCTTCCTCAGATCTAGGACTGCATCAGCAAGGCTGCAGTTTAAACTTTTATTCTAGCAAGATTCATAGTATAAGGATGGATTTGCTGGTTATAGTGAGGGCTCGACACAGGTTCATGTGTATTGGCCAGGTCAACACAATGATACCTTTTGGGCAGGGGCACCAAAATGAAACCTGTTGGAGAGTCTTGTATTAAAGAATGCACATATAGTTTTTAAAGGGTGCCTAGATAATTACATGATAACACCCCACCCCACAACTTCTTTTAACTTCCTAAGGGTGTTAGACTGTCCTGTAAGGTTTCCTAATAATTTTGCCTACAAAGGAAGACAGAATAACTAATCTTTTTGCAGGGTTTTTATGGAGCTCTAAATAGCATGAAGCATAATATTTTCCAGGAGGGTACTTTTTCCTCATTTTCCCTTTTGCTGCAAGGTCTAATTATTTCAATATACAAAGAAGGTTAATCCTGGTTTTGCCTTTGTTGTTTTTTTAATTAATTAATCAAGGCAATGAAGACTCATGGTGCAACATTTTGTTGGTTTCTTATCAAATGGAAATGAACTCCAGCAGAGCACTTTTACAACATGGAAAAATACACTGTGCATACTTTCTTCTTAGTTCTAATGTGCCGAGTAGTGCCCAGCCATTGTGGGTTTCTTCCTTTGCAAATGCTAAATAAAACTGTAGCAAGAAGCTCTTGCTTCACCTGCTCTGAAGGGCTTCCCTGCCTGGACCTATGGACACCTATACTTAAGCATACTGCTTCTCATTGAATGTTAGTGACTCTGGCTTGCCTTGTGATGGGATTTAAGTTAGTAGACTCCTAAGTCCCTGGTGCTGTATGTGAGCAGAGGGGTGAAGTGATCGGAGGCTCACTGTTATCAAAGTCTACATCTGCAGTCTCACACTCTCAGCCTACGAGGCCTCCCTAGGAGTAATTGTTTGTCTGCAGAGGGTGCTGCGTGAGGAGCAGGGTAGCAAGTTGGTAATGATTTCAGCCCTCTAGAATTGGTGACATTAAAAGAAGTGATCGTATACTAGAAGTAACTCTGCCAAAACCAAGTTTCTCTGGGAGATGCACGGTACCCAACGCTGCCATGTATTTTCATTCACTTGCCCAGTAGAAGAAACCTATCTTCTCACAGTAGCATAAACTATGCTGTCACTGCATAGGGGAGAGAACATTTTCCAGCACTTTTGCAGACTGCCTGAACAAAGAGTTAATTTGTGTCAGCATTATAAAATACTAACTTCATCTTGTGAATAGGAAATTGAACTAAAGCCCATAAAAACCTTGGCTTACTAGAAGAAAAAACTTTCACAATGTCTGATTTACACAGTCTTCTCTCTGTTTGAGCCTTTTTTTCATTTAAAAGCCTTGAGAAACATTGCGAGACCTGAACACAGGAATTCTTGTGAAGCAAGGGGTGAAATATCTGACAGAGATGAATACAGTGCTTTGGTAAGATCAAGAGATGTTATCCTAGGCTAAATATTAGACTGAGTGTTTAACCAGCCACATTCAGCATAGTGATGGATTGTGATGACAGTCTTAGCAAGGATTTAGGGTTATGGCTGGCTTGCAGATCCCCCAGATTGGCTTGCCCTTTATCATGTGGCCATTAATAAGAGATTGTTGGACGATGGCAGCTCTGCCTTGGACCGTGTTTTACCACGAGAGCCAAACTGCAGCTCTGAGGCAGCTCTCTGGTGGGAAATAAAAGTATCTTCCCCACACTGCCGGTGTATGCAATACGAATAGAAAATAAACCGCTTTTTTTTCATGACTAGAAGATAATCATGGTTTAGTTTGACTGCTAAGGCATGACCCTAAAAGAACAGTCTGCTTATCTTTAAATGCATGTGAAGGCCAGTGATATTGGCAAGTTTATGAAAGTAATTTATGAACTCCTGAAGAATTTTACTTCAGAACATAGAATGAGTAACTGCATCATCCTATTTTTCAAATGGGGAGAGCCTATACCTAAACCAAGAATGGCAAAGAAATCACTGTTCTTGGATTTAGAAATAGACATACTTGCTTTTAAAAGCTACGCAGAAGCATTTCTAAGGGAACAGCAAAGGCATTTCTCTGTAAAACTATGAGGTGGTTCCGCCAACAGAAGAAGCTCATCCAACTTTGACACCCTGCCACATGCAGAGGGGATGTGCTGCGTCCCAGCAGTCTCTGCTGCACCTCCGAAGCGGTGCCTGGGGGGCCGGGCAGGGTTGTTAGCCCCTCGTGCTGTTGTGGAGAGCAAGGGTGAAATGCAGAGTGGGCTCAGGAGCTAAGGGGGAATGCCACTGGCAGGAAAAAGTCAGGGTGGTCTAATGCTCTGCAGAAACTGCCGGCTGCAGTGCCTCACTAAGTGATAATTTGAGGTTGATCACCCTTGCGACAAGACAGGGAAACCTGTCTTCCTCCTGCATGCGTGGTGCAAGGGTTTGCGCATAGAAGGCTGCCACAGAGTACCTGGCTGGCCCTGGTAGCTCAGTGGAGGAGGAGGGCTGCACCACGCAGCTGTGACAGCCTCCATCAGAGGCTTGGGCTGCTTGTGTCGGAATGCGTGGGTGCCTCATGGGCTGCTGGGTGAGGCCAGCAGTACGGATCCAGCAGCCCCAGCAGGACGGCAAGGAAGAAGTAGCTCTGGCTCTGGGTAAGAGAATGGATTGAGGCTGGCTGGAGAGGGACAACCCGCTCTTTAAATCCAAATCCCGCCTGGCATCTCTGTCTTCCCTGTGCCAGCTCAGGCCTCCCAGATGCAGGGTGTGAGTTTAAATTGGGGCGGGCGGCGTTTTGGGTGGGGTGGCTGCCATGAGCATCAGGCTGCACACAGAGGTGAAGCACTCCGGTGTGCAGTGGGGGAGCCCAGGACAGGCCACGCAACCCCTTCACTGCAGAGGCATGAGTGTGACAGATTTTCTGTGTTCCTGCAGATTGCAGTGTGCAAGGATGTTTGCTCAGATTTTTTTCAATTTTTATTTATTTACTTGGGTTTTCTGTTTGTTTTTTTCCTAAAACAGCTCTGATGATAGCTCACCCACTCACTCCTATTCCTTTCTCTGTGCTTAGTCAACAGGGCAAGGTATGGTGGAAATTTTTCTAAACAGTGGGTGATTACAGCCTAGAACTCATTGCCATAAAATACCTTTGAAACCAAGAGTTTAGCAGGATTCTTAAAACAGCTGGGTCTGTATATACATAACAGTTTCTTAATATGTACCAGCCAGGTAAAGAAAAAAGAAGCTTTGGAAGGGTTAAGTTCTCCCTTCATCTCTCACTGCCTTATTTCAGAGCACAAGCTGATCTCTGTTAAAGCTTGGAAAGAAAGCTTCCCATGTAAGCAGGTCTGTCATCTGCAGAATGAATTGTGGCTTCCTCCATGACATCTGGTACTGGCCATGGAGAGAGACAGGCCACTGGCTAGGTGAATCACTGGTCTGAGAGAAGGACAAGAAAACATTACACTACCTCATTACCTCTTCTGTCATCTTAAGAGAATGGATAATATTTGTATAGACTTGAGTCAGCTTCCCAAACAGTCGATGAGTAGTAAGGATATCTGCTCTCTGCAGTGTATTAATGAACTGTACAGGGTGACAACAGTGGTGGTGTTTGGAGCAGTAGAGCACCTACAAAGGTCTACAGTATGTTGGTAAGTAAGTCCATGCATACACCAGCATATCCACAGTGATACTGAATGCAAGACACATCATTCTTTCTGCCAGTGGAAAGGAGACTAGAAATTACATATACAGATTCCCAATGTAATCAATTTTCAGAAGAAATGCCTTTTCTTCCACTTAGGTCCTAGCAAAGTAAGGCCTGGGCTTACGACCAAGATACATTTTAGTACAAAACATCAAATTCTCTATAAAGATGTATTCAGACAATTGAAATAGGAAAAAAAAGGGCATAGAACTGACTGTGAAAGCAGGGCAGTAGAGAGTGACGGTAGCTGCTACCTGGTAGATTTTCCAATTCATCCTTAATACTATCCGCAGGGCTCACCACTTCTGCTTGCAAGTGAAACTCTGTGAAATCGGGTAGTTCCCCTTCACGAAGATCTGTGAGAACATTTTCCCTGGCTTTGATCTAACTGGTTTTTTTTCAGCCTGTGCTTTTTGTTTTGAGTTTCTGATTCCAGTGAACCCAAAAGCAGTCCGAGTCAGGGGCTTGGGGCTTTTTATTTTGCCTTCTGAGTATTTTGTCTTGCAGTGTTTTTTCTGTTGTCTGGTTTCACGCTGAAGCTGTGATTTTGAGATGTGCTCAGAAACTGCCCTTAGGTAGGGTTTTGACTGTAAGTTGAAAGGCTTACCTCGCTTACAAATCTTTCCATGAATGCAGTGTGAGGAAACTTGAAACCTGTCAAGTTTTATGTGATTTGCTATAAGCATTTCACTCGGCTGTACTTAGGGCAAGCCCTGTGATCCTTGTCAAATCAGCAACCTCAGAAGGCATTGACCCAGCCCTTCAAGTGCCTTTTTCTCATCTTTAAAAGAGAAGGATGACCGTTTGCGAAATACCTTGCATGTTCAGGGCGAAGCAGCACAGCGTGGGGCTGAGCATCTGTTTCCTTTGTGACAAATGTCTGCACCTTCTCAGCCCCAGCACCACCTGCATCTCTCATAAGTCCATTTTCTAGCCGGTTTTATGGCATACACCTGAGCTGTGCTGGCCAGACGCGTGCCTCGGAGGTGTCGGGGCATTTACAGAAGCCTTGAACAAGCACCAAAGGATGCCTAAGCATTGCTAAAGCACCCTGCAGTTGCCTGCTTTGGCAAAGGCAAGCGCTGCAAGCGTGCTGAGCAGGGGCTGAGAGTGGGGCGTCACAGCCTCTGTAGTGGGCAGACCAGGCTCCTTGCCTGTCAGTGCTCAGGTCTCTATTTATACTTGCCATAGTATCAAAGGGTAGTGGAAGGCAAGCTGGCACAGCAAAATGAAGGCTTTCATCTGTCTAGCAAGGATAATGTAGACAGATGCAATCGCATGGGTGTAAGTCACCGCCAGCCAACCGCTGGAAGACGTCGGTACACATCGTGGTGGTGAGCGGGGGCGGGAGATGTACCTCTGGGTTTTCACTACTGTTGTTATACGGGCTGGGTAGATTTAAGCTAGCACTGCTTTATTCTCACATGCCTGTAGGCAGGCTTCCCCTTTTCTCTGTAGACATGACCAGGAGCAGAAAGCATGACCCAGAGCCAATCCTTAGGATAATATCCTAGCTCCACCCAGACAGGGACAAAATGGCCATCAACTGCAGTGGGGCTGAGTCTGTCCTTTAAGAACAAAGAAACCTGCAAGAAAAACATGAAGTTGTAAGACAGGAGATGAACTCTGAATGCCAGTATTGACATGGGGACTGAAAGAAACATAGCATTAAGGTGCAAGTGTAATTCATGTAATGCCAAGTATCAGAACTATGGCTTGAGAATCAAAGTTTTTGTCTTTTACCTAGGAAATATTGGTGTGGAACAATTATTTATGGCATATTATGCACAGTTGTAGAAGGAGCTTTGAGTTGGCTGGGATTTTTTCTCTGGTTGGTAGTTGTTGATTTGTACTTAGCTTATACATCAAGGCTGTACACCTCACCCAGTGGACAGGTGAGGTGTATTTCCTCACTAAGCAGTGAGGAGAGACTCTGAAAGAAGCACTCTTTAGCATGTGCCATCTCCTGGTCTTACATAGAAGGACAGAAAGGGACAGGACTTCCGTGAGTGCAATCGCAGCTCTGGAAAGCAACCTTAAAAGCACTTCCCAAGTAAGAGGCAATAAGGAGGAGGCCTCACCTGAGCGGTCAGTCTCCACGCGGCAAGGCTGCCATGGCTGCTAAGCATCTGTCCATGTTGCACATCATCCAGAGCAGGCTACTGATATGAGACTACATGCTACGCCCAGTTCATAGGAAGTGCAATTTACTTTACAATACAGTTACTAGATAATATCAGACTTCTGTAAAATGCTTCTGTTTTTCAGGACGTATATGTAAATGAGCTTTGGGTTTTGCATAGGTTGGGTGTAACAGAATTCATATCTGGAAGACACATTCAAGTTAACACTTTGTTAACCCCATTTGCACAGGGGTCGGCGAATCAGTTACTGCAATATAGGGTGGTTTAATTGCTCCTATATACATTGTCCAAACACTTTGCAAAGAAATTCAGTACCACTTTGCCATCACATCTCTGTGGACTCAGAGGCAGGGAGCTGCGGAGGTTACTGCATGCAGGGTCCTAAGTAGACCTACATCCACTGAGCATGCTTCTACACCAACCTGATTCCTGTTTTACTGCCACCATTTCATCTGAATCCAAGTTTGGGGGGGCAGAGAGCATGTGGAAAGCATTCTGCTTATGACTCCAACTAGAGAGATGGAGTGAGCCTGGAGATTCATCAGGTAGGTTGCCCTCTTGCTAAAGAAAGGACAGCACAGAGAGCCGCCGTGTGGTTTGCCACACACGTGCTTTCTAAGGACCTCCACTAATGCAACCTGGAGAGATGGCCACCTCTGAAAGGAAAAAAGACACCTTAGTCTCTGCACCAATTCTCTCTTTAGCTTCTGCACCACGCCTGTAAAAAGTGATAATGTATGGTGCTAAACACCCACACATTTTTTACACTAAGCATAAAGTAGCTTGCATATTGAAACCAAGATTCAGGTCTAATGTACAAACGGGAACTTGTTCTGGCTGTACCTCACTGCATTGGGGAAAATTATTTCCTTTTCTAAATGAAACAGGGTGTTTCAAGTACAGTATGTTGGGCTATTGTGGAAACTAAAGAATGTGAATGGCTTGCCTAGGTAAAAAGAAGAAGTGATAAGATAAACCTCTTGAGTTCAAAAGTGGTGAACCACTTAAATTTTAGTGTAACAATCAGAATTTTTATTGTTGTGGGGTTTTTTTTTTTCCTAATAGTGATTGAAATGCAAATAGTAAATTTTTTTACAGTTTCATACACAGTCCAAACAACTTTGAATACTATTTTTGAGGAGTGATATTATTTTGTACTGATGTTTTTAGGTGCATCTGTTTTACACTATGCAGCAGAAAAGCTACATTAGCCCCAAACAGTTTCTTTCCTTTACTATGTACGAATAATCTTTGCCAGTATGAACACTTTTGTACCTCTATAAGTCCATTCCCATTTGGGAGAGGGCTCTGCTGTAACTAGACATGTACCAACATGAAGAGGGATTTACAGCTCCCCTGTGGGGTGAAGTTATGTCATTAAACAGGTGTGTATATGAGGAAAGATGATTTAGGTTCACATTTTACTGGGCAGTTAAAGCAGCCCAGTATTTTGTGTACATGGCACCTGGTTCAAGAGCCAATGAAACCAGTGGAAAGACCTGGCTGACACCCTTGGGCATTGGATGAGACCTATGATGGCTGTTCTCCTCCAGATAAAGGTGTTAACAACCTGAAGTCACATCACTGATGGCCTGGGTCAGCAGTCCCTTTTCTCACAGCTGTCCTTACACCCTCGCACACATGAAATACAGAGGGGTGAGGCTGGCTCCGCTTCTGTGCCACAACCTGCCTTTTCTTTTGGAGTGGTGTCCTGGCACTTTCTGCCCTTTTTGCCATGCTCACAAGAGCTGCTGAGTTAAAGATCACATTTCCAGCCACCTGCTGAGGGTCCGACTCCTTTTTACAGGCTCATTAGGGCAGC
Source organism: Harpia harpyja (assembly GCF_026419915.1). Lineage (NCBI taxonomy): Eukaryota > Metazoa > Chordata > Aves > Accipitriformes > Accipitridae > Harpia > Harpia harpyja. The sequence continues at coordinate 15,891,759 of NC_068947.1, forward strand.
CCCCTCCCGCTCCTTCCCTCCCTCTAACAGCTCCATGCTTTGGGCACGTCCCCAGCATGCATGGAGAAAGGCGCAAAGCAGCTCCATAGGCCCGCGTCCTCCAGGTTTTGGTGTGTTGCTGCTTTGACTAAACCGCACCAGTTGGAGATCAAAAGCTCTATTTAAACAGAAGCGGTTGGAGGTTTTTCAGGCTGTCTCATCTCCCCTTTCAGCCTTCAGAAAAGCCCGCTCTAGCCAGAGGGATTAGGAAATACAACAGACCCCCGCTGCATCCGAGGGGATTAGATGGTGTCGTACAAGCTCAGGGCAGTGGCTGGACCAAGAGAATGCCCTTGGTCTGCCTGCTGCTTTTGTGAAGTCCTGCAAAGGGCATCAGGGAGCCAGGGCTGTCCCTGCTCCCCACCCAGGGTCAGAGCGTCCTGCCTCAGGGCTGGGAGATGGCTTCCCCTTCGGGAACCTCCACCCGCCCTCCACTATGGTCAGAAGTAAGAGCAAAACCTCACGTTTTGCTCCACAGTACCTATGGGTAGATAGGAGCTCCTTCACGGCAGCGGCGGGATTTGGCTTCACAACCCTGGATCAGCTAAAGCAAGTAGAGGGAGGAGAAAGGGCCTTTCTTGGTAAACAGTTTTTCAACCCAGTTTTCATCTTCAGCTTATGAATTATTCTCTCACTGTCAGACATGCTCTCATTTATTCTTTGCTAATTTCTTCAGCAAATACTGCTCAGTCTCCAGTTTGTTCACAAACAAATCCTGGTATACCTGGCAGTCCCTGCAGGAGAGACTTCCCTGCATGAGTCGTGCAGCTGCTGACCGAGCGGCACGCACAGCTCATCAAGGCAACACGAGGTGCTGGCTTGGTAGGTTTTCTCCCACGTACATGACTTAGGCAAGTAACTGAGCATTATTGCCTAGAACTGTAGTGTCCTCTGAAGGTTTAGGCTAATACAACTTGTTCACACAGCCATCTTGGTAAAAAAGCATCCAAAACATGATTTAACAGAAATTTGTTGTCAGATTCCAACTTGTCTTCAAGGAAAATCTTTTCACTGTTCCTCATATTCCTTTCTGTCTGGAGTACCTCACTTGTTAACATCTCAGCCCCCTTTCTTGCAAGGTCTTGTTGAATTTTTTTTTTTTCTGCAGGAAATACAAGCAACATTAAGGTATCCCTTATTTTAAACTGCAGTTCAAAGAGAGATTGAAATCAGAATTAGAAAAATAACCCATATAAAAATATTAGCTGTCCTATTTTAGGAGATAATTAGCTGTAGCAAAGTTTCCCTCACTTATTTTTCCTTGGTGAGAAAACAAACTACCTTGTCATTGAGGTTTTTATAAAATGCTGCTGTTTGCAACATTTGCCATGAACAAATTAACCCAAACATTTCTAGTGTATGACTTACATTGCTAATTTTGCTGCTAGTATTCATTTCTGCATTTGGAGACCAAAATGCCTTCAGTTATCACACAGTGAAGGGGAAAAAAAAATGTGGATCATATATTTGACTGCTAAGGAATATGTATGAAAAAAATCCATACCAAGCATTTCTTTCTAGAATGAAGTGCAGAAGGGAGGCTGAGAGAGTCAGGAAGAGAGCAAGAAGGGAAAGAAGTATTTTATTGTGTGGCAGAAGTAGCGTGCCTGATTTAGCCCTTGTAATAGCAAAGGTACTTTTCCTCAGCAAACCTCTGGGACGTAGTACTATTTCCATTGGGTACTGCATTTTCCAGCTTGAATAGGGCATACTCCCAACCAATTGTAGCTGACACGATTTCGGGGAATTGGTGGGTGATGGAGACACCAGCCCCAGCTGCTGACATTTGAGACACAGATGCTTGGAGCTGCCTTTGCCAGCCAGAGCCGGAGTAATGCAATATAGGCAACTCCCACAGGTTGTGCTCTGAGAATAATCCACTGGCATTTGTTTGGGTTTTTTTAGAAGCTCGGTGTTTGAGCTAAGTCCCCTGTTGTTCATAATGTCATCCTACGGGCTTATTAAATTATCGACCTTTTCTTCACCGGTATTTTCCCACTTTGGTTAGAATTAGATGGATACAGGTGGCCAAAAGAACCACGCTTCTGTGCCTAGCACCTGGTACCAGCCCCCTTTGATCATGCAGCCTCTTCCCTTTCTAGTTGAGACAGAAAGTCAGAAAGGGATGGAAGGACTGGCTCCTTGTGGTGCTGGTATGCAATCCTACTCTTTAATTTCTAAGCTTGCAGATAGTCCTGAGACAACACGTTGTGTATTTGGTTCTTTCTATGTGAGTGGTGAATGCACCTAAGAGGTTTCTCATTTTGTTTCCAAAATCTCAAGTTTAGTAGGCTGTGCATAGGGTGCTATAGGATCAACAAGTGTGTGTTTCTGTGGGTTCTTGCTTTCTTTTTTCCAGCCTCTCCTAGAAACTTTCTGCACGAGACTTAGCCTGTTAGTTTAATTTTGGTAATGCAATGAAATCAATGCAAAGCTCAAAGGTGGTGTGTGCTGGGTGTGGGAGAGAGAACAGAGGTAGGAAAAAGAGAACTATTTCTAGACTAGTTTCTTAGCCTCTTACATTTTCATGTTTAGCATACACTAATAGATGTGAAACTTGGTAGGCAGCTTGTGTCAGAGTTCTGGTGCAAGTTACGATGTGGTAGATAAAAAGCGATGAGGGTATTAAGCTAAAGGGTTGGTTCAAGTACTAAAGATTATACCTGCAGGATTTTTTTTTTTCTTTTTTAATCCTACTGTAGCATTACCTTTCAGTGTGCCTTACAATAAATAAATAGTACTAATCATGCTGGCTTGCATCCTGCAGGGGATATCAGCACAGCACGGGGTACGTCCTCCACCAAACCAGAAGCCCTTTGCAGCATTATTAATTACTTTCTTTGTGAGACTTAGTGTTGGACCTCTGTGTTACTATGCCTGAGCCTCATGCAACTTTAGGATGCTAACATGAGGCTTTTTTAGTGTTGTTATTTGGAACATAGTTGGAACTGGAGCATAGCAAGACCTGTCTCGAGCCACAGCGGATGCTGATGATGTGATCAGTGACATCATAAATGTTCTAGTTGTGTTTTTAAAGAATTGTTGGGGAAGCACTTAGGATAGGGATGGCTTGAGATCTGCACCAAACACTATGCGTAATTATGCTGTGTATATTAACTCTATTAAATCCAAATGCTCTCATCATGTTGTTAATGTGGGCCTTCCCCACGACCAGTGTAATGTGGTAAAAAGCTCTCATGCTGCTGGGGCTGTGGGAAACTTCTCATGAGAATTTGTCGTGTTCTTTTCTGGGTAAGCCTTGCTTCACTGGGAAATTTCAAAAAGCTAATTTGGGTTGTTTGATTGAAAGCGTGCAAAACCACTAAAAATCTTCTCCATGGAAATGTTGGGCTTATGGTAAAATTTCAGATGGAAGCAGCCTGTGTTCTGAATTCAAGGCAAGTCTAGTTTGCTGCATTTAAAAAGCCAAGACATGCTGTCCTAGGCAGAACTAGCAAAGGCTGATTTCCTACAGACATGGGTCTTGTGGCTGCATCTCTAACATCCGATAAGGCTTTAATCTGATTGAAGGTTTTTCTCTTCTTGAGGAATCTTTAAAATCTCTGTTGGGCGCCCTTCAGCTGGGAGAACTGACAGAGCCTCTCTGCTACTGCCATGTTTCGCGAAAGCCATAGGAACTTAAGACCACTTCTGCTCTATCAAGTTTAGTTAAAGTTGGCCCACAAACCAGAAAAGCTAGGGGAAGTACAGAGAGAATGGTAGCAATCACATAAGCACTGCCTCCACAGAAAAGCAGGCTGATAAAGGAGCTTTGTAGTTCTGTTTGGTGTGCACTGGCCCAAAGTGATACACAAAGATAGTCAAATACATTCAGAAGGTGCTTAAACTACTCTGGGAATAGGATGTTCCTCATCTTCATGGATGAAGAACCGGGAAAGAGTAGTCATATCAGAAGTCTGTGGGAGAGAGAAGTGGAAACAGAACCTCAATTTTTTTGACTTACAGTCCTGAGCGCAACTATCTACAAAATGATCTCTTGTTTACTTTGAATTTCAAATCTGATCAAGTCGATGTTTTCATCAGAAAGTTACCTTAGCATTACACTCATTATTTCAGGGCCTGACTATTGTACATCTCCAGCTGCAACTGGGCAATCCAGTTCAAATAGCAAACCATAAAGAAAATCCAGGAAAAAAAAGTTTTCCAATTACTTTTGAGCAGCAGGCGAACTTGAAAATATTATGAGTTGTTTGTGGACAATATGGGAACAGGAAAAGAAATAAGACTAGCTGACAAATGATATGCAATACAAGACTCATTTAGCTCATTAGAATTTCAGATCCAGGAGGACTGGTGCATTAGGGTTTTCTCCAGCCTGGCTTAGCACCATCTTGGCAGTAGGTAATGCTTTGCACCTCCCTGTGCCAGCAGAGTAGGGGGGCAGCCATGGGCAGGGATAGCACAAGCAGGGTGCAGTTCAGTCCTACCAAACATCACTGCTTGGAGACTCCCTAAAAACCTCCCGGGGTCCAGCAAAGCTGGAGGTTGGTGTTGTGGGACAGGGAACTGTGAGAAGAAACTATGCATCCATTTAGAGGTGTTTCTCCTTTTTTTTTTTCAGAAAATATTTCAAAAGGAAAGCTTCATTTTCCTGGAAATTTCATTCTACAGCTGTATTTTTTTTCTGCTTTCTCTAGTGTTGATTTGCCACAGCACTGGGCAGTGCCAGAAAGCTTGCAAGTTAGAGAGCCCTGCTGCAGCTCTGCTGCAAAGCCTGTGCTGCCATTGGCATGGGCTTCATCTCTGCTGACAGAGGCTAACCTTCGGCCAGGCAATTATCAGACCAGGGGCAGAGCGTGTTTTGCTTTTTCCATATCTAACTTCTGAGTAGAAACCCAGGCTGGTACCTCGCTTGTTTGCAGAGACAACAGGCTTCTCCATAGGATAGCCCAAGCGACCTTGAAAAACGGACTGTGCTTCTTGAGGAGCCTGAGCAGCAAAGCTTGGTGCAGGGTTTTTTCTAACACTGGGGTGAAAATGGGCAGTAGGAGCTGCCCAGCAACGCTGTCAGGAGCCCTGGCTCTGCCACAGGCTCTGGTGCTGCTGGCTGTGAGGGCAGCCACTCCTTTGCCTCCTCTGGTGGCATCTCCATTCATCCAGTCCTGCCTTGTGCTTTCGCTCCAGCCCGTGCAGGGGGACGGCACAGCAAAGAAATCGTGCTAGCCACATCCCTGCGGCCGTCATTCCGTGGGATGTCAGTGGCTGCTGCACAGACCCGCGGGGAGGTGAGCAGCTGGGATGTGCCCTTCGTGCCTAAAAGTAGCACAAGCACTTCCTTAATAACTGCGTTTAGGTGGAATAATAAAAAGCGAGCAAGGTGGAAGCTCAGCCTTTCCTCTCCGACGCGGCCAAGCCTGTACCGCACGCTTCTTGTTTTGCTCATCAGCGGAGGGCTGCAGGAAGGAGATAGGTCTGCCCCCTCCGCGGCACCCTGCCCGGGGTGCACCTGAAGCTGCCCTCCCCAGGGGAGAGGGCCCAGCGGCCCCGGGGCGGCCAGAGGGACGCACACCGCCCCGCGGCCCGAACGTGCGGGGAGGCTGCCAGCCTGAGCGGAGGCATCCTGTTTGTTGAAAAACAAGTGACAGTTGAAGAAGGGTTGCGAGAGCGAGCAAACCGCAGGCCCTGCGCGGGCCTGATAACAGCCCTGCGCCGCTTTTGCAGCAGTTCCGTCCCCGCCGAGCGCCGGCGGGGGGGACGGCACGAGCCTCGCCGGCGCTTTCCTGTTTCGCGCTTTTTCCCGCTGCCGTTTCTTGCTGTTGAGTTCTGCCACATTTCTTCAGTTACTCACCGGTTTCTCAAAAGGGCCCTCCCCTGCTATAAACGGCACGCCTGCGCTGTCCGAGGGGGGGCCGCAGGCGTCCGTGGGGCTGAGCGGGGGGACAGGGCCAAGCTTTCAAGAAGGCGGCTGCAAATAAGTGCTGTTAAAAGTGTGTACCTGTCGTGGCTTGGGGTTTCGTAAGCTTGCACCCACGCCTGCCTCCCTGCCGGCGCTCCTCAGCCTGAGATCTCAAAGCACTTTATGAGGTTTCACCTAACCCCATATTCAGAGCACTTTTGGAGGAGACCAGAACTGGTAATGCAAAGGGAAAAGCATTTTCGGGCCCAGAAGCCTGCAGTTAGGCAAACAGATCTGTATTTAAATCTCAGCACGATGCAGACCTAGACCCCCGTTCTGCAGCTGTGCATGACTTTATTGCTGTGGCTATTGCTGGCTCCCTTGGGTCTGATGGGAACCCTTCTGCGGTGGTGAAGTGTGTGCATGCGTGTGTGGTTTCTGTTTGCAGCACGAGCCTTGACTTTGCGTACAACTATGTAAATGGTGCTACTCACCTCTTCAAAGCTAAGCACACGTGTAAGGCTTAGAAAGCTCAAGCTTACAGATGCACCAGCTACAAAGGTGTTGGACATGTGTAACTCCCTCTGTGGGAAGCCAGGACATTCACTGGGCTTCCCATGACTTAGATTTACTCGGTTTTGAGTGTCTCACCTTAAGGTTCAGCCATGTGTTAACATAAATGGCTTTCCATTCTTTCTCTCTGATCAGAATGCTGGGGCTAGCAGGAAAGGGGTTTTTCTTCAACCAAGAATGTTATTTTTCTTGAGCTTTGCATAAAACTCATCAATATTATCAGAGTGCTCTTTCTCCAGAAAGATATCTCAGGACATGCTTGTTTAAAACAGCTTGACTGGCATTCTTATCGGCATCAGCTACATAATGATTTAAAATAATGAAAAGAAATAATTTGCTGAAAGATGGGCTTCTAGTAAGGAATTCGATTTTCAGGAAAAAATACGTTGGAAAATTGCTTCAGTAAAATGTTGATTCACTTTGTTCTTATAAAAAAAAAAAATAATAATAATAAAAAAGTGGACAGCATTTTAATTTCAAATGCTGCCAAAACCACTAGCTTTTGAGTTTCACAGTTTTCCCTGTGACTTTGCCCTCTTTCTTTTTACTAACGCACTCCACTGCTATGCTAGGAGCCCTACAAATGTATGGGAAAGCACCCTGAAGAATTTACAACCAAGAAACCAAATCGAAGATAGGCAAAGGGTATGGGCTTACTGGACCAGTACTGTTGAAACTTGGTTTGTGAGAAGTATGAAATGAAACAAAAAGATAAAAATGGTTTTGGCAAGAGCTAACATCAGTCGCACAAGTGTGTGGAGGAAGTTAGAGAGCCCTCTGTAAGGCAAGTCTGTCTGAAGTCACCTCGCTCTCCACAAATTACTCTCTGCCCATGTTTTTGCTTCTCTCCTAGCTGCAACAAAATTGCTCAAATGATTGGGATTTTTTTGTTGTTTCTGTCCCTGTTGCAGCCTGTCTCGTTTCAGCCCAAATACTGGGATGTCTCAGGTCCTCCCAGGGCTCTGTGCTGGGTGGGCTCCCTCCCCAGACACGTGCATGCTCCTCTCCCCTCTGCTCCTTCCCAGTGCAAGACCTTCCTGGCCCCGGCTCCTTGCAAGAGCCCCAATCTCAGTGGGGGCATCACAACATGTCCCCCTCCGAGGCCGCCTCCTGCCCCATCGCCTGCTCTGTTATCCCACCAGAGAGGTGCCACAGCAGCACTGCCCTTCGGTCGCTTCCCCTCCCCCTCCAATCTGGTTACACATTTTCTGGGACTGCAGTACGCCCTATCTTCCTCCCTGCCCGGACCACGGGAATGCTTGCAAATTTTCTTTGCCTTGTAAGTGGGAAACCCCCAAGAAATCTTTCTGCAGAGCTCAGACATTAGAAAGGCATTGATATTCACATGCTAGCAAGCATTTAGACTGGGATCTTCAAAGGAATCTAGGCAAGCCACCACTGATAGGCTTCAGAGTAACTTGCACATCCCACTCCCTCAGTCACTCTAAGTCTCAGGGCTTGCTGTGGCATCTCTCAGCGTAGCAAGTTGTGATGAGAAAGTGGAATTGGGATTCATGAGACACTGCTGCTGGATCAAACTTATGGACTTCAGCTTATTTGTGTAGTGCTTCAGGCTATTTTTTAAGTGACAGAAAATGAAGCAAGTGTACTTGCCTGTATTTATTGGTAAGGGAAACATACACGACCTTCAGTATTTAGTAACCCATCTGCATTGGCTTCTCTTTTAAAAAGATTGGTTTAGGGTACAAAATCTTTTTTCCTTTTTCAGACTTTCCTTTCCTTGCCACAGAGCATACCTGAAGAACAGGGCAAATAGGGAGCTGCCTCTTTAGCTGTTGGAGCCAATTAGCAAAAGTTGCTACAAACAGCTGCTCTAGCCAGTGTGGCTGTTTTCCAGGGCTTGTTTTCCTTGTCTTTGAATATGGAGTCAGGAGGTGAAAAACAAGCTGGCAGCTCACCACTCTCATCCCCCTTCCCACCCCATGCACCCTGAGGTGACAGAGGATCCTGCAGAGACCAGGGTCCCACAGGGACCATAGCCCGGCTGCTGCGCGTGCACTGGGCCCCTGTCCCAGGTGCTCCAGCCAGCCAGTGACCAGGGCAACAGCATTGCTGCCTTCGCTTAGTAAAGACACTCTTGCTTTATAAGTTGTAGTAGCTTTTTATTTTGCTGGCATGAAAAGATAGCCTTTTGGGTGTGTGCCTTGCTTTTGCTGAAGCCTTTTGTGCCCCCTCAAAGATAAAGGGTGGAGAAACTTCCAGGCTATCCAGACAAAGCTTTTACAAGGCAGAGTTTAAGGGTTGCAGGGTACTTGCTCTGATGGGTTTTGAATGCTGTAGTAGTAAGGATTCTTTCCATCCTTTCCCTTAGGCCATTCACTGGGAGAATTTATGGTTAGGGATTTTTCCTTAGCATTCAGCAAGTTTCTCTTCTTTTCATCTAAGTAGCCTAGTTACTGTAGACTGTTGTAGCTTATGAATGTGTGTTTGCAGTATGCAACATAGAGGTACACATACACGTGTGTGTATGTATAGGTATGTCCATACACTGTGTGTATGCACATTGTATTTTATTTACTTTACACCATAAATAATACATCTTCTGTGTTTTACACCCTCTAAGTGTTTGCAGGATGTGCTGACCATGCCACGTACTCATTCCTTGTCCAAGGACAGGCTCTCCAAGCTGTCCTCATAAACGTGTTCCTCAAGCCTACTAGCTACACTCTCCTCAAATCACCCACTCGCTCTGCACCGAGGGACCGTGGCAAGCGCAGCAGCCCCGCAGCCCATCCCCTGTGCCCGCCAGGACGGCGGCTGCAGCTGAGGCCCCGCTCACATCTCTCGCACCATCTCTCGCTGACGCGTGTGACAGTGCCGCACCACGCCACATGCGGGGGGAGTGCGCAGAGGCGCAGTGAAGCGGTGGTTTTGCAGTGCATGGCTGCGGGGGGGACGGGGACGGGGAGAAAGTGGCTCCTTCTGTAGCCCCACAATGACAGCTACGTGAGCAGGGAGCCTCAACACTGATATTTTACATCACCACTTGGACCTTGAAGACTGGCCCGAATCAGCCTACAACAAGCCTTTCAGCGGTCCTCTGTATAAAACCCCAAACAGGACCTGCTCTGGGGGAGACGCCTCTCTCCTGGGGCTGGCTCAGGGCATCCTCTGAAGTGTTGTGAATCCTCTGGTTTGGGTGCTTACTCCTCTGTGTGGATCTGCTAGGTGGACAGGGATGGAGCAAGATGTCCAGAGCACCTGCTCCAAGCGCTGGGAGGGAGCATGCATGAGGGTGAGGAGGAGGCAGGGACAGGAGGTGGGAGGGAAAGGTCTGAGACAGAGCACAGAGCACTCACAGGGGACTGCCCTGTGGGAAGAACCATCATCATCCAGCCCAAATAGAGCCCCAAATATTCTGTTTTACATACCTCTTCCCTTCATCCCCTCCTTTCAATTCACAGCTACCCTCCCAAAATCGGAGTAGGTAATAATCTCTTTTTTCTGAACTGAGACTAGTTCTCCTCACTGAGCTGGGTTCTGCGTAAGAGCAGATGAAAGAAAGCATCCCTGCCTCAGTTTCTCAGCTTAAAAAAAAAAAAAAAGCCAGAGACAACAAATGGACATGCAGGCAGCAACACAGACTGGCAGGTTAGCCAGAGCTCTGACATGGCAGCAGCTCATGCCAAGTTTTTGTAGGTGCCACAGCAAAGGAGGAATTGGAGGGGGATAGTGGGACAGTATTACAGGTGTGCCACAAAGTGAGGGCAGCAAAAGGGAAGGGTAGAGGCATTTGTTTGAAAAATCTCCTACGTGGTTAGGTAACAGCACGGGGCACCACAAGCTGAAGAGTGGTGCGTTCGGCCCTTTGATCCTAAAAGGCAGGTGATAAGCAGGGTGGGGCGGGCTGCGAGCCTGTCTTTATTCTGTCAAGAGAGCACCACAGGTATGCGGCTGCACTGCTTGCTGCCGTGCCTGCGTGGGGATCAGAGGAAGAGTGCGGTGCGCCGGGCGCTGCAGAGCTAACAGGCAGTGCAAGTGTTTCTCTCCCCGTTCCCCCACTGGCACCGGGGTAATCCTGGGCCATGCCCTCAGTGATGAACCTGCAAGTGTGCCTGTGAATTGCAGTCCTCCCAAGCGGGTGGGTGCTGTGAATAGTCGCTGGCTCTTCCCCAGAGGATGCAGTGCAGAGCCGTCCTTCCTGGCTGCTACGAGTCAGCGCTTGGTACCTCCCTGCATGGGTCTCCAAAGGAACCTGCTGGTATCTTTATCTGTTGCCAGCATCAGTTTGGTTTGCTTTTATTTAACCTTTCTCTTCTATCAGTGGAAGAAGCTGGTCCTTAGAAGACAACTGTAGTCAGCGGCTTTGACTTTATGGTGCCGTGATTAGCTTTGATTTCATCTTGTAGTTACCAGAAGTGTGAATGCGATGCCGTTTGCCCCGATGAGTTTCATAGAAAGTGAAGCTGCAAAAAGTATTAGGTTTTCTCTTGTGGGAAGGCAAAAGCCACGTACACCACTAATTCCACCACAATCATTCCTTGGTTGCTGATGATAGGCAGGCTGGAGGTAAATGGGGTACTCTGCTGGGCCACAGATAGGGCTAGCTGACCTCAGTTTTCCCAACAGCATTTCACATTTGTTTTGCCTTCTTCCCAACACGTATCTTTTGCACTTGATAGAACAGCAGAGAAGTGCAGTGGTGCCACCCCTCACCTCCCAAAATTAGCAGCCATGCTGGGGGAGAGTAGCATGGTGCAGGAGGCTGGACTAGAGAGCTGATGGTGCGTGGGAAAAACCTTTGTCTGCCCTTGTGGCTGGGCCTTCCCTGGATGGAGCACTTGTTTATTTACTGTTTTTAATCTTCTTCCTAGAAAGCATTTCTTTACATCAATGCAGTAGCAGCGCTGGGGTGGGTAAGAAGCATGACAAAGCTTAAAATGTTGAAGTTCAACCAAAGCCTGCTGTAGGCATGAGTTGGCTGTCCTTTGTTTTGGCCGAGGTGTGCAGTTCGGACTGCAGATTTGTTTCATATAAAAATATAATCCTAAAAGGATTACCAGATCTAACCACATATCTGCAGTCTCCTGAGGGGGCTCTGCCTCCACCATCCTCACTCAGAGGTCTCTGCAAAGCTCTGCCTCTCCTGATTCAGCAGAAACTCTCATACTCCAAGGGAGTTCAGCTTCATGATTTCAAGTTGGCAAGCTCCGATCAGAGCTTCCAGTTTAAGCTGTAGGGGAAAACTTACAGCTTGTGTTTTACATTTCTGACCCTCAGTAGAAGAGTTGCTTAGGTGTGAACTCTGAACTTCTATCAGTAGGTTTTAAAACAGACTGTATGGTGGTTCATTGTCTATTCCCTACCATCTGATTTGCAATACAAATGGCTTTCTCCTGATAAGGGTTTTCCACTCAGATGCCCACAAAAGCCATTAATTGTTAACTCGAGCTACTGTCAAAAATAGGTCCATTTCCCTTACAGGACTAACTAAAGGATGTGTCACTATTAAACACTTCTATAATGTGTTGCTGTCTCAGAATATTTTGTTTTCTTAACATAAAGCCATACAGAAGACAGCTTGTGTTAATGACTTGCCTGACAGAGCAATTCCACAGGGATTTCATTAAATCTGAGAGGTATCCCCTCTTCTGGAGAATTTGTCAGAGACCCTTTGTGGCAGTTTCAGACCATCCCTTTAAATGAAGATAAATCCTTCCTAGACTACTTGTGGGTGTCTCTCTCTGGTTTTCTAGATGCAAAGCCACCAGTGTTTTAGGATGAAGGGTATTTGACAGCTGCTACAGTCAGCAATTCTAAATCAGCTCTTTTGGTAAAGGCCAGGGCTCAAATGAATGGGCCCCCCTCTTTTCTTACAATAGTTGAAGTTCATTGCATTGCTTGGGAAGCCATGAAGACTGTGCCAGTGTTGGCAAACTTGAAGTCTAAACCCTCTGTGCACAGATCAGGTGAAGCAGAAGCAGCAAAAGTACATCCCTCCTTAGAGAGCCTGGCTAATACCTGACATGTCTTTAAAGGAGAGAGGGCAATTCATGTACCTGTTCCTTGTCATTTTAAGAGAAGGCTGTGGGTGAGAGAGGAGCCAGGAAGGATCTTGAGAGGAGGCAGTTGCTGGATGAGCCTTGAGCTGAGCTGCCCAGTAGGCACAGAAAACCCATGGCAGACAAAGGCATCTACTAAGGGATCAAACCTTTCTCACATCCTCGTCAGCTTTCAGTGCCACAGGAGGGTACAGCTGCTCATGCTGTCCTTACCTGGTTTGCAAAGCCGGGTTGCTTACTCTAGATGCGTTATGTGGTTGGTGCTGGTGGCCTGGATGCACAGCTTCCTAGAAACCACAAGGCAAAGGCTGCTTATTGTGTGCTTGGTGAACATCTCTGGGTAGTCGGGAGCTTTTTATGCAGTGCTAGAGCATATCTTTTAAAAAGTCCCTGAAATGCAAGTGCCTGAATTCTATGAATTACCATGAATCAGCCTCCAGTAAGCTTGCTGCCTAGTAAATCAGGAAACACATGGTGTTGTACAGCCTGCCTGTGTGCTTTGGGCTTTGTGGTACGTTGCAAGCGACTCACGCGGGCACCGAGGGCAGCTCCACCAAGGGGGTTTTGGAGCTCTCCCTGCTGCTGTCAGGATATGCCTTACGGAGGCTTAGAAGCAGGGGGCAGCTAGGCATTGATATGTTGATATGATGGCATGGCTTGAGTAGATGAAAATTTCTCCTATTGTATAAGAGGAGGCTGCCAGTGAGCAGCCTCATTTGCCTTGAGGACAGGTGCATTGGCTTTGTGCGGGACATGCTGTTGTGAGCTCTCCTTTTCATGTGCCTTCACTCCAAAGCAAAATGGGGCAGCTGACACAGAGGAGGGTCAATGTTTGTAGATGGAAAAAAGGCATAGAAGATGTGAAGACAGATAGCTGTAAAAGCAACTGCTATTATTCCTAGTTTAAAACAAACACACAAAAAATCTCTCTGACCTCTATGAAACAGTTTTCCCACTATGCTGAATTAGCTATCTTTTCTTATCGGTATGAAATAATTCCCTCCCTAATGCAAACAATATGCTTGCCATAAGAACAACAAATGGCTGTGAAGCTCACACTGTAGAAATTTCTGGAGGATCAGCAATACTGACATGACTCCTCTCTTTATGAATTTGCCCCTGCCTCTTCAGGTCAAGTGTTCAAATTCAGCTTTTCAGATTCTGCATTTAGAGCAGAAAAAAACAAGCTATGAAACCAGACCTATAAAAAAAGCAAGTGATAGTGTCTTGACAAGGGGGCTTGGGCAAAGCTTCTCCTCTGGATGAGTTCCTGCTTGGGGCAAATGCTGCAGAGATGATTGTGGGGAAAGAAAAACGCAAAGAGAATCAGAGGTGTTTGTAGGGGCAAGGAGGAACCATGGAGGGTAGGAGGAAAAAGAAGAAAGGGGATGTCAGCAGAAGAGGGGAAATAGAAATGGAAAAGGTGGAGAGGAAAGGAGAGGAGAAGCTGCTGAAGAAGGACCCCCTGAGACAGGCAGGGAGTCGGGGCACACCTTTCCCCTCCGTATCTCCAACACAAAAATCCCCCTGGAGGCTTTTGCTTCTTTGAAGTGCAAAGCAGGTTCGTGTGCTCCCCAACAGCAGGGAAAAGGGTCTCCCACAAGTTTCCTCTTACTGCAGCTCTGCTGCTACATGGAAAGCTTGGTCTTTTCTGTGAATATGTGACTCTCAGTGAGCTTTAAAGCCTAAGACCCTGGCTATGGGGTTTGCATGTTTACACTGGCAGGAGACTGGTTCCTATTATTTTACTGCTCTGATGCCACGGCTTCTTAGTACAAAAACCTGGTATGCTGTATTAGACAAAGAGATTAGCTACAGTTCTGAGTCCATTTCCCAAGGCACAGGGCAGCAGAAATAAATCTGAATGTGCTGACCCTTGCTGTAGCACTCCTTTGAGCGTGGGTTGGGATGACTCCTGTCAAAAGCAACTGTTGTGCTGGTTCAAGTTTGGGGATGTTTTTGCTCAGTCTTCAGGGGTGAATTGACAGTATAGTGTCACGGAAGGTATTCAGAATGAGAGCATGTTATTTCACAATTGCATTCAAGAAAACAAAACTATTACATAATTTTTAATGAAATACGTACACAAAAAAAACCCCTTTCTGCTACAAAATCCCAAATGCCTTGTAGGAGATAAGGAGGTTTACACAGTCGATGATGTTTACTTAAGTAGCGCAAAAAAGCCCCAATTCAGAACTTGTTCATGGCCCCCTTAATCCAGCAGCACCTGCCAAAGGACATCCAATAACCCACTCTTTAGCTGGGAGGGCACACACAAAAGAGACCGTGGGGCGCAGGACTCATGTTACAGGCCAGCTGCTTGCCAGGATCGTTAGGCTTCTGGAGGAAGAAGGGTCCAGATCGCTTTTGTGGCTTTCAACGGAGTTTATTTAAAAGCTGGGGGCGGGGGGGGGGGGGGGGTGCGGCAGAAACTGTATGTTTAAGTGCTGAAGAAGAAGAGCTAGTTTATAAGCTAGCTGAGAAGAATGTCTAGACTTTGATTTTATGCATCTCGATCATTGGTGTTAGCATGAGGTTTTAAATGTTAGGTAGTATTTATTCACTACGTACAATTCGTCCTTCCATAGGAAACAGGCTACAGCTGACTGTGGTCGGAGGTTATGGTGCAGCTCTGAAGTGGTACACAGTATCTGGTCTGCTTAGGGGCAAAACTCCACATTTCCAGAGGTTCCCAAGGGAATTAGAAGTCCATCTTCCACTTACTTTTAATGGGTCTTAGGTGCCAAGCTTGCTCCACGTCCTTTCTGAATCCAAGGCTGGGAGGGGGTCTCAGCTCCAGAAGGACCCTGCACGGCCACCTGCCTACAGAGGAGCCAACCCACCCAATATCAGTGGAAGTGCTGTGCAAGGAAAGCAGAAGACAATTTTATGAGAAAAATCTCTTATTCTTCTTGTTAGATCCCAGCTTGAAACAAGTGTGGCTTTGACTGCTTCAGATTTTAGCCACAATTGCAGATACAATAGGGCTGGAAGTATTTTGTGTAGTCTCTGATTAAAAAAGCAAGTGCCTCATAACGTGGAAGCATGACCACACCAGGTCCAGCCAAAAATCCCTCTGGTCCCATATCTTCTCCCCAAGGAAGGCAACCCACAGGTACTTAAGGAAAACGTAAGAAACATAGCAAGCGTGACATGCTTTCCCTGACTTGGATAGGGGCTTTTTCTGCCATAAACTTGCATAGTTGCTTTCAAAACTTTTGACATCCCCAGCTGACTGTAACTTAAATTATACATTGTGTGAAAAATATAGACCCCGACGTTAGGTGGTGCTCAGGATTTACATGGGTAGATTAAATAGCTGGTAGGGTTCTTCAGCTCTATCGGTCCTCCATCATTTTTCTTAAGGTATTTAAGGTTTCATTCCTCAAATAAATTGAAGAGAGCTTGGATGGATGTGTCCTCTTTGGAGATATGAATACATAATGGCTTTTTATGTAAGGCAATGAAAAAAATTAATCCATTTGTTTAGTAGAAAAGCCTCCTATTTGGAGACTAGCTGCTTAGAAATGGTAGCTGCATAAGAAATGGAGGTTTTAAGGAGCCTAAAGACTCTCTAGCTTCAAATAAACACCCAAGTGATTGTCTTCTGTGAAAATATAATGCTAAAACTATACTGAATATACGTATTCAATTTTTTCATTATGTGTCTTTAATGAAGTGTTCTTTTTAAAAGAGAAATGACAAGTCATAGGCTTACAGGAGGTCTTTTAATTTTCTGTGGAAGTCTAAATAACTATTTTTCTTCCACTTAATTCCTTCCTCACACACACCCCAAATTCAATGATTGGAGGTTGCCAGCTTCTCTTTTTCTCCTTTTTGCCTCAGACTTTACACTGAAGAAGTTTAGAAAGCTATAGTCCCAGAGACAGAGATGCATGTTTGCTTTAATCAATCTGTAACTCTTCAAAATCGTGGAAGTTTAGCAAACTGGCAGAATACTAAAAGAAAAAAAAAGGCAAAAGGGAGAAGAGAATTAAGAACTCATTCAGTATGTTGCACTCAACAGAGAGGGGAGAAAACTGGAAAGGGAAAGCAAAACTTTAAGATAGAAATTGATTTTTAAGCTAGTGTTGAGAGTGCCCAGATGTTCTGTTTCAACATATTTCAGATGTTTCGTGAAACTTTTCTCTATTTTTGACCACTTGTAATCCCCTGAAAATCAGTATGTTCTTCAGTGAAAGGATACACCCAATTTAAACCACTTGAAGTATGTTTAAAAAAAAAAAAAACAAAAAAACAACTAATCTACCAATTGCACTAAAAAGAAGGGGGAAAAGTTTCAAGGAAAGATTACTAAAACATCCCAATGAAAATGGTTTGCCTGAGGTTAGAAGCAAATGAATCCCAGTACATGTTCTCCTTGGAGTTTTTAGTAGAGGCACCATTTCAGTCTGTAATTCCCATTGCTGAGCACCTGGTAACTTTAATAGGAATGATAACTCTGGCCAGAGACACGGTCAGCATAATGGCACCATATTCTGTAGAAAACATAGAAGAAGATGGATTGATTTCTATTTGTGCTCATAGGTTGAATATAAATATTAATCTGAACTTCAAAAGTGAGTACAGCAAATACCAAAGGGAGCAACAAAATCACTTGGCTGAGAAGTATGTTTCTTTAAATATTTTATTTGTTGTAACAATTCATGGTAAACACACTTTACATTTATTTCACAGGCCAATGCTTAAACATGAATAATCGTGGCTTTCATACCTTGGTCTTCCTCTAGGGTAGAGAGCGCAGCTGCCAGATATGGCAAATAACTTCACATCTCACAGCTTGAGGCCAAAGGATGTTTTTTTTGCACAGGCTGTCGGGTAACGAAGCCGTGTTGGTGTGGGACCCACCAGGAGAGGTGGAAAGGTCTGTCTGGAAAACGTTCCCATGCTTTCTTCTGGCTAGGCCGGTGCGTGTTGCTCCCTAGCATGGGGACAAGTCCTGCTGGGGACAGCAGTTTGGCGAGCAGGGACATACAGATGCTTCCTCCCTGGTACCTCAGTCCTGGTGTTTCTCCCTTGAGTTCCTGACTGCTCAAAATGGATCTGCAATAGCTAACTGTACATGCACAGAGGTGGAAGAGCAAAACTTTCTTTGACTTTTCACAACAAACTTAACTGTGGAAACAAACTGGACCCTGGTCCAGCCACACTGGTGTAGGGTTAAGGATGCCGTACTATTTTCCCCTCCCATAGATCAAGTTTCCATTTGACGCTCTTCTACATTCTTTAGGGCAAACAGTAAAACCACCAATAATTGCCTGTTATTCAATGCACACACGACCAACTTTCCCTCTGAGAGCCACGCATCTGCCTCTCCATTACCACTATGAGATTTATTTTTTTTTTGGACCAGTGGCTCTTTTTATGTACATGTCTATTTGATGTCTGCGACAGTGAAATTTCATCTTGCCCTCTAAGTCTGTCCTGTTCAAAGCCATTAATTATCATGCCATAATCACTAGAGCTTGTTCATTTGGTTGAACAGCATGTGCTCACTTGCTATTTAGAGTATACACTAATTATGTTATTACTTTGTCAAGAGCAGGTACTGGGATAGATGGAGCGAGTCTGTGCTGGGTCTCCAAGGGGATACATGGGAAAAGGTGGAGTCCAGGAGGAGTAGGGATTGCAAAGGCTGTGGCAAGGCACCACTGGCTTGTGGCAGCTGGGTCTGTGGGCAAGTTGCTCTGGCAGAGATGTGGTGGAGGTGGATGTTAGAGCAGGGTGAGAAACAGCCAATGATCCGCTTATTTCTGTGCAAGGGGATTCACTCCTTTTCCCCCCGCTGCTTTGGTGATGGGGACCAATGAGCTTAAGAAACTGCCTCCTATGCAACTTGAAAGCGTTTAAAAGGGCTGTAAGGCAGACCTTATCTCACAGTGCTGGTAACCCCAAGCAAGATGGACAGACAAAGAGTGGCAAGTGGGGGCCTGCCACCTCCTATTTCACTGAAGGGGAAGTGAGACAGAGGGAATAACCGTCTTGTGCGTAGTCATACAGGAAGTTCATGCAAAGCAGAGAGTTAAAGCCAAGCTGCAGGAGGAGGGCTCTCCGAAAAAACAGCGTAAGTGGTCAAGTCCAACTCTTCTTTTTATTTCCATTTCAGGTTAACCCAAACTGTAACAAAAATCCCTGTATTTTATATACAGTTTAATATCATATTTATTTCTTTCCACCAAAGCAGAAAAAAAAAATGCTTGGCCTTCAATGAAACTTTTAACTGGATCCCAAACCTTCCCTCATATTTTCAGTGACACAAAGCGTTACTGGGACCCAGGTGCTGTTGACAGAGCAGCAGAGCAGGGGTTAATACGGGGTCTGTCCTCTGGAGGCCAGGGCTGCAGACTCATGCACAAGACCCAGAAAATACTTATTGCAAACCCTGACTCAATGGCTGGATCACTCCTGCCCCGTCAGGAATTAAGTGTACAGCTCAGTATTTCACACTTGTGTTTTTGTTTGGTTTTCCAATGAGCAGCTGAGGTGTAGGCAGCAGTCTGCATATGCAAGGTTAGCCAGAAAAAAAATTAATCATTGGGAATTATCAAGAGGCTTCAGTTGCTCTGTTTTTAAAAGCCTGAAGTGGATGTTTACCTCTTGGCCTTGTCATGTTTTCATAGCCACTTGGAAACTCAGCACTATCATCATCTGCAGTGATCCAAGCTCCCCTGCTGCCAGTGCAGGATAGTTTCCTACTCTGCCCTCTTGATCATTTTGTCCTGTGTAGTTTTAAATGACTCAAGCTATGGTGCTTTCTACCACTTCCCTTGGGAGACAAGTTTGCAGTCTAAATAGGCTATATGGTAGCAAATTTTCCTCCTATTCAGCTTAATTTCTTTCCCCTCGGTTTCATCCCGTAATGCCTATTCCAGACAGAGGCAATGTTGTTGAAGCAGGGGGAAGCAGCCAGAAGAGCTGGCAGGACTTGCGGCGGCACCCCTTGGTGATGGAAAGTGTGACTGCTTTTCGTAACGCAGGTGCATTACTTGGGTGCGATGATAGGTCCTGGGCTGCTCCTGGCTACTGAGGGCTGTGACCGAGTGTTGGAGAGCCAGCAAAAGCCAAACCCCTCTGTTACCCTCTCCAGCATCATCGTAAGAAAGTAATGTGGAGCAAAGCCAGGGCTTTCCCTACCACAGTCTTACTTCCTCTCCTTCCAACAGTTTCTTTTCCTGCAGACAGGCAAAGGGAAGTAACTTCAGATCTGTGGTGTGCACCGACCTCCTGTTTTAAATTGCCTTCCTACCATGAAGAGGTTTCTCATTCCTCACCATTTCAATCACAGCATCACCCTGTCCTCTGTCCTCTCAAGCACATCACCTAATCCTTTCCCTAAACTGTGCATTCTGCTTTAATAATAGAAAAAAGTTAGTCTAGGTCACTTGTACAGGTTTCTAAAATATTTTAGCCTGGGGGAAGGGAAAGGAAAGGGTTTCTCTTCCTTCATTTCTGTACTTGGCAGATTTCTGGTTTAAAAAAAAAAGGAGAGAGAGAAGCTGTCTCAACTGAAAGGGGGAGGGGGAAATCTTGCTTAGAGGTGGTTCTAAAAACGGTAGTTTTAAAGTAGGTTTCCTGCAAATTGTGTGTTCTGTGCCGAAAGCGTGTCGGTGTGGTATAAAGGTGTTATTGGTATTGGATGGAGATGACCTCAGTCAATGGCTTTGCCACTCATGAGTAATGCAAGTTTTTCAACAATCAGCAGTTAATTTCATTTCATATGTAATATATTAGAATTTGTATGCATATATTATATTTACATGTTGCTATTACATAGCAAGGAAAGAAGCTACACCCCCTACCCCCATCTCAAATTAAACTCTCAGGCCTGGTTTTCCCGTGCTGGTGACAGACAAAGCCCAACGGCCATGGGGTAGGAAGGGAGGGAACTGACTGCATAGGTACATGGCTGCAGCCAGATCATACAGCCCTGAGCTTGCCCGTCTCTGAGAGGCTGCCAGGGGAGCTACAGCTCTCAGGGTCCCCTCCGAGGGACTGATGTAAAAACTCGAGGGACCTATGTAAAGACTTCACAGAGGTCTTTGCAAATTGCCGTGCAGGGGAACACATACCCTGAAGAGCAAGCTTCTCGTTGCTGAGCTCCCCAGCTGTGAGGGAAGAGCAAGGTCCACCTTTCAGAGTGCATGCTCACGTGCCTGTGGTTTGGGTAAATGCACTGCGGGCTGTCTATGGCTTTGTGCTATGGCATAACCGCCTCCGGCTGCCCGCCCCACCTCGTGCCAGCGCTGACTGTCATAGAAATTGGCTGGCTGCGGCTCCTGGTGCCTGCCTATCTCCCCAGCCCTGGCACAGAGGCAGCAGCCCCTTGCAGAGGGATGTGGAGGAGAGCTGAGGACTTGAAATCCTAGAACTGATAGGGGTTTTCTGGAATCCTCCTAAATCACTAGGTGAACAAATGGGCTTTTGTTTTTCTGCCCTTTTTTTTTGCAAGAGCATGGAAGTGGACCGAGGAGGGCACAGAGCATGAGAAACCATTCTGCCCTTGTGCCCATAAGAGAAAAGAAGTCATCCTGGTCGCCGGTGAGAGTCTCAGTGCAAAGCCCAAGCTGGAACAGGCAGTAAAATCAGGATTTTAACTTTGGACATCTTCTGCTGGAGAGGAGTATTCTGTTTCAAGAGCTTAACGTTGTGGAAATTGTCTTAGGTAGAAACGGAAAGATGAAAGCTACAAAGTTGTGTTCAACTAGTTCAGCTAGTTCAGCTGTGTTGAAGGGAGAATGTGGGTCAAGGGGAGGGAGAGTAACCTGCTAAAACAAAACCACGTTTTTTGAGCTGCTTTACAAACTGGAGGCTGTGCAATGACATGTTTCTTGTACCAAAGCGAGTTCACTGGTCTAGGGAAGGATTTACACAGCTAGAAGTGCTGAGGTTGTGCAGTAGCTTCATTCCAGGAGGTGTTGCCAGTGTCAAGGCAGGACTTCTGAGCATGATGTCAGGACCCAGCTGCACAACATATTTGTGGACACATGCACCCCTAAAATGCCCACAGGTACCAGACAAGCAGTGTGAAGAGGAACTGCCTTTTAGAAGTGAGACATGGGATAAATAACCACGTTATCTTGATGTCCAGTAAGTAACCCAGTGAGTATTTATTGTAAAATGTGAGCATTTACTTTATTTTCTTCCTTTTTTTTTTCCAGATGTGCAGACTAATTAAATTACTTAGAGAGGGGGGAAAAATCAGTTTGATCTGACTTCAATTTGACTGAAGTCTGGAACTAAAAATGTGGTGCTTTGAAAGACAGAATAAGCAGTTTCCTGAGTCATAAATTGAGTCACACAGACCCCTAATGGTGTTTCCAGGACTGCAGACAAGCTGTTGCTCTTAAGACAAAAAGTAAAACCTTTAAAAATAAACTAGAGTTTGTGGCAGATTTCCAGGGAGATTTGTAATGTCCTGTGAGAGTCACTTCAAAGGTACAGATCCTGCCCCTGCAAGCCTGCATCTTTACATGAAGTGGGTGAAGGGAAAGCTCTGGCGATGTGCAGAAATGGGAGCTACATGATAACAATAGTGGGTTTGCATCCGGGGAAGCCCAACAACAGAGCACTTTGCCATAAGCTTTCAGCGCACTTAAAAATAAAGATGTTATTCCCTGAGAGGGTGATGGAATTAGTTGCCACTGCAAACACACAAGCCCTAGGACATTTGCTTGTGCACGTAGTAATATAACCAAGAAAAACTTCTCTGTACATTAATATGGCTCACTCTCCCAGAGGCTTTAGAAGGTGACTGCTACCTGTCTGTCCAGCAGCCATTCCCAAACAAATAGAGAGCCCACACTGGACAAGGAGGAGAAGCCATCATGGCTCCTATGTGAATGGTCTAAGGCACCCTACCCCAATCCAGCAAATGTTTTAGGAATGACCAACTGCCACAAACCGCCTGCTAGATCAGGGAGCTCCTTTGTGGAATGAGTGGACTGCTTCATACCCTAATTGTGAATTTGTTTGCTGACAGTCCCAGCGGAGACTGGGCTGCCTGTGTGTTCTGCAGTGTCTCCTCTTACCTCTGAAGCTGGACGTTGTGAAAGGAGATGCATTGTGGGGAATGGCGAGTGGGAGAATTCTTTGCTTTCTCTCTTTTATGGATTAACTGAGGATCTTAGTCTCCACAGCTATCAGTGAGTCACCCTTCACAAGCAATAAATTCACACAGCCACAAAAATGCTGCTTTATATTAATGCTTTGGTGCCATTGTTGATGATTTCTTACTGCAACCTGTGCCAACACCACAAACATTCATACTAACATGGGAGCTTCCAAGCCAGATGATGGAAAATATTTAAGATAAGAAGAAAATTGCCAGAATGAACCTAGAGGCTCCATCTTTAATTTAAAAAAAAAAAAAACAAAACACCAAAAAACCCAAAACCCAGCCCTAGAGCAACTATCTTACACTTCTGGCTTTCTATATTTTCTGAAGCAGATTTGGTCTTGGCTGTAATTCTTTGCTGGTCATCATCATTAAACTCCAAGGGGGTGTGGGGGAGAGAGAGTCTCTATGACATAGAAGTAACCCACCACCTCATTCTGATCTCAGGTATGTCCCATGCATTGTCCTTGAGATTATGGTAAGAATTTAGTCTACAGAGGATGCTCCAAAGTGGTACCTGAAATATTGTCCTTTGTGCTGCCTCATGCTCTGGTGTGTGTCCCATGGCACAAGGGGATCTTTAGGTCTTGCAGCTGGCTCCCAAGCAAGGATGGCTCTAGACCTCCCCAGCCATGTGCTGCCTGTTACACCACGGTGTACCTTGCTGGGTGTCCGGCCCATGGTCCTTTCTGACCTCCTTCTTACCCTTTCACCACCACTCCACACCCTCCTCCCTTTTAGTCCACAGTGATTATCCAGCAGGTCTGGTCTGATTATACACACATCTCTTAGAGTACCTACACTGTCAGAGTATCAAGTGTCAAGTGCGGCTTGCCTTGGTTTTGTGCCTGGAAATAGAAATCCCAACCATACTGTAAGGGGTTTCATTTTACTTTCATGAATACAGTACACCACTCTTTGGCAAGAGAGAACACATTTAGAGAAGAATAGACTATACACACGGATGTGGACCTGTCATAAAATTCGTTTTAGTTTCCAGTTGAAATTACCCCTGCTAAAAAGATCTCATTACCATGCGGTCTGACAGCATAAAACCCTGTAGAATAAAAAGGCCACCACCGTGAGGCTGGGGGATGGAAAATGACTGTAGATAAACCAGAACCCGTGTTTGCTGTTTTCACCAAACTCCTCCCAACTGATGCTGAAAATCCCATCTACTGGCCTAGGGTACAGAGAGCCATCACAAGGTCACACTACTGGCATTGTTCGTATGGGCTTGGGGCATTCCATGTAAGCGTATGCCTGGCCTTGCGCAGCGCGGTGTACCTAGTTCAACCCAGGGCCATCGGAGTGGCCCTCTGTCAGCTTTCACTCAAGATGAGAAGGTTTGGGGAAAAAAGCCAGAAAAGGAATTATTTCCCAGGAGGCCCTGTGGGTGCTGCTGTAAAGGAGGACAGAGCTGGTGACCTGGGTCACCCTGCAGCCTTAATCAGCTGTGAGTCAGGTTTTTACGAGCTGGATCGAGGATGCACGAGGTAAAGGTGCAGGGACGTGCTGCCTGGATCGCTTTCAAATCCATGCTAAACCCAGACAAGGCCAGGGGACAGCAGCCCTGGCCCTGGGGCTGTGCGTGGTCACCTCCTGCCCTCTGGTGAGCAGCACCAGGAAAGGGTATGAGTACCCCGGGGCTGGGGGAGAAGCTGCCACCATGCAAGGGATGGGATGCGGCAAGGGATGGGATGCCCCACAGGATGCCCCATCCTGGCAGCGGGCCACCGGCTCCTGCCAGAAAGCGGGCATTTCCCCAGGTGGCCACAGCAGCTGTCTGGTACGTAACTGGCCATAGCACGCGTGCCCGTGTCCAGCCATAAGACCTGGCAGAACCCCCCCCGTTCAGAAAGCCCCGAAGCAAGGAGCAGCAGCAGCATGCAGTGGCCCAGCTGAACTTGCTGGCACCTGAAGCCTGAGTTTGCAAAGGCGTTTAGGAAACTGTCCCAAAGATTTTTTTGGAATTTTGGCTGTATTTACGAGTCTGCCCCTAAATGCTTGTTTAAGTAAGTGCAGCCACTTACGGTATTTCAAATGAACTTGTCAGTTCCTCTGTTTCAGTACAGGACATCTCTTCTGGCTTTGCAGTTACTCTCTGAAACACTGCTTGTGCTTTCAGGAGGAAGGTGTGCTTTTCCCTTTGCAATCACTTTTCCAAGGCTCTCAGATTATTTAGGACAGAAACATTGTCCAAAGCAAAGCTGGGGAGGATTTCCTGAACACTTTAGGGCATTCTTTCCACACGTCAAAAAAAAAAAAAAAGTTTGATTTCTTCTCAGGTATGTTAACATACCAAATTAGGCCCTCCGTTATTTCCACGTCCGTCTATGTCCTATAAATAGGATGTGCCTAGAGTTCAGCATCCGCCAGTTCCCCTCCTAAGCTGGCCATGTTGCTTTGGGTGCAGCTAATGGCAGAGCTGTGGCCCTGGAACTTACAAGAAACGTTTTCATGTATATTCCTACCATCAGTGATGTCATGCAGCAGCACTGTTTCACAAGGGTGGTTTTTTTTTTTTCTTTTTTTTTTTTTTTCAAGAAAAAGAAATGGATGAGTCATGTCTTACAGGCAGCTCTTTCCCTTCTTGTTCACTCATCATCAAAGTGCAAATCATGGCTTAACTATGTGCATTTGTAGATTGGTTTGGCATAGTTATGTCTAGATCCACTGAGTTTCCCACTTGTGGGAGTCTCCCATTACTCTTTCTCCTCTCTGACTCACTTGCATGTGTACCAGTGATTTCACTACCAGCTGTCTCACTGCTCCAAAAGGTCTAAAATGGGATATATGTACACATTCCCTGAATTAGATATCTATCTCGCTGCCATTTTGGCATTGTGTGCATAACCTAGGATACACCTCAGCCCATTGAGATTTCACTCTTTTTAATATTAAACTTGGGTGCAGTAACTGCTTTTGCAGGCTGGAAAAATAATTAGGACACACATTTCCAAAGAAGTGTGTGGAGCATGAGCCGTGCAGTTCCTTTTGACTCTAGTGGAGGGTTCATATCTAAAGCCTTGTGCAATTGCTTTGGAAGTTTTAGGGGAATTCATTACATTGTCTACTGGTTGAGAGGTTATGTTATTGTTTTACTGGTAGCCATAATCACCATAATGAAGTTACGCCTTAGAAAAAGAAGGTCAGAAAACAAATGTGTTCTAGTCATTACACTAATGCTGTTAGATCAGTTTGTACAGCTGTTGAAAAAAACTTTGCATGTATGATAGGATAGTAAGTATTTCAGATTTATGTCAGTCCTGCATGTCTGGAAGTTGTGCTCTGGATCTGCATGCCAGAAGACTGCAAGTTCCAAAAAATGCAAAGGAAAAGGTGGCTGCTGCCCTGGGAGACTTGTAAAGTAAGAAGTATCCGATGAGGTGCAACTCACCTAACTATCTAGCTCAAGTTAGTCTGTTCTCTCTTCTCTAGTTAATGTGGAGAGAGAGGGAGAGAGGCACCTCCATATAGGGTTTGTTCCCATCACAAGATAAGTCTCTAAGATAAGTAGTTTGAATCACCCTCTGGCAGTGCCTTTCTAACCTCCAGTGACTATAAAGGGAGGATAGTTCAGACTGGCTTAGACAAGACAAAGCTAAAATTAGGTGAGACATATCCCACCCTAAGCTTTGCACCCAGACAAATTGCTCTGCAACAGCATGACTGGGGAATCTGAGACAAGTAGATTAGGATTGCTGACCATTTAGTTTCTGTGCTCTGTCCTCCCTGGGCTACCATCTTGCTGTCTCAGAGAGAAAGCCCTACCCCATGGGGGTCACGGGACGCTTAACTAAATTTTAATTGAGCCTACGGTGCTCCTTGATAAGTTACACATGTAATTGTTCTTTCAGCTGGGAAAAATATGAAATGTGGGAAAACAGGATTTGAATAGGATGATCATAAGGATTTTTACCAGCACTTTCCCCTGGCTTTTAAAAAAAGGAAACTTTGGCAAGGATGCAAAACCCTTGAAGACTGGTCCACCTTCTTTCTCTGTAATCTTATCTACCTCTTCTGCCCTGCAGGCAAAATGCATGGGATTCCACAGGCTGACGGTTCCTCCTTAGTTCTAGGAAAGTACTTAATTAGCTCAATCACTTTATAATTGACTCACTTCCACTACTCCAAGGAGATAGAGTTGGAGTGCTAAACCCCCCAGGAGTATAGCTGGGCAGCAAAAAACTTGCCAGTTTCTGTAAGCATGCTTCCAGGAAACCTATCTCTGTCCACTGCTTGGCTTTCTGACTTTTGTCCCCTCATTACTGGCTACTATCTTTTGGATTGGTGCCCTTCTGAATTGCAGAATTGCTGTCAGCATGTAACTTTGGTTACAATTTGCACAGTTTGTTTTACAAACAAAAAAGTGACATTGGAAATGTGTCCCGTTCAGTGCCAATAGTCCTAGAGAGCATCTTGTTTGGATACTTCTTTCCCCTGCTTTCATAGAGCAGCTGCCATCAGCAGGAGCATCACTGGTAGATGAAGAGTGAGCTGTCAGCATGTTGTCATCCATGTCTGCCAAAATGCTTGTCTGAAATGAACACAATTCTTGGGCGTCCACAACTGGGCTAGAGTCGTCACAAGACTGGGATTGCCCGTGAGCTCCCCAGTGCTTCCCACATCGCGAGGGCTGGACATGTCATGAGAACGGCCTGTGTCGAAGGATTTGGCAACTCCATCTTAAACCCTGGCCAGAGCTCCCCATCCAGAATTGTGCAAACAGTACAATCAACTTGTAAATCAGCTTAGTGTGATAGGCGCATTCACACAGAAAACCATTTCTCTGCACTTGCTATTTTTGAAATGTTACAGAACGAAACAAAACTTTCATTGCATGGTGGGAATTGCAGGACTTTTTAGATCAAAGGAAGTCCAGAACTATTTATAAGATGTCAGCATTTCTAGCAATGAAATATATGTACAACCAATCCAAAAGTAGTATTATCTGAATTCTCATAAACAGGCATTGTCATTTTTAAGATGCTAGTTTTAAGAAACCCTAGAAAAAAAGGAATGGATTTACCATCAATTAATCAGCACGCTATAAAAATGTCTAGTCAGTTAGACATATCTATATAATTGGTGGACTATAGCAATTAAACACACCACTCTGGAAACTATGTATTTTCACTCTAAATTTTTTAAAATTATTTCTGTAGTTGGTTGGTGGCTATTCTTTTAGCTTTGACATTGTAATAGGAAGAGATATAGCATAAACTGAAATTTATTTTTATGTGCATGTTGAGATGATTGTGATAGCTATTTGAGGAGTCAGCCATTTGCTACAAAGTACTGTCTGAAATCACCGTATTTTCTCCAGTCACATAGGTATGAGAGACCAGTGCTGACCTGGAAACTGCCTAGTTGTTTTATTCATTCTCTCATCCTTTAATAGCTTTAGCGCCTCTCCCCCCATGCCAAATCCTCTTTTCAGAGGAAATATCAGAGGGGTAACTAAAGAATGAATTTACACCGCATTTTGAAAGTGAAGAAAACTACCTTGCCCTCATGTCCACTGAGAGTATCCACAAGAAGTAATTAGTCTGAAATAACTTACGCACTGTCAGTGCACATTCTTGGTTATATTGAAGATCTTATACAAAGTCTGAGGCATGTTTAAAGCGAGCCAATGGCAGAGGTATATAAAGATAATCACGCAGTTATCTACAATTTTTTGGTGCTTTCCAGTTTACCCTTGTGCTTTGTGATATCATCTCTCATAAACCAGACCCAAAATGCATTTCCATTAGTGCAAGCTCATTAGCAGGGTGACTACAGTGTATATATTAATAGCCTACTGGCTACCTGGGAGACTGACCAACCAATTGTGCCTGTCCATAGAAAACAGAAGATTTTTTGTGGCCAGCCATTTCTTTAGAAGGAAAGGAAGAAGTCTGAGTCATCTGGATTTCCTTGATCAGTCCACCTCAGTGAGTAGTACAGGGCGAATTTTGTAAAGTTATGGATTTCATACCCAAACCAGTCTGTGTTAAATAATTATTTTAGATTCCAGATGTTTTGGATTTTCTTTTTATTTATAAAAATAAAAAATCCTTTAATGCTTAATGAGAGTAGATAAAGCTTTCTTAACACTTTTGAAAATGATTAAAAGGCTTTTGGATGCACCCTCCTTTGTTATAGGAAATCAGTGGAATTTACTCAGCTTTTACCCAGATACATCAGAACAAGCTTTTGGCTGAAGTTCCACTTGCTTTCCAAGTCAAGGTGAAGGGTTTTGCTGTGCCCTTACGAGCTAAATCACTCTCCCTTAGCTGCTGCCTCTGTCCTTACATGATATCCCAGCAGCTAGAGAGAGGTGAAACGCTCAGACTGACTGTTTCCCGAATTAAATGCTGGCAGGAGAAGGCTTTCAGTGTCTCTGACAGCTGCTGGACGTCCTGATTTATAAGTGAGCCTGCCTACTTGGCCAGTCTTGCCATGAGCAGAGAAGTGTGTAGGGACAGTGGCATGTGTGGGATGGGGATATTGAGTTTCTTAGTCGGGAAAGAGGCTCCCTTCTGGACATCTCTGTTCAATGTTTTAATGCAGTTTTACAGATTGAGAGAAGACTCTGTGGGAGGTTTTAGTGTTTGGTAAGTGGGGTGATGTGAAGACAGCTCTGTGGCTTCTCTGTTGAGAACAGCCTTGATCCTCATGGTGCTTCACCTGCTGAGGATCACTTTTGCTGAGCGCGACTGAGACGACATTGGTGGTGCAAAGATGCAACACCTTTCCTTCTTTCTGAACCAAGTGGGAAGGATGGCAGCCGGGGGCCTTGAGGGGGTTTCTGCTAGGAGTAGATGCTGGTGTTGGAGCCAGGTATTTGCTTGCTGTAATCCTGTTTGTTTACAAACACCGTGCAAAGCCTTGTTTCCCTGAATGCAGCAAGAATCAAACAGACGACGGTTTCTTTGATGGTGGCTCCAAGCCTCTCTCAGCCCAACCGGTGTTTAAAGCTCTCATGAGTTTTTAGTTTGCAGCACCATGCTATCCCTCCGCTGTTGGCTTTGGCCTCCTATTATTTCAACCCTAAGGGAATTGACTGCCGTCTTCACATTTATCCTGAACGAAAGGTTATTCCCAAGCTCTTTGGGGAACAAAGATCTTGACTGTTGGGTTGCCATGCCCTGCTCAGACCTGCCGCTGCACAGCCCCATGTTGGCTTTTCCCTCCTCGCAGCTAGCTGAAGTCAGCCCTGGCCAGGGGAGCCATAGGTCCACATTAACTGGCCTGGGGCTATATGTCCCACCAAGGGGCTGAGGATGCCTCTCACATCCTTCTGGGCTGGAGCAGGTTCATGTCTGGGCTGCCCCGAGCAGGGGCAGAGGAACAGGATCTGTCTGTATATGGGTCGTGTAGATGTTCTCCTTAGTTATGCCAAAAAGCAAGGGATTTTGCAAACAACTTGTTAAGAGAATTTCTTGAGCAGCAGCGTCTTTTTTGTTTTCACTAAATGGAGTTATTTTCTGGCAATTATTTCAGACCGGAATAGCTGGAGACTGTAGAGTTGTATTTGCATTTTTGTTCAAGTGCCTGCACATGTACTGCACACTGTGTTCCTTCTGAGGCAGTCATTTATTGTCCAAAAAGCTTTGCTTTCCACATCCAAGCACTACAGCAGGAACCTCACAGGCTGACCTAGGTTTGGAGAACAAAAACTGAATGGCCATGTTGATGTAGAGCCACACTTTATTATTGTTAAACTATTATATTACGCAAACAAGCCCTAAACTTTCTGTAAAATGGTTGTTTCTTCCCTCTTCTCTACTGCTTTCCCAAAGACTGCATGCCAGTCAGACTGAAATCTGGTCTTAGTTTAGCACCAGAAAGCTGCCCCAGTGGTCCCTGAAGGATATTCCCCTCCTCACATGTTTGAAGGTGGATCTCCCACCCAGCATCTCACTGTGCTGCTCTCAGGAGCTGCTGAGCTGCAGTTCATAGAGTCTGTTCAGGAATCAGACATAATTCACATTTCAGTTATTCCCTGACATTGTCTTTAACAATTGGTCCTTTACAAGCCTGACACTGAGCTCATGGTTTGAGCAAGTACTGGGCATGTGTCTCACTGAAACTCCACACAAAATACTGGTTTCTGAAATGAAATGCCTAACTCGACTGCTACCTACTCATTCTCCAGGAAATCAGAATAGAAAAGTATCCTAAAGGCTGTGGTTATGTTGGTTTTTTTTTCTCTTAGCTAGCATAGAAATGTAGTGTAACCTATGTCAAGCAGCATTTACTGGTGGCAGCCAGTGCCAGTTTTAAAAGCAGCAAGAAATGACCCAGAAATAAGGTCTTCAACTAGGGGTCGTGCAAGAGACTCTTCCAAAGGCTCTGATAGAGATTGAGACCAGCAAGACCCTAACAAGCTGGAAAGCAAAAATCCAAAGCATGGTGGGAAGACTAAATCAAGAGCAAAATTCTAGCAAAAAGTCATAGTTTTATAAGCAAACGGGAGCAGTGGTTACAGCATGTGTTAGAGTGCAAGCACTGTTTGCTTTGGTTTGGTTTTGATTTGCTTTGAGGGGAGGGTTCAGCAGAAAGTTTCAGCTTGCTGTTAAAGCAACACATACTCAGCTGAACTGGGTCCCCAAATCTTTTTTAGAGTCACCTCTTTCGAAGAAAGGGAGTGGGGATTCCCTCCTCCAGTGTGGGAGTTTCCAAAGGCAATCCCCCACCTCTTGGTCATCAGCTGGCGATGCACCCGCCAGGCTGGAAGTCAGAACTCGGTATTTTTTTGGATGGAGTCAGCTCCTAACCTGAGTTCCCACATCCAGGAATAAACATTTATATTGATCTGTATCCAAAGCACATTCCTATGACATCAAATCAGCGCCTTCCAGCTCTTTGGCCTGACAAAGCGCGACATTTACAACTCCCCCATGAAAAGCGGAGAGGGATTGCGGCATGGGGCTGTCGTCCGAGCAGCATCACATCGTGCAGCCCAGCAGGGTGTCAGTGAGACCGATGAGAGCAGAGGTGCTCGGTGTCAGCTGCTAGCACTCATTTTCTGGGAGGATAACCTCAAACCCCATGAACTAAATCACAGCAACCTCAACCTCCAGCTTTTTCCCCTGCCCCCTCTCTCTGCAGCTCCAATATTGCTGAGGTTTAACAGAAGTTTTAGACGAGGGTTGGTTTCAACGTTGCTGTTTTGGGGTGTGTTTTTTTACTGTCCTTTGCTTTTTCCTTTGGGAGCCCACAGCAGGACAACCTTGGGAGCAGCTAAGCCATCCGGCAGGTCGCAGGGGCTGCTGTCCGGCACGCCAGCCCTCCCTGCCCCACACAAAGGCTGCCGTCTGAAACGGTAGGGACACGGGCTGCAGCCGCAGAGCAGACTAAATGGGATTTAATTCAATCTTGAGGCGGCAGCTCACTGAACAAAGACCTGACTGTGCCTGGCCTGGCCCTCCCTCAGTGGGGAGCCTGCAGGACAGTCAGCCCGGACTAAACAAAATTTGCCAGTCTGGCAGTGATTGAAGCTCAAAGCCCCTCGAAGGCCAGGAGCAGGGTCACTTTGCTGTAGTGGGGCAGTAGGGCAAATGCTGTGGGACCTCTGCCATTGAGCCTGGTTTACCTGCTGTAGGCACTGCACTTCAGAAAATGTTAATTCTGTAGGAACAATTGCATCCCTTCTAAACACACTTGGCCAACCAAAAATGTGGCAAGTAGCTTGCAGCTTACTGCAGGTTATTCCCAATGCAAAGAAATCACCCATCATCTATCATTGCCTCAACCCACTGGTTTTCACTGCCTTCAGTCTGCCTTGCCTGTGACTATCCTAAAAGTAACCCAGGGTTTTACAGGTTTTTAGATTTTTTTTGGGGGGGGGGGGGGGGGTTTAAATGCCTATGATTTCTGACAGCTTGTGGGGTTGGCTGAGCAGCTGCAGCCCCTTCTCATGGGGTGCCCAGTTGCAGTATATCTCCCCACGCCTGGTGTGCCTCCCAGCACCGTCCCTGACAGGGGACAGAGCAGCACTGGCTGCACCTGGAGGACACCTACATTTCTTTCACTTCTTCCACCAGGAGAATGGCATATTTCCGAGCCGGGAGTGCTGAACCCACCTGCTGTGCCCCTGGGCACAAACAGAACAAAAGGCGACGGGGCGCAAGGCAGCCAGTCTGGGGACTTCACACACATCATTTGCTACCAGTTGCAAGCTCCTTCTCTGCATGCTGGGGACAGTGCTAGGGGCAGGAGGAGAAAGGAGTCCATGTGCCCGTGCTATAGCCACCAAGGTATTGGGGCCACTCCTGGTTTTCCCATCTCCCTGGTGCGGGCTCTGATGAGGCTATGCTGGCTTTCTGACCTTTGCCTCTGGATGTGGTGCCCTGAAGGAGTCTTTGCATGGGCCGGAGTGGACTTCTGCACAGAGCTTGCTTGTACTTACAAGGTAGTAGAGCAAATAAACTCTGTTGCTACAAAGCTATGCCTGTAAATTTTTCCTCTCTTTAGGCTTTTTCTTCTCTTCCTGCATTTTTTCCTCCTCCTTTCTATGAATGTATTGTGGCTGCCTTGCAGCAAGCTGGCCAAAAGGATCCTCCACAGCCAGGCATTTTCTACCCAAAATCTGAGGCTCAGTGCTCACTGCCAGCTGGTAGCCAACATTGTTTCAACACGCAGGCTCTTGGTAGAAAAGACTAATCAGTGGCATAGAACTACGCATTTCCTTGCCTGCTAATCAGACTAGTTTTATTCTGTGCATGTATCTTAGCCTCGTGCTGTGGAATATATGAAATTTAAGACACTAGCTACCCCCTGTTTAAATGTCGTGCTGCTCCACAACATCGGGATGAGTAACCGGATTGAATCCTGAATCCTCCCCACCCGGGCTGCATCACATGTGAGCCTCGTTAAGAGCATTTAAGCAGTCAGTCAGTCAGTCACAAGAGAAAATAAAACTAAATGAATGGCAACAACCACACTGGGGAGAATTATGCACTCTAATAATGGTGTCAGCACTTGCTGCCGGAGCTCTATTAATGTGCAAAAGCATTGTCTGTGCTCGATTACAGCGCAATCCCGTCCCAGCCAGGGGCCCTGGCTGGTGCCGTTGGCAGTGCATTTGCCAGGGACCAGATGTGCTGGCCTGGGGCTGCACTGCAGGACCCGCTCCCTCCAGCAGCCCTCCTCTGGGCTGGGGGAAGGAGGGACAGCAAGCAGCGGGGGGGGACATTTTATTTTGGGTGTTGAGGTCAACGGTTAGCAGACCCCATACAATTCCAGTTTGGTATCCTCTGTGACTTGTGCCGTGCTCCGGAGGGCATCGCGTAGAGCGGACCAGGGCTTTGGAGAATGTGTGGTCACAGTGACGGAGGGGACCTCAGCTCCTCCCAAGGCATCCCCTCCGGAGGCTGGTGCCAAGCCAGTGGTCACCAACGGGGTCTTCCCACTGCAGCTGAGCAGCAGGGCCGCCCACAAGGGTCAGGTCCTGGAGGCTCTGGGCTGTGCAGCCACCCGTCTGTGCGCATTAATTCTGCCAGCATTGCTCTTTGTCCTCACCTAGCTCTCCAAATCATGTCCAGAGGGTAGATGATGTCTGGTCTAAATAAATACGCTGGAAAGGCTGAGTTTCCTGCCTCCTTCTCCCCCTCCTAGCACATCTGCGCCGGAAGAAACCTAATTTAAGCCCTGTGTCTCTGGCACAAACAAACAGGAGCTCCAAGCCCTCGGAAAGAGCGGACTGTTCTTATTTTCTTAATACCTTCTTAATTCTTGCTCTTCCTTGTGGTTTCAGGTCTCACTGCATTTGACAAGGTAGGCAGCAACTGTGCTTTGAAATGATTTTTATTTGATATGCTGGAGTAGTCTCTGAGTTGAACTCTGCTGTGTGCAGTTTAACATCCTGCCGTTTTGGATTTGTTTATTCCTTCAGCGGTCTCGAGAATCCCTCCAGCCCGTGCATCCATCAGTGAGCTTGCCGTGGTTTGTAGTGGGTTTATCTCAATCTGC
Source organism: Harpia harpyja (assembly GCF_026419915.1). Lineage (NCBI taxonomy): Eukaryota > Metazoa > Chordata > Aves > Accipitriformes > Accipitridae > Harpia > Harpia harpyja. Next base: position 15,926,350 of record NC_068947.1, read on the forward strand.
AGAACATGTAGCAGTGCATTGGTGACTCATAAAGGGCTGTCCTGCAAAAGCACATGTTTAAGCACATGTTTAACTTTCAGCACGTTATTATACCTCACAGAAGTCAACGGGACGACTCACTTTCTTAAAGTCAGGCTTGTTCTTAAGCACTGTTGAGGGCTGGAGTCAGAGAGCTCAACACCTCGCAGGAGCGAGCCCATAATGATCTTTTCTTGCCTGCATAAGTCACGTTCCTGAAAACACGCTCTAAAGGATCAAGCTCTGCTACTGTTAAATAGCACACATTCACAGATAGTCTGGGTTTAATCAATCGGTGGATGACTTTGAGCAAATAAGATCCCCCTTCCTATAACTCAATTTCCCATGTGTAAAGTAGAGATAATGATACTTGCCTTGTTTGCAGAACACTTAAAGATTTACTGAGAATTCACTCCGTAAGAGAAAGGTTCTGTATGTTGCTCTGAATAAATCAATATTAACATATTCTTACACTGGTGAATGCAGAATCGGGGCTGGGAAGTTATTTTTTGGTTTTATGCAGTTGCCAGCTCTCAGCTGTAAGCAATCTTTTCATGAGAAGACTGGAGAGAGGCAGCGTATCTTTCAGTACAAGAGTCACAGCCTTACGGAAATAGGTTATTCTCCCTATGTGCATACATGTTAAAGCTATTACAAGGTGCCTAAGTAGCAAAAATTAGGCTTGCTGTAAAAAAGAAACTTTTATGCTTGTGACACACCTTTTCCTAGGAGAATAAAATCTGTAAGGGATAACATTCCTGCCACTCCTGGAGGCAGATCTCTGCACATAAGATCTGGATTTCCTGGTGACTTGGAGGCAGTTGAAGGTATTTTCTACCTTCACTTGAATGAAGTAGGATGACATTGTGTCAGATGTCAGCTGATAGGATAGAAACACTTTGACTTGTCCCAGCTAAGGATCTAACTCTTTACATTTAATTGTAAAGATTTTAAGTAAAAGGAAAAGCTACCTGTGAAGTATATTGTAAAAATGGTGTTGGAAGGGTGACATTGCCTCTATGTGGTCTCATGAGTAGGCTGTTGACATTTCCCAGCAAAATTCAGTTTCGCATCTTTCTAGTGACACCCACATCGTATTGTTTAACTTTTTGGCTAAATTTAATCCAAAAGTTTCTGATGTATTCATGTTTTACTCTCTATTTTTGAGTCTTCAATTATTAGCATGGGGATAATTCTGGGTTTCCAACCCTGCAGATATAACGTTGGTAGACTCTGAAACCTGTAAGTCCACTTTCTGCATTTTCCACATCTTTGTGTTTTCTTTTCAGCGGAGATTTTGTCTGCCATGTAAAACAAAGTGATTATTCCATCCAAATCTTTGGAAAATTCTGTTCTTTGGCACAGTGTTGTGTTGTCTGATACTTTTTTTTTGAGTTTTAAATTTCTGGAAGGGAAACCCTTTCTATGAGGAGACTTGAGTTTCCATCAGTCATGAGAAAAACTCTTCCCTCTGGAATATTAGAGGTAAGCTTGGAAGACAACATTAAACAGAAATAAAATTCCAGATTGCTTCATTTTGAATTTCAGCCCTGTTTCTTTGGAGGGGTTATTGTTTCCAGAAAACACCTTGTTTTTTAAATTTTCTTGGCCTTTTCAAGTTTAGTGCATTGACTGTAGTAGCCAAGCCTTTTGGATATGCAGCAGACAAGAGAAATGTACAGCATCTGTCAATAGATAAATATACATGTGTGTGTTATACACGACATAAAACTTTGTTGTGCTGCTATAAACGCAAAGCAGTCTTGAAATGTTGCAACACTGGCTTTCCCTCTCAGTTGTTTTGCTTTGACCAAGAGAGGATTGGGATTCTTGCAGAAAGGTGTTTTGCAGATAACTTGTGAGACATATTTAGAAAAGTTTCATGTAAGTTCTCTGCCACTTTCATGGTTTGGATGAGCCTATGTTCTCCCTACATTTTCTGAACTCTGCTCCTACGTCCATAATATGTAGTTCAGCCATATTCATTCAGATTTCTTTTCAATGATTCTGCAAATTACATTCTGATCTTTCTTAAGACTAACCCTAATTTCCTTGATCCCTGAGCTGCGGGCAAAAGTTTCTGTTCTGATAAACAGGCAGTGATGTGTAGCTATCAGTGACTACCTGCTAACTGAATAAATGCTGAAGCCTACATTCTTACAAGGACTGACAGGGTTACAAATTACTCTTGGGAATAGGTGTCCCTAAATAAGTTTTCCTAATGACACCAGGGTCTTGATTCTGTTGCCCATGCATAGACATCTGGTGCCATTTGAGATGCCCTGGCATTTTCCAGATGGCCTCCAGCTGCTCCTTGGCATGGCTCCCCTGTGTCATGGGTCCTCCATGAGTCACCTAGGATGTCTACTGTCACCAAGTGGACATCCTGGACTCCTTAAGGCATCTCAAAGGGCACTAGATACCTAGTAGGGGTATCTGAATCCACTCCTAGTAGTCCACCACAAATAACTGCTCTCAGCCAAAGACTTTCTAGAGATACAAGATTCAAAGAAAGAGCTGTCCTCAAGCAAAGGAACATTTCTGTGGTAAATCACCCAAGAATGGGGTTTGTGGCATAAGAAAATGCCAGCCATCCTTACTTCTCCAGATATCATGGGACATTTCATGCTGTTTCAGAACAGCTTTGCTCTCTGCAGCTCTGAAGTCACTGCGAAATATCAAACAACATAGAGAGGGCACTGTACAGCTTCCTTTATGCAACTGATTCCTAAATATTTGCTTTGGAAGAAAACAATCTTGTTGTTTAGTATAAAAGAAAATGTAATTTACTTCTCCTTTGATCAAACTGAAGCCAGTCACATGACAGGAGCGCTGCTAACGCACACTGTGTATCTGCTTTTGTCTATTCCCACTAGGCAAGCAGAGATTGCTTTCAGTAGCGAGGCATCCTAGCGCTTGGGCGTGGTACAGAGGAGGGTTCAAGTAATGAGCAAGCTCTCATTTCTCTCAGAAGACCTGGCAGAAGGCCCCGTCTGTTCTTTAATTACATTTCAACAGCTGTTTTTTATATATTTGTGTTTCCTTATTCAAACGTGGCTTATGAAAAAAAGAAGAAAAAAAAAAAGCAAATGATGAGCATGCTTTTAACCAAGAAACACAAAACTGTGCAACACAAGAAGCTGTCATGGACTAGCCAAAATCTTTCCAAGAAAAATTATTTCCTTCCCAGACCCACATCAGTGTTGATGCCACTGTGGATGAGGTGGAAAGAAAACAGAACAGGTTGGAACTGGAATAAGAGCAAAGGCTATAATCCATATTGACTTGCAAAGAATCAAACACTATTAGTTATCAGTCAGTCATCCTGACAGAGAAGTAACAGCCCCACATTCACAGGGTGAATGGAGAGAAACAGCATTCCAGGTCATTCCAGGGAGCATTCATCTTTAAACAGCAGCTCCCAGATCTCACCTCTAGACCTGAGCTTGGTTTCAGGGCAGTGATTTGCAGTACTCTCACCCATGCATGCATACACCTTCCCCCAGACATCTGCAGCCAGCTCAGGAAAGCTGTGGTGGGAAGGGGAGCTATGGCTGTGAGCATCATCTCTGCTTGCAGAGGCTATCCCAGTCACCAGAGTCCACGTGCCATTTCCCTTCAAAGCTAAATGCCAGCCCATCTGCCAAGAAGTGTGAAGACTCCTCCAGAAGACTTCTTCAAGATCAGTCACTGGGATACAAAACTTCTCCCCATTAGTTTAGCTGATGTGAGCTAACGGGAAGGTTTCCCTACTGCGGTAAGATGATTGTCTTTGCCCCAGCAAGGGTGAAACTGAAAGGGATCATGCAAAAGCCAATGTGCAGAGGCAGACTTTTTGATTACTGAAAAGGAAAAGAAAGGTTTGCCCTCCTTGGGCAAGCTCAGAGCCTAAGCTAAAAAGCGAGATTGCTCTTTATAGCTTCACTGATGCATGAGAGGTTGTCTTGTTCTGTACATCACATCTGCCTTGTCACTTCTTCACTGCCCAAGGTTGTAAAAATAGGCATGTGGGGATGATACCAAAAGGTCATCTTGTCTCCAGCAATGGTCAGTAGCATATGGTTAAGGAAGGTATGCAGGACTTGGCACTCATAGCCCTTCACAGCTTCTAGCAGTCAGCAGCATAGGGATTTCCTGGCCTGGAAATTGCATATAGACTATTGTGCTTAGTAGACAGTAACAGACCTTTACTTCCATGGGTTCATCAAACTTGTGCTTTGTGAACATGTTTAAACCTCTTTGAACTAATTTCTAATTTGGCCTCTACAGCATCCTGTGGCATAAGTTCCATGATTTAATTAAAAGCCAGGTGAAAAAGTCCTTCCTCAGCTCGTTACAAAAATGTTACCTGATAATTTTTTGTTCTCGTGCGGCAAGAAATAGTGAATAAGTGTTGCCTTCACCTTCTTCACTCTATTTATGATTTTATAGACCTCTTTCATACTTTTTCTACCAACACAAACACATGCTGAATCTTTTCTGGTCACCAAGAGGAGGAGAAAATGGAATGCAAAAACATCTGGAATACGAGTGGCTACATGCCATCTAGTTAAAGCAAGATGGTTGTCCATAAATATTTGTGTATGCATCTGTGTAAAGGGAAATTATAAAAATAAGAAGGCTCTGTTATCTTTGTGGTTAATGAAGACAGAGCAAAGAAACAATATATTTAAACTCCAGTGAGACTATGTAGGCAAAACAGGAGGACAAAAAGTCCTAGCCTCTATTTCCAAAAAGGCTAGCTGTGGAACAAGTTTAGGACCAAGACGGCCAAGTTTGGACTAGATGTTTCCTACTGAGGAATGTGGTGGATAATAATAAAGTCCATTAGAAGTGGCTTTCAGCCCAAACGGGATAATAAATGCCAGGGTACAGTTGTCTCCTGAAAACAAAGCTGGTACTGCACTCAGAAACACAGGTGTTAATGAAATGCATCAAAACTAAAAATATCATAGAAACAAATGTGCCAAAGTGTCAGAATCAGCTGGTGAAAAATAAGTACAGGCATTAAAATCAAGTGCATTTCTTGCGGGAGGTAAGCGAGTAACCTCATCTTCAGAAGAGCCTAACATAAAATCTCTCAGAAACATTTGCCTCTGGTTTTGTTTAAAGGGATATGCTTAAGCACAGTTAACTTACAGTTCTTTGCTTTTGTTTGCACAAGTGAAAGCAACATATGTTATTTTATGAACTGCCAGACATCATGGCAGAGAAACGAGCTCTATCCCCACGGTGTGGAGTGGAAGGGGTTCCAGTGCTTACCAGTGTTACCAAAAGTACTGCTGAAAAAAAGATAAAGGGAAGGACAACCACCTTTCAAGGCATCTCTTATGTCATTCTCCTTAAAGTACCCAGAACCTGAAATGCTGCAACCTAGAGAAAGGGTCTCAAGGAGGTGAGGATGCAGGCCTCAGCATTTGTAAGATATCACAGTGCTATAGCTGCTATAGTTCATCTTAGGTTTTTTCAGATTAATTTCTGTAACAGATTGTTCATCCCTGCAAAAATATCCAAATATCCAGAGTAGATTTGGATCTGAACATTGTAAACTGCCCATTCAAAATAACTCTAATGGATTGCTTTTGCTAACTTAGCATGACACCAACCTTTGGACTTTCTTTCAGTTCTCATTCCTTTTTAGCTTATTTGTGGAAACTTATAATTAGATTTTCCTTTTCCTCCTTCTCCCCCCACCCCAGCTGATAAAGTGCCATAAATCCTGGAAATCATCCATGAGTGCAGTCATTTATGAATTTTGCTATTTTTTGCACATTGCACCATATGTAAGACAAACTAACTTAGAGGCACAGTTTCTTATTCCTGGCATGCAGGAGAGTCACTGAGAGATATCATATGGTCTCCTGGCAAAAGTACAAAGTGGCTCTTGTTGTTTGATCTACTGTCTTAAACTTAAATGCAAAATCTGATAATTGGGTCAGGCAGGAGAAGAACCTTACTAATAAAGCTCTTTTCATTTCCTTTTCCTATATTTCCTCTTTTCATCTTTTCTTTCTCCCTTTCTTGGTTGGTCCGAGGAGCTGGAATCAGCTGTTAGCAAAAGGGTTAGCAGTGGAGCTCGGCTTATGGAATTTCATCTTCTCCCCAAAATCCCTTTCCGTCTGTCAGCCTTCAGCATACGCTGTTCTGCCAGTGGATTCTCTTGCTCTCCTGGAGTTGCTTTGAATGTTTTCTCAGAAATATCTCAGTCTTTACAAAACCTGAATTGTTGAATGCGTGGTAAACATTTTCCAAAATCATCACCTCTTTAAAACAAAAATCATCTTTTTCAGCTAGGAATCTCTTTCATGATATTTTTAACAAAGGCAGAGGTTTGTACTCCCAAGGGTACACAAGCTAAATAGATACGGAACTTTCTTTGCAAACTGAATGTCTCCATAATATAAGCTAAGACCTGAGCACTCACTCAGCTGAGTGATTTTTTAAGCAGCAATAGCTGCTTCTCTGCTTCTTCTGTTCTCTGCTAGGAATAGCACAGCAGGAACATTTCATGGTCGGTTTAATTAATAGAATTAGATACTTGATGGTTGCCCATGTAATTAGTTTGGCTGTACTTTCCCCCCATGATTTTGCCTAAATTTCCTCAAAAAATATGAAATCTGAATTTTGAAAAATCAGCCTACACACTTTGAAAAAGCCCTCGAGCTTCTGAAGCAACTGAACGCCTGCAACCCCCACCTCTGCAGCAAGCAGGCAGCCAGCACGTGAGGGCTCTGCCTGCAGCTTCATCTGCCGAGTGGCCGGGGCTGCGGATCCATCAGCCTGGCACGACTGCTGCAGAAGGGCTTTTAGATCACACGGGAGAGGGTTGCAGGAGCTGGCAGTTGTTGGCCAGGAGTGACTAAGAGCATTTTAATTGATTGCTACGCCCCAGCTGTAGCACGCTTAGCACACAGGAAGCCCAGCAGGGCTCCCAGACCTATGAAAATGATCAGGTTTACTACAATACGAACTCTCGTTCAAATTTACTACGCTCTTGGACCCATGACTTTCCTCCACATCTCCCCTCTGGGAGGCTTGGGAGTTCTCAAGGCAGAAAACAGATTTGATGTTTGGTGAAGGACCAAAATAGATATTTTTCTCCTCAAGTATTGACGACAAACACAGAAGCTCCCCAGCTATGATGAGGAACAATACTTCAAAAGCTGTTTGACTCTAGCCAGTTAGGTACAGAGCAGGAGAGGTTTTACAGGTATAGCTGTGCCTACTCTCAAAACTGCATCCTGGCTGGTGTGTTTATGGGAGCAGTTGCCCACCTGGAGTCCTTACAAACCAAATTGGCTTGCTGGTTGAGAATTCTTAAGTAACTCCTTGCTCAGGACAGAAACTTAGCTGATAAAAAAACCCAACCCACAAAACAAAGCAAAACCCTTTAGAAAACATGTACTAAATAATGTGTATTGGAAGACGATATTTTTAGCAAAGATCAGCCGTGCTACATTTTCACTGTGCATTCCAAGTTCAGCCTTAAATACTGCATCTTGGTCTGTAGTACGGACACTTGAGCAGCTGGGCAATTTCATAGAAGAAAACATCAGAGCCAGCAAGTACAGAATACGTGAGCAGAAAAATAAAATTAAAAAGCTGTAAGGCACCCTCAAGATACGTGCTGAAATTGGAACTCAGGAAGAATATCAGGTTTTGCAGTTGTTAAATAAGGTAGCAGAACAATAATGCAAGGGGTTCAGAGTAATTTTAACTTGTTCCCAAAACATTTTTTTCCTGCATTTCTCGTTTGGAGAAGATTAAACAAACTCATACAGCGAGGCGATAAGAACACAAGCAAGGACTGTCAGCAGGGCTTCTGGGTTATTTTTATTTTTGGCAGACATAAGAGGGCTTGCCTCCTAGTCTGTTTTGTGTGATGACTTAGACCTTTTGCCGGTTTGAATATTTGAGCCAGGGGCCAGCTAACAGTGTCAATTTTCCTCATGTATCAGCATGACAGGCAGCTGTGTTGATCCACCGTCAAACCTCAGCCTCGCACACTACTGAACAGGGACGGGGCGGTCAGATGTCATGTACATTATGTGTCTTTATTGGCCCCTATTTTACACCCTAAGTTGTTTCCATTCCTACTTTTATTGTCATTAATTACTTCACATCCCATCTAAAGTAGCGTACAATTCAAGTGATGAGCCATGTGTATACCGATAACAAGTGTGCCTTTGTAGTCATTTTACAAACTGAACGTTTCCAAATAGGCCTCTATGAGAAATGAATGAATTCATGAGGGTGGCAAAAGATGCTTGTGCTGCTTTGCAAATTCCTGTGTCCTTATCTTTGACAATTATCTTGTCTTTTGTCATTTGGGGTTATTGCTCTATTATTAATGTCTCCTCAATTTAGAGAGAACTGCTTCAGGTTAAAATAGCTGTAACATTATTGGCAAGAAGAGCAGCATATTGCCAAAGCAAACAGATCTGTACTAAGAGCAGCACGCACTTATAGGCAAGGAACGTCACTGGTGAGCTCAGGCCAGACCCAGCAGGCGACCCCAGTGATCCTCAAGCACCAAGGCCAATGCTGTAGACCAGAACAACCCTTTGGGGAGCTGCTTTCCTCAGGACATGCTCCCCTCTCTTTGCAGCACAGCTCCCCAGGAGTTGTGTGGGATGCCCAGAGCCACTTGTGCCTAAGCATCAGCTGCTTGCTTTTTTTCTCTGTGACCACGTCGCGGGGCTTTGTGGCTCAAGGGAGCCTTTGAGGATACCATGGGCTGGAGCCGGACAGTGGCTTCTCCCTCTGTCACATGGATATCGATCGCTCAAGCCCACAGTCTCTCCCGGTGTTCACTGAAATGAAAAGTGCCTGGGTGGTGAGCCAGAGGGGCAACACCGCTGTGGCTCCTTCCATCCAGCAGCAGTCGGCTGGGCTGCAACCACTCCACCAGCGGCCGCAGAGAGAGAAAGGAAGAGAGACAACAAAAAGTCTTAGCCGTACGAAGTCTGCCAGGAATTACACGGCTTCAATTATAACCAGTTTGTGGTGTTGGGGGTTTTTCCTATCTTTTTTTTAATTATTATTATTATTCCAGATTCACTGGTTCAGCATTTAATTCTACCCAGAACTTCCTTTGTTTGGTTCCTTCTTGCACACTGGCTGAAGATTGCCCAAACTTTTCACTTGCCTCTGTTTACTAGTTGACTTTAAAAAAAAAAAGTTTTACTTGAAAGGGCAGAAGCAGTGTTGTTTCAGTTCAAAAATAAATGTGAACAAAACTACTCCTGACAGTTAACAAATATGAAATACACTTGACTTCTAGGCTATTAAACAAGAGCAGCAAAATGTTCCCAGCAGTTGCTTAATGCAATTACTTGATTAGAGAAAGGCATTTCATTTCCTAACCGCTACAAGAATAAGCAATATAGCTGTCAATAATTTTGCAGTGAGGGGTGAGGGCTGGTGGTCAGCCTTAGACCACATCTTTGCATGGTCATTAACACATGTCCATCAATGCACCCAGCAAAGCCTTAAGATTCTTAAGGGATTTCAGCAGTATGCGAATGACCTTTTCCTTCATCAGTTTCCAGGATGTTTTTCATTACTGAATATGCAGCACATCATAATGTTTTACATCAATCCTCCATTTAAGTCGTATCATGTTATTTTGAGACAGCCTATGATCTTGGCTGCCTTTTGCATTAAAGGGTTGATGTGTAAATGGGGTGGTTCCCTCGCAGAAAGCACCATCAATGGGCTGCAAGATGTTGTAGGTGGTAGTGCTTGTACAAAATATATATTCTGTCAGGATAAGAGGGATTTGTCTTTTCTGTGACTAAAGTTGCAGCCAGTGACAAAGGGAGAGGTGGTGGTCAATCAGACGGCATGGTGCTCAGCTCCTGGGGCAATGTTGATCCATTCCCGACTCACTTATACAGTTCTGAGGGCAAAACTGACTCCATCCCAAAAAGACAGCTTCTCATCCCCCGTAATGTCTACTAGTGGGCAAGACTGGGTCTTTCTTTGCATTTTAATGTGATCAGGATTGCACCTCTGAAGGGCATCTCCCAGCCAGCCCCCACCATGCTGGCTCCCTTTCTGCTGAAATAAAACTGAAAGGCAGGGGCCAGGGGGTTCAGGTACATGCCCTGGCCACTGAAGAGCCCAGGCTAGCCTCAAGAAAGCACGTCTCAAACACAAATAGTGTGGCTGTGAGGTTTACAGCACTAGTGGTTTCTCTCTGCAGACCTGCCCCTGTTGCTCAGCACTACTTGTACTGCGAGCACAGCCAGAGTGTATGCCTCCCAAGTTCAAGAGCTGCTGGAGCAGTGTATGGTGGTGGGCCACAGTAAAAATGCTCCCCACTTTTCTTTCAGTCACAGCATGTGCAGCCCAATCCAGCACCAGAGCTAGGTGCTGGTAGCCCCACAGTTAGGGTCATCTGTGCTGTGAAGAGCCAAAGTCCATGTGCCTACAAAAACATGCACACATGAAAATGGTGACATCGCTTTGCTTAAAACCAGGCTTCATAGGCAACTATGGGGTGGCAGGGCTGTGTAGTCCATAGCCTGAAAGGCAGGAGCATTTTTGTTTCCATAAAAGGTGGAATAGTTTCCCTCGTTCATCAGTCTTACTTCAGTCATATTTATAAATACATTCTGTGTTACTAAAGGAGACGTCTTGACCATGTGTTCAAAATTGTAAGTGTGAACTCATAGTGTTCTGTTGTACATAAATATTGTCTGCCACGTTGTCATTCCTCAGCTTTATATTCACACCTTTAAACTCATTTATGGTATAAATAATAATGCTTCCTTTTAGGGGGCTAGTTCCTGACTTGAGTGATACATGATGCATGAATTTATTGAGAGGATGGGACAGAATTAAAGGCAGGTTTTTCCTCATCCCCTCTCAAGCTCCAGGTCACACGATGCAGGAGGAAATAGCCAGCTCTGCTGTAAACTCTCCACCTTGCTGAACTCTATCACAACTGAAGTCATTCATCCAAAGCAGCTGGATGACTTATGAATTTGGGGGTTAATTTCCATGTGTAAAAAAAAAAAAAACCAAAACCCGACCCCTGCCTCCCCCCCCAAAAAAAGAGAGAAAAAATATTGTGGAAAAATAAACCTTTAAAAAATATCAATTTAAGTTGGTGCAAAATATTTTTGTTCAACCTGAATGTAAGTGTTTCACTGTTTCACTTTGGGTTTGGTTTAGCATTGTTTTATAATTTTTTATTTCTATTTTTTAAATGTAGACCAGTCTTCAAACAAACAAGCAAACAAAAATTACCAAAATGAGGCATCAAAATATTCATTTTAAAAGTACCTTAGTGCAATTTAAAAAAAAAAAAAAATCTCATTTTGAAAATGTCAAAATGAAATTAACTGCTTCAAAACAATTTCCCCATTTTTCTGGAGTGGATCTATATGCAGATTTTATTCAAATTCCTGAACAAAGTTCATTCCCCTGAAATATCAACTTTCACTGAAAAAAAAATCTTCAGCTGTGCTCAGAACTTTTCTATGATGATTTCAGAATTGGGGGCATTTCCTGCATCCTGCTGCACGTCTACACTGAGATCAATTTTTTTCCCTTTGCCATGTCTCTCAGGTATTGAGGTTTTGAGTCAACTCCCCTTTAGATACTTTTAAAGTAGAGCTTTTCTTGGCCAAGCCAATGTACACGATACAGTTTAGCTTTTGCTAAGAACTGGGAGGTTTTCAATGTTAGGACTACTTCATGCATTTTAGAGAGATGTGAAATTGAGAAGGCATCTGTTCACAGATTATTGGTAATACACTTGCTAACCTAGTTTGTAAGATTGTTAGCATGCAGCTGCATGCAGGAAGCCAGCATCCATCAGCAGAGAGTTGGTGGTACTACAGCTGATTTCTCTGCCCCTGCTTTTCATTCTCCTGCCTCTCTTTTATCAGCGACTGAATTATTACAAATTGGGTTCAGATCCAGCATGACACAAGGAAATCGGGAGCAGCTCTGTTGCGTTCAGCGTGCTGACAGAGCAGGTGCTAATGAGTGGGGGGGGGGGGGGTGGTTGTGCAACGGTTAGACATGGAAAGGCAAAATCCCCTCTGCGGGAACAGAAGGAAAATCCCCACCATTGTAACTGCTCAGCCCCCAGTCAGCCTCTGGTGTGGCCCAGCACACGCACCCGTTACCTTACCACACACAGGAGTTGCTTTCTAATTTTACTTCAAAAGGAATTTGAGCGTATGTATTACCATAGTTGGGGAGAAACAGAATCCAGAAGTGCTTTCCTTGATGTGTTGTTCATTCTCCTACTTGGTGTATCGAGGGCAAAATTCTCTCTCCTTTCTGATCCTGAGCATAGATCAAAAGGAAAAAAAGATCCTGTATTTATTGTTTGCATTTTCAGGCTGCAGCCCTTACACACATGTATACAACAGTAATGCTTGCGACCTATAGCTGAGAAAAATTCTGTGTGTTTGTAGCAGTTTGCAAACAAATTAACACAGCACTCATTTCTCTAGAAAAGTCATGTTTGTAATTGCAGTTCTGGCTACAAAATGCTACTGCACTGAGCTGAGTGGCCTGCTGAGACTGGATAGTAGCCCTTGCATTTGATACTCCAGAGTCAGATATTGCGTTGGTAGCAAAGTGTCTCGTTTTTTATCTGTCCAGTTCCTGGACCTGCAAGTAATTTACTTGCATGAGTAATTTCTCCGAGTTTGCTCTCATATGTAGATTTTTATGATATCAAACTCCTATCTTGCATTCATCACTGAGTGCCACACTTCATATGAAACCAGCAGGGAGTTTAAGCTTGTGTGATATTTTTTCCTCTTAATCTTTTTAGAAGTTCTACAGTGTTATCATAGGCTTCAGTGTTTCTTTTTCTATCTTTCTGGGTGTGTGCATATCCGTATATATGCGTGTTTTTGTGTATAAATACATATATATTTAACGTGTGCTTGTGTAAGTTTGTGTACACAAAACTAACTGTGCGCAACGCAATCCCTTTTTCATCTGAAATGATAAAACACAACCGCCACAAGGATTCTTATTTTGTGTAAGAGGAAACTATACCCTGGGAGCCTGAATTCCACATTTCTGTATCTTACATACTTTCTCAGCCATTTCAACTGCAAATATGAAGTGTGTCATGGTAGCAAATGTGAGGAGAGATGCTTACTTTCCAAGTCCCATACCTAGATACTACACATTGCAACAGCACAGTGACAGAGCATTAGAAGCACTGGAATATAAAGCTGGTTGTAAGGTGGAAAACTATTCCTTTTGTGAACAAAAATATGCTTTTGGGGTTTTTTTTAAATGATATTTTTCTGAAGGAACAGCCCCTCAGTTTCTGAAGCTGGGGGTCTTTGGGGCAGTGCCGTTTGGCTCCGTTACGTCTGCCTGGTCCCCTGCTGCGGGCAGTGGCTGTGCGGGGAGACCTCTCCTCCCCAGGCAGCCCACGGTGCGATCGATGCTTTTGAAGTGCTGCGCCTGGTGCGCCCAGCCCATTCCCATTTAGGCGGCTTTAACCGCCGCCTTTTAACCAGTGGGCACATGGGGGTATCTCCAAACACGGACCACGGGGTGCACACCTCCTCCGGCTGCCCCCGCTGCCTGCCCTGATGCCTCCAAGAAACCCGGGTGAGGGTGGCCAGCACACCGCTGGCCTCAAGTGTTGGCATCCCCCTGCCTCTTCCTCAGCCGCCCTGTCCCCCCACATCCCCTGTAGCCCCCCTGCACCTCCTCGCCCCGCCACGGCCACCGGGCTAGGGGAGGCTGGGTGCTCTCCCCAGCTCAGGCTGCTCTACTGTATATATATATATCTCTAGGAGGGGGATTGCCATTTGAGGAGGAGGAAGGAGAAAAAAATCTATCCCTTTGGGTAGCATTATTAAGTGGAGCAAGTGAGGAGAGAAAGAATAGGGGGGAGAGGGGAGAGAAAACAAACTGGAAAGCTCACATGAGGCAATGCAATTGGATGTCAGAGCAAGGACTTTGATGTTGACGGAGGAGATTAAATGTCCACATAAAGGATTGGACTCGGGTGGTCTGCGCTGTTTCCTCTCACGTGCACGGCGGTGTGACAATTGCTTTTCAAACATTAGAAACTTACCACCTTCTAAACCAGAACTTAAAAAAAGAAGAAAAAAAAAAGAAAAAAAAAAAGACATCAAAGAGGGAGGGCTTCTGGGCAGGGTCTGAGCACGGTGAGGGTTCATGTGTCGCACAGTCCTGCGGCTTCCCAGCGATGGAGCGGTACGGTGCTTTTGGAGACGGAGCGGAAACATAGCTGCAGTGTCAGGCAGAAAAAAATGCCCCCGCACAGTGACGTGTCCTGAAAGGAAAGGTCACCAGCAGTGAGTTATTCTTCCCAGACCCCCTGTGCTAGGCTCCCAGGCTTTCACCAGCACACACTCCTGAAATGACGGAGGAGCTGCCAGAAACCAGAGCGACCCAAGGGTAGCATCATGCGTGTACATTCTCGCCTGGGTTCTCCTTCACAGGACAGCACCTTCCAGCTCAGCACTTAAGAACTTTCCAGATTTTAAGCACGTTCTTGAGCCATATCACCTCTGCAAAACCTTAGCACCTTATTAATTTTCACATTTAAGTGCTTTGCTATGTTTCAGCCAGAGCCCCTGCCAGTTTCTCTGCAAGTCTTGAGGTGTGAACCACAACCTTATGAACCACTCTCCATAAGAGAGGACTTATTAGACTGTTATTATTATTATTCCTGGGTGCAGTTAGTTAGGAAAGTTAACATTGTAGACAGAGGCAATCAAAAGCCCTTACTGCTTAAGGTTTAACAAAATATACAGAAATATAGGGAGCGTGTACTGCTAATGTTTTGCTCCTTTGGTGTCATTCCTGTAAGTGATAGCTTAAAACACGGTCTTGTGCTTCAGTATGCTAAATATGGCCCAAAGAAACCCATGGATGTAAACAGGAAAATTTTGATTGATGTTAATGGGCTTTGGATCAAGCCTAAAAATAAGAAAGAATGTACCACAAGTGACAAACTGCAAACACTCCTAACGAGGGTAGTGGAAGCTGAGGCTTTTGCCAATGAAGTTGAAGTTTGAACTTGCAGTAATTTGGCTAATGTGGTTTTGTGCATTTTCTGCTGCAGTCAGCATTTTTATTCTGCTCTGATTATAGGTGCATTTGCAATTTTTAAAGACTTGGGTAGGGTTTTTTTGCATTGAATAATTACAGAATAGTATTTACTGTTATTCCCTCAAACATTTTTTACTTCAGTTATTTATTCTGTTCTTTTTTCTTCTGCACAAATTTTCTGCAATCTCTAATTTTCTGTAAATCAGTAATCTTAACACTAACATATATTTCGATAGAAACAAAAAGAGGAAGTATTTCTATTCAGAAAGGTAATGTAATAAAAATCTGGTTGATTTTTGATGCCAGAAAAAACACATCCTACAGATTAAACTGAACTGTGGAATCCAGCCAGACAGTCCAGGCTTTATCAGGAAAATGTATATACACTAAGCATGCCACATGCACAGCATTTAAAATGAATACGCTAAAACTATGGCTGAAAAAAATTACATCGATACATATACACCTCATCTATTTCACGTTAATAAACTCATTTGAAAATATAACTCATGTAATTCAATCCTACTGTATTTTCTGCATAATAACAGTCCTGGTTACTAAGCTTTCACTCCCTATGTAGCCCTAAGCCCCTACTTTCAGTCTCCACTTGCTCTGCTTAGATCATAGGTCTTCAATACTGAGGAGTTTCTCTTCACTAAAACAGAAAGCAAGCGAATGAGATGGTGAAGGTGAAATTGCTTCATTTATGGTAAAAGCAGTATGGACAAGTGAATGGAGTGTGGTTACCATGGTAATTAGTTCACGTTTTTGTCACCCTTAGAAGGAAAGTTTGCAAATCTCCCTAACAATAATGCAAGGAGTGAAGGCTTGGTCATACTTGTAAGGAAAATATTTGAGTCTATTTGGTGTATGAAGTCTAAAGCTTTTCTCTCTCTCCTTCTGGTATCTCTAGAATGGATAAAAGATAATTGTATTGTGTGGTTCAAAATACCAAACATAAATCAAAGGATTTAGCATAGTTTTGTAGGACACAGAGACAGTCTTAGCTTACTAAGCTTAAGTTACAGCATATGTTTTTCATTAAAGAATCCAATCCCTGATCTTCTTGAAAAACCACCAAAAATCGTTGTCTATAAGAAAACATCAAACAATAAAATTATCATTAGCTTTCTAGACCATTACAAAATGAGAATCCCTACATTAATCTTACTGTTATTTGGTTTTAGTAACGGGACCTTCAAAAAGAGTTGGGGTGAATAAAGCAGTAAGGCATTTGCAGTGGAGCAGACAGCCTGACATTTAAGAGAATTCTCCAGTTTTACTGTAATCAACATAACATCACACATGCAGAAGCAATGACTTTAAAACTAAGTCTGGGAGATAAAAAGGTCTGTTGCTTAAGGGAAAGACCTTGAAAACATTTTAGAAAATGTCCAGACTGTAATGGAAACCATATAGGATCATCTTAAGACAGGGAAGTCACCAAATAAAAGCATATTGGCAAAATTGATATGTGAAGAGCATACAGGTAGAGCTCTGTGAATAAAAATAATTCCTTTACAAGTCACCTGCAGGAAACAGGCTCTGAGGATTTTCCCAAGTGAAATGTTTAAAATACAAAAAGGAGCTACTTCTGGCTGGAGATGCTGCAGGGTGGGGAAAGAGGAATCATTTATCCAATGGCAAAGGGGCAAAGGAGCGTGCGGCAGTGAGGCAGAGCCCGTGCATCAGCTCTCGTCGCCCTCACTGAGAAGCCAGCAGCAACCCCAAGGGGCTCAGGTGCCACACTTGGACAACAGCCTGTGCTGCCAGGAAAGTGGAAAGTCTTAAAAAGCCACACGGCTGCTGTGGAGGTGGCTCTTCCCTCTTGTAATCACCTTGGTTTGGCCCCCAGGAGGACGGGTGGCGAGGAGAACGCCGAGGAGGGGGCAGGCGTGCCACCCCTGTGCCCAAGGGCGACAGCAAAGCCCACAGACCCTGAGCAGGAGGGTGGCTGGACCCAGTCCCTCTGAAAGGCCCCAGGCAGGGTACATCAGCACGTCTGAACTTAGCGCAAACAACTTCCACTGGGCTGCCCTTGGTTTTATTTCTAACTTTATTACTTGGTGCTTCTGATTATTTTTAGTTACTAATGGATATATACAATAAAATACAGTTATTTGTGGTGTTTAGATATCTCTAATTCGGAACACATTTAACAAGGACATTCAAGGACAGGCGAATACTTAGCACATGGCAGACCACAAGTTATTTTTTCCTTTCATCTGAAGTATTTGGAGCTTAAGCTAGAGTGGATCCTACTATTATTAATTATAGCCCAGATCATTAAAGTCCATTGAGCACTCCCAATTCATTGGCTTTCTCAGACATCCTTTCCAGACACCCACGCTACCCTGGGTGCACCCAGCTATTTGGTGTTGGGGGGATAGCAGTGAAAGCCAAGAGGAGTCTTCTGCGGGGGACTCCCTAGATGGGAATGCTCTGCTGTCCATCGCCTCGAGCTGGGGGGGACACTGCAGAAACAGTGGCGTACATGAACGTGACTGAGAAGGTTTAGCATACACACACCGTGGCGGGTAGATGGTTTTGTTACATGCAACCAAGATTTCATCCATTCACATAAGCCAGGCAAAGACTGTACCCATGGAAGAGTCCTCAGGGTTAGACGTGCGGCATGACGTTTTGCTAGTGCTTCAACACAGATTGTGGAGAAACCATAAATCTGCAATGGGACATCGCACTGGGCTCATAGGGTCCCTGCTCCTGGCTTGTCCCTGCAGGCTGCCAGGTAATTTATTCCTCTTCAAGTTAAAAAGCTCCCACGTTCTACCTCAGATGTGGTTGCACCTATTTGGTGCTTCCAAATCGTCTGTGATCAGAAACACTCCACAAAATTCTTTGGGATGAAAAGAGCTACGTAAAGGAAAAATAGTATTGTGTATACTGCTAAAATAGGGGACAAAGGATCTTTACATTTACAAATGAGGTGTTGAAAATCCCACTTATATTGGCCTAAGTTTTTTCTTTTGATTGTGTGTTCATGGGACATAAAGCAATAACAAACTTGCATACCAGTATAAAATTTGCATATGGGAAGAAGCAAAGTTGAACAAAATATGCAAGAATTTACAGCAGTGTTTTGGAGCCAATATTATTATAAGATGCAGTTCCAGAGAAGTACAGTTTAGCACTGTCAGCTTTTTTTAATTTATTCATTAATTTGGGAAAGAAGATGGACATGCACAGCTTCATTCCAGGCTAAGGAAATGAGAACTCAGACTATGAAGGAATCACTTTTTTTTTTCTCCATTCAACAAAAATCTGCTGGATCCAAAGTGGAATATGAGTGCAAAATAGATTATTGGCTCCTGGCTTTTCTTTTTTTTTTTTTTTTTTTTTTCACTCGTACAGCTAAATAAGAATAATTTTCCAAACAGAAATTGAATCCTAAATGATTTAATAATAAAATCTAATTGCTTAGATATTAGACAGAACATGAACCAAATTCAGCCTTGGTATGTACAAACTTGCCTTCATTAATTCTACCTACTTGCTGAAAGGGCTGGGTTTGGCTGCACTTTTTTTCCCCCATCATAATATTAAAAGCTGGTGTGGAGTGAATCTGAAAAGCTACACTAAGCTAGTGAGAGGCAAATTCCCAATTTTTGCCTGGTTCTTCTCCAGGCTTAAAAAGGGCTGAGAATGGCGCTTTTCAAAAAACATCTCCTAGCCCGAAAGCAGCAGTAAGAGAGTTTCAGCTTTGCAATGTGAACAAATCCTACTTCCCTTCATACACTCAAGAAGCATTTACTTTCAAAAGTGCCTCAGCTTTTTGTTTGGTTCCTACGCTGTAATCCTATAAAGCATGATAAAATGCTGAATGTCTCCTGGAAAGCGCACGGCGTTTGCCCTCCACGGAGGTCTCAGGGATTTCTGGGGTAACGGGCATCGTGCCTGTGGCTCTCTTTGCTGTTCCAGGTGTCCAGGTAAACAAAGGAAAAGATATCAGTGTGTGTGATAGCACCCATGAAAGCACCCTGGTCATGTGAATAAGTAAACCAGTGCCCTAAATTAATCCTCCACTTCAATTCTATTAAAAAAAAAGTCTTTGACTTTCGGGGGCATGGGGGGTGCTGGGTTTTTTTGCAAACGTTTACCCAAATAGCATTAAAAGAGCATCCCAAACAGAAGAATAGGAAGGAGGAGAGGAAACCTCAGTTCAGTGTAGACTTCGCAAGCGCGGCACGCTGTGCAAGCCTGGCAAAGAGAAGCGAAGCGACAGCCTCTGCGGGCAGGAGCTGCCCAGGAGAGAGGTGTGCATCTGGACCTCGTCCCCCTCACCCGGGTCCAGCGTCAGACCACGGCACAGCGCGGGGCTTGGTGTACACCACGGCTCCCACGCTGCCTCCCAGCCCTGGGAAACTCCTGCTCACCTCAGGTTCTGGGTTCTGGGTCAGCCCTTCGAAACTTCGTAGCTCTGGTTTTGGGTTTCCCGCCTTCCCTTGGTGTCCACTGCAGACGTAATATTTAAATTCAGTTTATTATATCTTCTCAAGTTTAAAACATGAAGGAGAGATGAGGCGGGAGGAGAGAGGAAACCATATGTCAAGAAGACTGAATCAAAGTGAAAGTGGTGTGTGTGTGCACATCGGAGAAGGCTAAGTTTGGCCTGATGTTTTCTATTTTGACTGTTGGAAAATTTTGGTGAGATGTGGGCTTGGTGTGTCATCTGTTTAGCTTTGGGGAGTGTGTACATGTCCGTGTGTGTGTGCGTGTGTGTGGCGGGGACTGATGTCTTTTTTTGTATGAAGCTGCACTGTTTCATATGGTGATATAAAACATGAACACCCACTTAGAAAATTCATGCAGAGTCTGTTGGGGTATTTAATCTCTATTCTGGTGGGTTTAACTCACAGGGCACATGCACAAAGTTTTTTTCATAGTCAATATAATGTCTAAGAAAGCTTTACACCGGTGATGTCTTGTGAATCAATGGTCCAAAACTGTGGGATTTTTTTAAAGCTTCTTTATGATGAATCCATCCGAACACATTCATCCAGGCTCTGAATAAATATTACAACAGGCATCAAAGGATGGTCCTCCAGTTAATGTAGCTTCCTATCCCAGTCTGCTACTTACCCTAAAAGCCGTGACATGAGTGATTGGCAGAGGCACTGCCATCTTACAGCTCCTCGTTTGAGTCACCCCTGGAAATCAGGCCACGGATCTTCTCTTCTCATGATGAGAAATGAGACAACAACCCAAGGGATTTGTTGTTGTTGCTGTTTCTACTGTCTCCATATTAACAGTCCCAATATTTGTTTATAAAATAAGGTGGCGGGGGGCTAAAAAGCCTATTTAAGCAGAATTTATAGAAAGTTGTACACAGCTATGCTGAAAACAGAGCCTGATACTTCAAGGGTAATCAAGTGCCTGCAAACCAGCTTTTCCACCACTGCTGGCAATAATTAGCCATTCAGACTGCACTAAAAGCTGCCTGAAGGCGGAGAGACATTGCTAGTTTGGGGAGTTGCTTTAAAAAAAAAATCCATCAATATTTCTTTGCTGCTGTTTTGCTTTAATTTCATTCCATTTTCTGTGGTGTCTCTGTACAACCTGGAAATTTGTGGTGCCCAAACTGCAACACTCAGTGTTTGTCAGTTTTTCAGGCAGTAAAGCATTTGACATTGGTGTAGTTTCTATTTTTGTGTAAAATCCCAAACATCTGTTTCACAGGAGATGGGTTTGCTACCAAGCACTACTGTTAGATTTCTCGCCAACAAGTTTCATTGCTTCATGTGGTTTGTGTTTTGTTCTTTAAACAGTTAATTATGTTTTATTCTTTCTTCCATAAAAGCTAAATTTAGCCAAGATCTTCTCTAATCTGAAACATTTTATGGAAATGACAGTGTTGTTAAAAAAAGCATTCTGGGTAGAGATTACAAATATATAAAATAAGTGAGCACAGTCCCCTTTACATCGTATCCCTGTTCACCACTCCATCTTTGATGAGTATGGGCAAAGGCTGTTATAAATGGAGTTCAAGTAGCCTACTACACATACACGTATGTACTAGTACACTCACACACACGCGAATGGACACGCGCGCACACACACACACAGTGGTTTATATGCGGCTGGCAGCAACCGGTCCCTGATTCTCTGAGCTCAAAGAGAGGGATCACAACCCAGCTGATGGGATTTATAAGAAAATTTCTAATATCTTCAAAGAGCAGGGCTGGAAGAGACCTCAAGAGGTCACTCCATCCATTCCCTGTCCCTAGAAAGATCAGCCTCATCTATATTATTGCTGAGGAGTGTTTTTGAAACTAGTCCATGGAAATATCCTGTACGGGAGATTGCACAGCTGATCTCTGCTGTAGCGAGGGTTTGCTGCTGTCTTGCAGCCACCTGTATGCTTTGTGTGCACCCTGGAGTGCATCCCGGTAGCTGCTGGGCACGGAGCAGTGCCAGCGGAGTGGGAGACACTAATCAGAGTGGGCAGAGCAATCCTGAACATACACAGCACATCTCTGATGCCAGAGGATCACCTAAGGGAGGGAGGAGTTTTGCCATTCATTCGAGTGGTGTCAGGATTTCAGCCAAAACATACCCGTTTACCATAGGGACATGAAATGCAGGGACAAACGTATAAAATATTGCCAAGAACGCTGGCAGTCTTACTTATCTGCCCCTCAACTTTTATCAAACCAAAAGATAGAGTCTGTTTACAAGAAACTGCTGAGAAATCAGTCTGTAGTGAGTATGCATAAAACAGGTCGCCAGCTTTTCCAAACGTTCAGCATCTGTATCTTAAGCTGACTCCTATATATTTTATATCTTTTCATTTTTCCCTCTGTGTATAGATACAATTTAATGCCTCCATCATCTCTAGGATGATGAAATGGACAGCAACCACTTTTAGCAAATGAAATGTGCTTCCCTGTACTTCAGCTCCATCAAGGTGCCATTTCTTCCTCCTTACACTCCCTTTGATTGAACTACTGCCTTGTTGGTCAGACCACACAGCGCTACGTTCAAGAAGCAGAAACTCAAGTACTCTCATTACCAATCTTCATGTGCTTTTCATACCGACCTCCAGCAAAACATAAATGGGGAGTGTTTGCATGGAAAACTGTGGGAAGCTCACGGCTACGTATAACCTGAAAACCCTGCATGGAGGAGGAGCTGTGCTCAGCCAGTGTGGATCTTCCTGCCGCCGTCCCATGCATAATGGCAGGGAGGTTGTATCTGGCTACCTGGTTTGGTATCCATAGATTTCTGGACTGCTCTACCTCACACTGAGCATGGGGTGCTTCCCCATAAGGGAAACCAAACAACCACCCTGCTAGGTTTGCATGGCAGTGCAGCAGCTGTTACCTTGCTGCTGCTGCTCTGCAGGACGTCCCACCGCCTCCTAGCAAGGAAGGAGCTCAGAAAAATTGTGTGGCATTTACATGAACTAGCAGAGAAAGATGTGCCTCTTGGGCCCTGAGCATACCGAACACGGCCTCCCCTCGTTTGCTGGAGAAAGCAAAACCCTTAAGGTGGTCACAGCAACAGCAAAATGCAGCATGTGAAAAGCAGGCAGGGTCGTGCTGGATCTTGGCACTGTGTTTTCCCACTCATGCTGGATTTTGCACAAATGTTCCCAGCAAGCTCATGAGGAGAGGTAAGAATAAAAGAAAAAAAAGGGAGGGCTAAATTTGCTTGAAGCAAAAGAGCCAGGGGAAAGCTCATCAAAATGGCAGCTAACGCTTTGTGTCCCTCCTGTGACTCATGGCAGGATCTCGCCGTGCTGGAGTTCTCCCTGACAGGTGGCTCAGAGGTGACCCTGACTCGGGCGCAGGATTCCCACTGATGCCCGTGCACACAGCTCCCCCAGCACTCAGCCGCTGCAGACGGGGATATCAAGCCCAGTGCCCAAATGCGGGGCCTTTTAGTTATTCAGGGGAGTTTCAGGAGGCCACAGCCCAGGAGGTGCATTTCTGGGGCCTGTGAAACTCTGTAAAGATCAGTGCTGCCACTGGGTCACTTGCTTGGTGGTCTTTTTCTTAATACCATTACTACTGTTTTGACAAGAAAGGATCATGTGCTCTGTGCACTTGTAGCCTGCACACTTTTTTTTTTTTTTTTTTACTTTTAAGTTTCACTGATTCTTCAGGGATTCAACAGCTTTAACCATCTGCCTTCCGCCATCACTTAGACTTTGCTGAAAGACTCCAAGATTTCAGGGGCAAGGGCTTTTAGTGGAGGGGAGTCATCTTCAGTCTCCCTTAGCAGGCGCTCTTTAAACATCTAGCAATACTAATTGTTGTTCTGCGTGGAGCATCACCTGTATTGCAGAGTGCCAGCTGCCTAATGAAGAATTACCATCAAAATGTGCACCAGCTTCTGAACAGGGGCTGCACTGCCTGCGTCTAGTGCAGCAGGGAAAGGAGAGGGGCTAGAGGCAGGGAAGTATTCTTTTCTGAGACTTATGTAGCTTTTGTAACACTTTGTTGCTCCGAGTGGTTATACCTGTGTAGCAGGTACCAAACAGTGACAATGTCCGGAGGCAGAATTCAGGTCCGTGGCATACTTGACACCAGAGTGCATCCTTCTGCGTGCTTGCGTACAACTGTCCTCGCGTCAGGCAGCAGTATAGCCTCTATACTGCCTGGTTCCCTTATTTGAAAAGAAGTATCAGTGCAGTTCTTGATGACTGTGGATTTCATGGTGTGTTTCATGGTTATGGAGGTAGTTAAGCAATTTGAAATATGTATCTTTCATATTCTGGTATTAGGTTTTCCCTGCATCTTTTCTGCATGTGTGCAATACATATTTATGTCCAGGTTACACCTTGTACTGGGGAAATGAAAATTGGCAGAAATGCTATGGAAATACACATCAGCACCCTGTGTTTTCTCCAGAGCTACAATACTCCTCTGTGCTACTCCCTTCATTACTTTGCATGTGTTTGCAAACTTCTAGCGTCTGTCTTCCTGGGAACTGTGTGACACATCCTTCTGAATTTTCTGTTCAGCGCTACCAAGCTTTAGGCTTAGAAATACCTGTAACTTCCTGGATCTAATTTCATTTTGGCTATAAAATAGACCACCCAATTGGAGAAGGAAATCTTGTTATCTCCATGCTAATGGTTAAATGATTTTTTTCAGTACTCAGGCTCCACTGGACAGGAGCCAGATGTGTAGTGGGATACAAACCACTAAGAACTCAACAAAGGCCACCAGATACACTCTTCTACAGGCAACGCATCAGCAACATACAAAAACACAAAGCAGGCTGCCTTCCCCGCAACGTGAAACTGTTGCTGGCATTCAGCAACACAATTTGAACAATACTGCACTGGGTTCCTCATCTTCCACTCAGTGCTAAGGTACCTATCATTGCCTTGCTCTTATACAGCAGATTTCCTTGTAAAATTGGTATTAATCAATCCTTCCAATGTGCACTAAATTTTTCTTGACCATCTCTTCATGTCACCTTTTATTGCCAGGCTCTGCCTTGCTTTTATCTGCCATCAGAACCATGCTAAACTCTTTGGCTTTCTGTGTTGCAGATAAGCTCACCATTGTTTTAAACCCCTGTCCCGGCGCCTGGATCCGCAAATCCCTTTTTACACAAAGAGGTCAGCACTGTCCCTGCTTGAGGCTTTGCAGAAGGGAGCCCCGGCACTTGGCTGGGCTGGGAAATGGCTTCCCGGGGGGCCCTCCCCGCTACGGGCAGGGGTCTTGGCTGCAGGAGCTGGTGCCTCACCTTCCCATTGCCAGCCACAGCGTGCTGCCACCTCGCATCCTGGGTTTCTTCTCACCATTGCTCAGGAACAAACTCACCGAATTTGTGGATCCTTCTTCACCAAACCTGCAGTGCTGAAACGCTACTAGTATAGCCTATATATGTCCTTGTATAATTTTCTGCTTCACACTCTGGGTGGAAGAAAAGCAATAATCAGTCCTCAAGAGAAATGGCAGCGTAAGCAAAGGGATGCTATTCCTTGCTGTTCTCACCTGATCTAATTCAAGGCAAATTATGACAGTGGTTTGCACCGTCTAATGCCAGGAACCATTTTAACATGATTCTGAAGGCAGTCAAGGTGTTTAGGGCACAGCTGGGTGAAAAGATCTTCCTCCTCACACACATGCATAGGCACACAGTTTCCAGTGAAACAAAATTCCCAGTGAAATATTTCATAAAACAAAAATAAATATAAAATGCCACTCATACTTACATACTGTGTTTAAACTTAAACCACAGAAAATACCATCATGAACTCAATTTCAAAATATTTCAAACCAGAAAGTGTTGTTTTCCCTTGTGAAATAAGGAAACACAATGTCAACTACTAAAACAAAATTTCAGACTATTTGCAAAATATTTTCAAAAAAATTGTTTGAAGCAGGTCCTTTTTGTCATGAAAAGATCAAACTTGATAAATCAGCATGTGAAAAATGTATTGCATTGAAAAATTGACAACTGACTGCAGTATGGATCATCATTCCCACTGTATCCACTAAAAGTAACTTCAAACTGTTACTGAATCATAAAGTGGAAGATCACCAAGAAGATGACAAATAATATGGTTGGGGTTTTTTTAAAAGAACTGAGGTAGAGGCTTGAAAGATGCTTGGGTTTCATTCTGACTTTTGGTCAGGCTGGTGAGGAAGCCCTTCAGTTTATGCTGTTTCTTCTGCATCTACATTTATAATTTAAGAGGAGAGAATAAAGTGGCACTTGGAAAAGATGAGACCAGTGGTGTCCAACATCCCTGTTCTGGCTGACAGGAATGGTCAGAGAGACATACAAAATCAGGTATTTCAGAAAGGTGAATTGTTTCTAGATAGAATGACTGTAACTGTTCTGTCAGTGCTAGCTGTGTAAAAAAAAAAAAAAAGAAAAAAAGAAAAATTGTAGAAAACCTCAGGAAATACTCTGTTTTGAGTTGACTCAAAGCAAATCATTAAGAATTTTGGCAAAATACTTTAAAAATTAATCTAGAACCAAAAAAACACCCCTAAGAGTAATGTTTTCAGCTGCCAAGGCTTTTAGAACAATTTCAAAATAAAAGTAAATGCAAAGTATTATTTCCAGAAAAAACATTTGCTTAAAAATTTCATTGTGCTAACAGTTGTAAAGTATTTTGGTTTTATATTTTTCACTCCTCTTTGAGTAAAATACATTAAAAAAATAGGCATAAATTCATGGAATGTCATTTTAGCCTAAATCTACATTACTTCAGTGGGCAAAAAAATATTTTGGCCATAACATTTTATCCAGCTCTATAAAGCAAGATTTCTTTACTCTGTTTTCCTTTACTCATCCATCCTCCCTACAATTTGTTGCCTACTTTTCCCACTCTTTCTTCCCCATAAGTATTATTGGGGGCTATATAATACGGCATAATTAATGGCGCATGAGCAGCGCTGGTAAGTGAGAGGAGGAATCCCATTTACCGATGGATTATATATCTGACACTACCGTCCAAGTGGCTGCTTTCACGTCTTTTCAATTGTTGTGTCAGAAAATCAATCCATGACTTCAGCAAAATCTTGACACTTTCTCCCATCTACAGAGGGGACCGTTAATAATTCATGACCTCTCTTCTTTTTCAAAACTCATTTATTCTGAGGCTAAACACCCCACAAAATGCTCATTGCTGAATCTGCCACCGTTCTTCTATTGCTCTTCTTCTGAAGTTAAAATAAGTCATAACAGGGTTGCAGGTATTTTTAATGGCCAAATCTCAGGAGAGGGTTGGCAATAAATAATTCTGAGGGTGGAGATTGTTTCGCAGTGTGGGACTATGTTCTGTGCCATGTACGCACAGTCAAGTCAGCTAATACTGTAACTGCATAAACAGGATGGTCTTGGTGAAGTTAATTTCCTGTAGCGGCTTCTAGATTTTGTGACAAGGCTGAGTGTGTATAAGAAATGTTCTCATGTTCTTGACACATGAAAGATAAAAATGGCAGGCTTTCTTGAGGTAAATATGGATATAAATAGCTGAAGAAGGGTTTGTGCACCAGAAAGCTTCTTGGTTTTTTCCCTGTTTTTACAGCTGATACAATAAAAGTACTTACTTCTCCCCAGAAACACTTTAACATAAAATATCCATAAAATATCTATAAAATATCTATTAAAAAAAACACTTTTAGAGGAGAATTGGTCTGTTCCTCAACTTATGTTTCTGTGGTGTTTCATAGCAAGGGAAGGAAGGAGAAAAAAGACTCTTTGAGAACAGAAGCAAAACAGTGTTCAACATGTGAAGTATTCTGGAACGCATAAAAGTTGGGGATTTGACCTTCTAAGTTATCCATGATGGGATTACCTATATCAAAGCGGAGATCACAAGCAAGTAAGCTCATATCCTCTGTAATGAATGAAAATATTTCCAGTAGTGATCCACACACACTATACAGGTCAGAGTTTTCAAGCTTAAGTAATTAAACAGTAGATTTCTGAATTTGTGATTGTGGAGCATAATAAATGCTCATAAGTTCCTCAGATAATTTCATTAAAGCCAGAAAAAGATGGTCTTCTTTTATTTAGTTATCTAACAGAATATGGCTGGTTTGAACATTTTGACCACAGTAATTTATTTAACCTGCTGTTGCCACCCAGCCCTGGAGTTTATTAGAACTGGTGACTTACTGTAAAGATAAAAAGCTGTGTAAACCACCCTTAATCTCCAGAAACGGGTTCTGTCTTTTTGTCTTCCTGCTTCAGAATCATCCATATATACATCTGTAGGGCTCCTGGGTTTCAAACAGGGTAGGCAACTTAGTATGGAGAAAGGAGATGCTCCAGTGACCTCTCCCAGTTCGGCTATATATACACACATAAAGACCTTCTGCAGACTCCCTTCTTTCTGCAGTTCAACATGTGCTATTGTCTCCAGCTGACAGAAATTGTGTTTTCATACCTACCGGATGTTCTAAATTTAAATACTATTGCTCTACTGTAAATAACAATGAAATACTTTACTCTGACAGCATTGGAGGCAGCATATGGATTCAAGTTTTAGACAACACTACATGTAAAATCCCTTTCCTTTTATAGCAGAATATATTTAGAGTCTTTTAAGCTCAGCTCCTGAACTGAGTATGATGCATCTTGTCATCCAGCCCAATCAACAGCAGAATCACAACTTCATGTCAGTGCAATACATTGTTAACTGATATGTCAGAAAATCAATTAATTACTTTTAAGTAGCAGTTAAGAGTATCCACACAATACTGCTATGTGAATTATTAAAGAAAGCAAGGTTGAGTTTTCTCCGCAATTGAAACCCTGCCTTAGAAGAAAGTGCAAAATGCTGCTTCTGCCCTGAAGCCTGATCAACATTACAGGGCAGGCAACAGGAACCAAAAGAGTGGTGGAGGGTACAAAACAGGAAGGATGCTGCCTCCAAAAGCAAAGGCACCAGCAATCTGTAATGGCTACAGCTCTTAAGAAGCCTGAATGATAAACCTTCCCTTCTTCGGAGGTACAACAACCTCCAAATGGGAATAATGGCAGACATGGCTCTGAGAGACTAGCGAGCAGAGCAGCAGGAGAAGGGCAGAAAGGATGTTCTGTATCCTTCTATAGCTTCACCAAGGGACCTGCTCAGACTTTGAGCACCCCCTGTCACTGTCTGTTATAGATTTTCGCCTGGGACTCTCCCCTGGCATGCTGAAGGGAAACATAGCCTTAGTGGGACATCATCGTCATGAAGCTGTCTGCTTTCTTCATGCCTTAGTCTGTTGGAGGTGCTACATGGGTGAATAAATGAGTGAAGGTGGAGAGGTGACCGTGAGGTGGGATTTGGCTTGGGCTTCTGATTTTTTCTCTTCTTGTGGTGGGAAAGCTTCATGGAGTAGAGTCTGGAGGGCTCAAGTAGGTCTTGTTAGAGTGAGTGCATCTGGAAAGTTATCCCATCAGTGCCAGCACCAGTGAGGCTGGGCAGGCTGTGTCATGGTCCCTGCTCTGCAGGGTGGGAGCATGCCCTGGGGTAACGGAAAGTTGATAGTATTTGTTGTGGCATTCCTTTCACATCTGGAAAAAATGTGATGCTCCTGGTTCAGCTTGGCCACAAGCAGAAGTGTCCCATCCAGGTCTGTGAAAGATGGCCTTCACTCTTCTCCCTCCCAGCCTTCTCTTCTTCTTTCTGCCAGGAGCTGTGAGAAGGATTGGAGTAGGGGCAAAGAGCTACCCCATGCTCAGCCTGGTTTTCTGGGGTTTGTCCTCTCCATCACCATAGCCAGGGAGCTCCCGTTGGGTGGCATGCTGGAGGGGAGGATAGAGCAATGTGTCTGTAGTGCTGGGGTGCTACCACTACCCAAATACCTCAGCTCATGGTGGGTTCAGGCTCCACGTCATTGCAGCAGCAGCTGTAGAGCAGACACTGTGGTTTGCTTCCTGGGGGTTTCAGTCCTACCTTTAAACTACTCACCAAATCTCCAACAGCGCTTGAGGCCTGACAGATTGCTAAATGAAGATCTGGGAAAGATTTTGCTCCAAAAGCTAATGAGTCATGGTGTATCTGTGGTGCCTGTTTTTTCTTGTCTGTGTGGCGTGTAGGAATTCTGGCTTTGCAGGGTTCAGATACAGAGGTGCCGGGTTTGGTGCTTTCCACGCAGCTGCCCGGCACTGGAAAAGTCTAATAAATGACTCAAATTCATGTCCCATGCTTGTCAGGGCCCTCTCTGATAGTGCTTCTTTGGCTCACATCTGTCCTTCTGGCTAAGAAGAGAAATGATAGGTAATTTTGCACACACATACTTTTTTTTTTTTTTGTCAGAAAATGTCAGTTCATCAAAACTAAAGCTTTTCACAAAAACATATGTACTGGTTTTGACCGGAAAACATCCTTCAGCTCCTGGGATGGGATGTCGGGTCAAACTAGAGACTGCCTCTGCAGAGCTGCCTGGATGTGGGAGGCCCCAGTCCTGTCCCTACTCCAGTTGTACTCAGCTATTCCTGACCCGCTCCAACAGGAGAAGCTGGGAGAGCCAGGCACTTGGAAGCTAGCGCTCTGCAAGCTTCACCTCCTGAGTATGGCTCACCCTGGCCATGCAGGCAAGCCCCCTACCCTCTGGGAAGGTTTGAAGCCCCACACAAGAGGAAAACTTTCTGAAGTTTCACACTCAGACAGGACACGAGCTCCCAGCTAGCCCTGCGTCAGGTCTCTTGGCAAACCTCAAGCAACCAAGAAGTGCAAGGTTGTCAAGATGGTGACACAGATGTTGGTGGCTTGTTGAAATCTGCATGGGAAGAGCTCTGCCAGGCTTCTAGGTGTGGTTTTGTTTGGCATTTTGGCATTTTAGCTGTACGGCGACACATCTGCCTGATGTTGTTTCCAGTCATGTATTTCAAACCAGGTTAGTCTACACCAGTCTGGGTCCATGGGCTAGCTTCTGTGCTGGTACAAGGCCAGGGAGAGGAGGCAAGCTAAGCTGACAGAAAATGTGTCGGTTCTGCAGTGACTCTGACTGCGTCTAGCAGTAATGAACTTAAATTTTGCCTAAAGCACGTGGGTGGGTGGCTTGAGGTGGGGGAGGTAATGGGCACTCTCACCTCTTCCCTGTGGCCATGTAATTACAGGCTGGAGTGGCTCTCAGCAGAGGAGAGAGAGATGAAAACTGCTCATCAGTGCAGATACAGCTGCTGCAGATGTAGCAGGGCAGAGACCCTGGCACTGGGGGTGGACAGAGAATTGGCATTTGGCTATGGCACAGGCTAGCTGGGTTGGCATCGTTGCTTGGCCAGGTCATTGCAAAGCTCCCTCTCCTGGCCAGCACCAATCTGAGACCTTGTGCTTCCCTGAGCCTGCAAACCTGCAGCAGAGCTCAGCACAGGGATGGCCGCAATGCAGAAAAACCCCAAGCGCTGTGTAGGGTGTGCGTCGCTACCTCCTCTGAGAGACGCAGACGTCGATGCTGGCAGAGCGGCAAGTCAGCAAACCTATTCCTAGGTTGCAAGGCTCCGTCTTTTTCTAAAAGTAACCATTTCACAATTCTTTGACTTTATTTAAAGGAGATAGTGATGGAAGGACAGGTCATGTCAAAAAAAAAAAAAGGATAAACATGCTTTTGATCGCTTTCAAATGTCTAGTAGGCAGCTCCAAAACAAATGAAATTTTAGCTGTTGCTGCAAATGTCTCACAGAGTTCGGTTTCACTGGAGAATGCATCCAGCTTCACCATGGTGAAAGTGCACATAAATATTATCCCTATCCAAAAAAGCCCTGGCATTTGAATTTTCCCAGTAGCCATGTGTATTTTTCAGTGAAATCCACCCTCATCCACAAGTTTGGCAATCCTCTCAGAGACGTGGGCAAATGCCCGTGACATCCCGCTTCCAGAAAAACAACCTGCTTCAGAAGAGGGTTGCTAAATGCTCTGCAAAGAGGATGTAGTGCTTCAAAGCTAGTTAAAGATGGTGTTGCATGTCAAAAACAGGACGTGTGCTCCATCCTGTTTCATTCTTACTTGCCTCTTTGGGTTTTTTTGGTTTGCATTATGCTTTTTTAAAATATGTCAGTCATTTAGCTCAGTTCAGAGAACCCTAAGAATACTTCTGTTCATAAAATGAAACTCTCTGTGCTTTATTGGGTAATCTCTGCACAGTCTTTAAAAAAAGATTGACAGAGGCTGGATGTTAAGAAGGGAAAGGAACATCAGATTACATTCCTTTCCTTGCATGTTTTTTTTGTATAGCACAGGCCACAGAAGCCCATCGTTTGTATAGGGAGCCCAGACCCTTGTGTTTGAGAAATTTAAGTTTATCAAAACATTGCAAGGTACATAAAGGGATGCGTGTGGGAACCCAGTCATTTCACAGTGTTCCCATCGTGCATATTCAGTGAAGTAAAGGTTTTATCGTCAACATAAAGCTGGTTTGGACAGGTGTCCTGCAGTATGTGCGGGGATATTAAGAGCCATATATAAGAAGACAAAATGCTGCATAAATTGAGGAAACTTGCTTTTGGTAACAGGGCTATTTTTATAGTTTTGGAAATCTGCATGGCTAATGTCCCTTCAGTCTGAAAAGAGAAGCCATTAATCCACTTTCACTTTTCATATTACCTGCTAATGGGACACCATCAAATGGCACAGTGTTCCCAGCTACTTCCATTTTATTTCAGACTGATGTTTACTTTTGCTTTACAAAACAGATTATAAAGTTCCGCAGGGACTAATCTTAAAATTTGTGCAATGCTCCAGATTACTGAGATTAAAAAGTTATCACAGTCCTGACTTCCAGATGATCTGAACACCAAGAGCTTCACTGAAAGTCCATGAGAGTTGCAGGTCTTTAGCACCTCCAGAAAAACAGATTTCCATTTTTTAAGCTAATGCCTTGCCAAAATGTATGTCTTCCTTCAATAAGTATTGGGTCAAAACCTGCTGCTGGAGCAATGCTTGCAGTATATATATATACATTAAGAATACCTCTTTTCTTGGCTCTCATATCCTCCTCTCTGCCCCCTACCACCTCCAGGCTGAAAAGTGTCACAGGTGAAAAGTAGCCAGTGGGACAGTGGGTGCAGCTGATGCAATAAAAATTTAGCTGCGGTTTCACTTGCACGTTCCTTTGCACTGTTGAACACATGCACTGTAAGTAAAAAGCATTCATCAGAAAGGACTGATAGCTTTTTCCTAGGATCCCAAAATAACCAGACTAAAATAAGTGGTAAAGAAAGTCTTTTACAATCTCTTCAATCCTCTATCAACTAAGGCTTTATATTAGGGAAGAAAAGTATGAAACCCAAATCCATCCCAGGTCTGTAGTTTAGTTTTCCCTGGAGATCCATCCTCTCTGATGTCAACATACATGTATCTTGCATAGCCCCATCATTCCTTATCTTTATGTAAATGTCCAGAAGGTGCTCACACTCTGATAGATGGGCAACAAGCAATAGGAAAAGGAAGGTGAAAACTGATAATAAAAAAAACCATGAGAGCGCCGAGGACTAAAGGTCTGTACCTTTCAAAAGCTCAAACCTAACACTATACACAGGGATGGAAAGAAGGAACCTTTTCTGTAGAGTTAGCATCTGAAGATAGCAGCTAGCAGGGGGTACTTTATCTGCCCTGTAACAGAGGGGCTATTGCATCTTTGCCGAACCACTGTCGGCAAAGCCCAGGAAACATCTTGCTGTGCAGTTGATGAAACATTTGCCTGAGGTCTCTCACAGTCCTCCTGTGGCAGTTGAATAATGTCATAAGCCAGGATTGTGTAAGAGTTGCTAGAGTGGTAGAGATTCTGCTGTTTCATTTCATGTCACTGGGCTTTCTGTTGGGTTCTCCTTTTTTTTCCTCTTTCCATTCTTTTCCTTGGGAAAGGGAGTATGTTTCTTGTGCAGGTCTCTCCTTTACTCAGACAGTGTTAAGACAAAGTTCAAAAGAAAGGAAAACAATGTACCACTTCTTGTTTTCCTGTTCAGTACAAGAACAACAGCCAAACAGCCCCCAAAAGTTTCAGTATTAGCCTTTCCCAGAAGTACATTTATTTCATTGTCCCTTTTATACTGGCTGTGGGGCAAGAGTTCCTGTGACTCCACGGGAATTGGAACCTGCTCTCACAGACCGACAGCTTCGGCCATTCCTGGAATAGCTCAAGCACATGCACAATTTTCCTCATAGGCAACGTTGCATGTGTTGAAGTGTTTGTAGGGCCTATAGGTTTGTGGCCATATGCTGACAAGTGAGATTTTAGCATTTTTATAGAATATAATATTTAAAATGCTAACAGTGGTCTCAACTCGAAATGTGAAATTCGGCCAGCAGCAAATCCCTAGTAGATCTTACAGCCTTTTGTTTCCACACGCATTCCCTGATTTCATTAGAAACATCCCATCCTGGAATCTGGAAAACACAAACCAAAAAAACCCAAACAAAAAAACCCATATCAGCTATGCATTTGGTAACGTTTCTTTCTGTCTACCCAGATGCAACTGTTCCTACTCGATTTTGTTTCTTCTTATCACTGTCTATGGCCATCTCTCCATTTTCTAGGAGGAGAAATGGATTACAAAAGATAAGGTGAAAAAGTACAGGGAATACATTTGGTATCCAAGCCAACATTCCCCTCCTTAAGTTAAAAACAAAGAGAGGGAGGGGATCATCATGTGAGCCACTAACTGCACAGGGGTTTTATGCTGCTGTGGTACAAGAGATGCTCTGTAAATCTCCCTTGCAAGCTAGGTTCTGGTTGTCCTCCAACTGCCTTTTGCACTCTTTCAGTGACTGCAGCATTTTGGCATGCTTTGCAAAACAGCTGGACTGAACCTTGGAGTCTGGTTTAACACTTTTGAAAATCTCTCTACCTGTCTATCTATCCTTTCCTCCATTCATCTATGTACCTATTAATCTATGAATTCCTATGAAATTGCTGAATTTCACACTTGATGACAAATGTGACAGCCTCTGGGGCAGCACTTGGACACTTGTACACTTCTAGGAAGGATTATTTCCTCTTAAACACCAGAGAACTGAGATATAGATCACTTCGCCTGCAGAAGAAATTTCAAGTTTTGCAGATACTGATTCATATTTATGGATTTATCAGAACACAGTGGCCAACTTCTGTTACTGTTTCTCATACAAAATTCCCATCCCAGGGACGTCACTGGAATTATTCCGATGTACAGGGGGAAAGAGTTGGTCTTAA
The DNA here is from genome assembly GCF_026419915.1 of Harpia harpyja. NCBI lineage: Eukaryota > Metazoa > Chordata > Aves > Accipitriformes > Accipitridae > Harpia > Harpia harpyja. The sequence continues at coordinate 15,961,062 of NC_068947.1, forward strand.
ACTGTCCTGTGTATCTACTGGAAAAAAAAATCTCCTCTTCATAGTCAGAGGCATTCTCATGATACCACTGTCTGGTGTTAGTGACTATAAAATACTCTGAGCAGGGGAAGTCTGCAGAAAGAATCGTTATCTGTATCATTACTCTATTTACTGGTAGTAGACCCTTGCACTGTCGAAACAGTGCATCAGCTGAAACAACAGGAACAACAACCTGGTTTCTAACAGCAAAACTCTGAACTTAAATCTTCATCCACTTCCACTCTAATCGGGCAGAGAAAAATCATCTGAGAAGCTAAATGAAAATTACTAGCCTATAAATGCCTGAGGCAAAAAAAAAAAAAAAAAGCGAGAGGGAGGGAGAGGAGAGAGAGAAAGATGGGAAGTCTCATGTGAGTTTGGTTAGTGGAAAAAAAAAAAAAAAACACGTACTAAGTATGGCTGCATGTCATTTTTCAATTTGCTCATGTTAAATAATGATCTCTAGGGCAGAGAAAGAGTGGAGTGAAAAGGAAGAGCTCTCCCCTCATCTTGTTTAGTTTCTGCTGGTCTTTTGCAGTGTCTGGCCATTGCCTGGCTATCATATAAACTTAAACATGAACCACGGGCAGTTTGGCATGTCTTCTCCTCTATCCTGGACCATGTACCTGATGAGGAAAAACAGAGCAGCCACTGGCTTTTTTGGTAAAGACTTCTTTATCTTCCTTTTTAAAAGTTTTTGTTTGCATTGTCATGAAATAGAAATCTTGACTGTAAAGTAATAGAAAGTATTGGGTTAAAAAACTCTTTAAAGTAATATAATTTCTGTTGGAGCAAAATAAGGAAATCTCTCACTCTGTGCATGTGTGTGCGTTAACTTCCACAAGACAGTTGAATACATATGGGGGCTTTCGCTAATCTGTTAAGCGTGTTGCAAGCCTTTTTAACTGAATCAGTTTCTTCAGAGGAAATACTTCAAAATAGTTTTTATTATTTCAAATGCTTGGGACAGGGGTGCCACTGAAGCCGCAGGGAATTGTGCTGCTGAGCGTGGCAGTGGAAGGCGATGTCCGTCCGATGGCACTTAATGTTTGATGGTTTGCAACTTTGCAATAGCAAAGTGATCACAGAGGACCAGGTAGTGCAAATGGTCGTTGTCAGTTGATTTGAGTCCCAGGGTTATGATCACTAATGATGCTGTCTTATACAAGCTAAAGGCTCAGCCTATATGCTTGATGAGTTTTTAATCCCTCAAAAATGACAATGGAGTAAAAATTCTCCCATCAGAGCACCAAAGATAACTTTTTATCACCATGATATTTTAGATAAAATAATAAAAATTTTAAGAAAACATTGACAAATTATGTAGACCCTGCCATGGTCCATTTTGCTGTGTATCTGTAGAGAATAAGACTGCCTTTTCCAGCGTCACCGGTACCTCTTGCCAGGCAGTGTGCCAGAAAGACATCATGCGTTTTGTTTAATATTTGGCATACTGCAAAATTTGTTTCTTTTCTATAATCCTGGGGCTAGTTTTGTTCTTAGTGACTATTTTTCTGCTAAATATTTACTGAACTAAACAAGTGGATATCTGTGTGCAAAAGGGTTTTATAGCAAGATTTTAAATATTTTTATGGTTTTTGTTTTAAAAGATCCCATCAAGACAAAGGAATGAAAGTTGGGAATGAAGAAAGGAAAATCTATTATTTTTCATTCCCACTCAAAGATTCCTTCACTTTTCCTCTCCCACCCCGTGTTTTATCAAGTCTATATGGCACCTTCCTTAGGGGGCTGCTGTTAACATCAACTGCAGCAAAGTTTCTGTTTGCAGTTAGACAAGGGGACAAATATTCTTCTGATTTATAGACCATGAATCCCTTGAACTCTGAATTCCATTCATTCTAAATCAGTGCCAAATTGAGAGGATCACCATTTGTTTCTGTTGCAGAGCACTTGAGAAGATGGCATTGAGTCATTTTGCAATATACCTAAGTGCTAGATAAAGCCTGACACTAAGGACTTGCCATCCCAGCGCTAAAAGGTGATGTGCAAGCTGTGACTGCCAGAGGAGCAGCCGTGTGCCATGCCCCTGGGACAAGTCTGGCCTTTCCCTGGTTTGCTTCCACAGAGCTTCACACACAGTGCAAGTGCTGAAAAAGCCTGCCACGCAGCTGGGTGATTTATTAGGTTTTTCAAAAGCAGGCAAACCAGTGAGACATTATTTTTCTGACTTGTCCGGGGTATTATGACCCATGCCTAGAATAAATCTTGGTGTTTGTGGGATGCTTTCTGCTTTGTAAGGTATGAGGATTCTTGGTAGTTATCTTTTTCATAGCATCTGAGAAATTAGCCTCTTAATTTCATGCTCACTTTAGAGTGTGGAATAAGAAGCAATTTAAAGAAGGACCACAGAATCCCAGAAGGGTTAAGGTTGGAAGGGACCTCTGGAGGGCATCTGGTCCAGCCCCTCTGCTCAAGAAGGGCCACCTAGAGCTGGTTGCCCAGGACAAATGTGAGCATCAAGTTAGAAACATTTGTTGTATTTTAGATTCTGGTTTTAGCAGATGCACGTAATTCTTGCTCTGCAAGACACTGAAGATACTGTAGATAAATAGAATGTTTAGTGGCTGTCACAAGAGATGGTTTGCGTAGTGCATAAACCAAATGAGCAACTACCTTTGTTTAATATTGTCCTGTGTAGGTTTGATATGGTGGTGATAATTCACACCTAAAAATCATGCAAGGATGCTGTGTGTTGGCTAAGAAAGGCTAAAACATATTGCTACATATGTCTGTTGCCTAACAAAGCTAAAACTAAGGCATTTGCAGTCCCTAATTTCATAATTGTGCAAATGAGCTAGAGGAAAAACAGATTAAAACATCCTGTTGCCTTTTAAAATGAACTTGCCAATTTATAGACAGCACATTGTGCCACTGGGTATTGTGTGCAACATCTGTAACTGGAAAGCAGTAGGTGAATATGATCTTGAGCTAATCTTGCTAAGCTTTGTTCACTCTACAGCAAATTTCCTTTTAAAAGAGTTGTGTATTGTAGTTGGTATTCAGGGAGCCATTTATTATGACTTGCTGACAAGAGTATTTCATGCTCTTGAATATTCTATAAGGTTAGGGTATATTTCAGAGCAGATTTGTAGCAAGACTGAAGTTAAAGGTCTGGAATTACAGCTTTTCTTCTCACCTACCCTGACACAAATCAGGGCCTCACAATTAGAATGGAGTAAGCAGAGAACCAGGCCCGTGGAGGACTTTGTTGCTCGGGGGAGATGGGAGTCATTGGGTTTTGTTAAGCCTTGCTAGATTGTCATCCTACTGCATGGCATTTCCAGGCCACAGGAGGACAGTCCTAAGGTGGTCCAAGCCCAGCATCACTGTCCAGAGACAAGGAGGCATCAGAAAGGAAGAGGCAAGGGACGGCAGGCTGCCTCAGCAACCCCACTCGGAATGTGCAGGGGGACCTGACTCATCTCGCCTGCTCCCTCCCTCTCCCTGGACCACACTCTGTTCCCTTGCTGGCACACACACAGATCTCATCTTGGACAAATGAGGGCGGAGGCTTTGATACGAAGTTGTGCCTCATTATGACCTGGGGGAGATCTGTGGTTGAGATCAAAGATAATAGATGACATACCTGGTAAATTAAAAACACTTAAGAAAAAACCACCCAAGAGGAGTAGCGATGATTTCCATTAAAACAAAGTAACACTTTTGTAGCAATTATTTACGTGTTTTAAGTCCAATTGCTGGTGGTGAGGGATGCCAAACTGACAGCCCTGGAAGTGCTACCTTCTGCCTCCGCGGGAGCAGCAGTGCCGGTGCACGGCCATCCTGCACGCTGCTCCAGGACCACCCACGGGTCCCCAGGGCAGATCCAGGGGGTCTGGCTTTGCCCAACCTGACGCTCACGATGACCTGCTCCCTGGGTCACACAGGCGGTTGGGACTGTCGCAACACCCCGCAGACCTGCCTCTGTGCGCTTGCACACTGGTTTTGTTCCAAGGGAAGGCAAAGCATGGGGAGGGAGGTGGTTCGCGCCCTGTCACATCCCTGTCACATCCCTGTCACACCTGCAGTGCTTGCAGGCCACACAGTTCAGGGGTGGCCTCTGACGTCCCCTCTGTTTTAGTGGCTGCCAGAGGGAAGATCTTCATGATTAATGAACAGAGGCCATTCCTCCGTGCCCAGCAGAGCCCAGGTACCCTACACCAGCCATGCATGAGCTCAGTCCAGCCACATCCTAGGACTTGTAGGAGGGAGCCCCAGGTCTTCTCCAGGAAGCCTTTCCCCACCTCCCCTGCCCTCACCTTTTTTTCCCCTACAAGTTAAGCAGTCATTTTGCCCCATGCCCCCAAATGCTGTGAACCTCCTGTGTCCCACAAAAGGTGCTGACATAGAGTGAAGCCTTGGCATAGTATTGATCAACACTGGAAATGGACTGGGGTTTGCCCAGTGTGGATTGGTGTGGGCCCACCAGTCTGAGTGGAGATGTACTGTCATACCTTGCCCGGAGGCTATTTTTTAAAGCAGAAATTTGCACTGCAGTTAAATGAGGATTTAGTCTATGGAGAGCTGAAGGGTTTGTCACACCTTAAGCAGAGACAGTGCTGAAAACAGATAACTCTTCAGTCCCAGTGAGAGTGACACTGAGACGAAGAGTGACACCGAGAGTGACACTGAGACTAAAGAATTTGCTGCCTTTCCTAAAAACTAAAAATGAGCCCATCTCTAGTACCGCTGTGCTAAGGTATCTGGACCTGTTTTGAGTTATTCTTGGGAAATTGAGGGTAGGTCCAGTGCCACCAGAAGATCCTCAAATTGGCCTGTGAAAGGGCAAAATTTAAGAGCTCAGAATAGCCTGTCATGGACACGAATGTCTTGGAAAGTCCTTGTTTAACCGACTGACACAGACGGTTCCTGTAAACATTTGCATCAGCTTAGGAGTCCCCCCAAAATAATCAAATTGTGGAAGTCCCCTAAAATAATCAAAGTGTAAAACAGTTTTATAGGTTAAACTGTAATTGTAGCATCAAAAGAAAGTAACACTGAAAAAAAACATATAAAAAGGAATGAAACAATTTGGAAAATATACTTGTCCTTAGACTAACAAAAATAAAACCCAGGGGAAAGCAACATGCCATGGAGAGTACCACAAAGAATAAACCTTCTGAGTAACTTTGGTGCCTTTTGACTCGGGGAGGGGCACGTTTTGAAAGGAGTGCAGAATCCGGCCTGCGGACCTCCTGATTCCCCTGCTTGTGCCACTGTGGGATTAGTCACCTAAGATTTTAGTGAAGGGCAATATATCTAGCTGTACCTGTCATTTACAAACCCCAGGACATCCCGGGGAAGACATACACGGAAAGATCCCAGTACAGAATTTCATCTATTATACACAGGCGTCACTGTCAGTTGGTCGGCACAGGCATTGCTTTGCCAATGAGACCAGCTGAGCATCAGGTCCTCTCACTGCAGAATCACTAAAAGCAAGTAACCGGCAGCATCTACATACAGTCCTGAGCAGCTGATACTGAAGCATCATTAACATGGAGAGGTCTTACAACACTGGATGTGTGTATCCTACATAAAGCATGTCACACACACACACACTTGTACTAGATTTTTCTAGTAAATTCTTATTATCAAAGCAAAAGAAGAATTATAACCTTACACAGAGATAAGACTAGTCCTAGTACATCCTGCGCTTTCCTAGGCTTTGTCCCTTAAGCACATGCTCAGCCTAAAACTGCAAATGCGTCTTACTGGGTGAAGTTCAGCAGAAGATTATATGTGTCTGTGGCAAATGCTGGTGCTACCGTAGAAGTAAGTGGCTTTTTAGCTAGAGTTTTTATTATTAATCAGGATCAAAATTATCCAAATATTTTTCTCCTCATATTACTGCCATTAAGGCCTATATCTAGAGAGTTTGACAACATGTCTTCCTGAAACTTCTCTAATTGCTAGCCCACGCATCCCACAGCTGATGAGCTGGCCTGTACAGGGAGGATGCTCCCTGGTGAGTACAGGGTGGCTGGCACAAGGCTGACACCAGCATACCCAGGCTCAGACCTGCTCAGGCAGAGTCAGGCACAGGTGGGATGTTAAGTGGAGAAGAAACAATTTAGGAGATTAACTTGTGGCTTCGTCTGTGGCTGTGAGAACGCATTAGTGGTGCCGAGCGTGGTTAATAGCGCCTTCGCATCTCAGTCAGGCTTTTCTTCCTCCATCCCCAGTTCGATCAAAGGATGTTGCGGTGAAAGTCCCAAGCATGATCCCCCTAACAGCTCAGAAGCAAAACCCTTTTGTGCATTAAATCATTGCTGTGTGCACGAAATCATTGCTGTGCTGAGGAGGGTTAAATATAAAGTGTGCTGGGCAGTGGAGAGCAGACAGATGTGGAACAGGCTCAGCTGCTGGCTGAAGGCACTTGCAGGGCCTCGTGCAGCTGAGACCAGCCCTATCATCTGAGACAGACACTGGGAGAAGCCTACTTCAGGGCGAGGAACAGCTTCTAACCAAATCTCTGTCTGTGCCTCCTACAGAAATGAAGTATCTGGGATTTACTACTCCTAATCTCACTGAGATTCACACACCAGGAGAGGTTTCATGTTAGCCGAGAGTAAGGGGGCTCTCTGGGACAGCAGTGTCTGTGTGCCCCCCGAGAATCCCTCTCTAACCAAAGCAATTCCTGCTGAGGCTCACATGGCAAGGGTACTGCCTGCTTTTCCTGGAGGGCTGCAAAAATATGAAAGTAAACTAGTTCTATTTCATGCCATGTGATGTATTTGAAGTAGCAAACTGGACTGGATTCGAGACTGAAAGGCAGTTCCTGTCTCATCCAGTCAAATTAAACACAAAGCTCCAGCTGCAATAGCCTCTCGCTGTGTCCCCTCTGCAAGCCCGCTGAGAAAGAGACCCCAGTCGTTCCTTTGCTGCCAGTTTGTTGGGTAGCTCTGCAAACTCACTGCGTGGAGCACCCCCACATGGGCAATGAACAAGCTACCATCATTTACCCCATCACGCTTGAATGGGTGATGGAACAAGGGGAAATGGAGTGAGAGAAATAAAACCCGTCCTGACTCTTAAAAACAGGAGATGAAGGGCAGGAAGGGACAGAAGGAGCAGAGAAGCCATCCATTCACTGAGTGCCTTTCCTAATAATATCACCTATTGATATGAGCATCACAATGTCATACTGGGAATAACGTCATCATTTTCTTCTGAACACTTCCTGTTTCATCATTCTAGTCTGTCAGAGTTTCTAAATGGTGAAAGTAACACAGGAAGAAGAAAAAGGATGCAGTTAGCATCCTTATTTCTCCCAGCTGTTAACTCCAGTCCAAAGCATTGCAAGACCACAACTTTCCTTCTGGCAAGCCTGGGAGGGAGGGAGGGAGCCTCCTCTGGAAACCGTCTGTCTTCCTTTCTGTTATGCTGTCAGGAGCTCCTTTTCCTTAGGATTGAAGTATCTCCGCATCTTGTTGACCTGAACAATGAATCCCTTATGTAGAGGGATAATGGAAGGATATTTTGGGATTTAGAAATCTTTCTGTCCTAATTTCACTGTCTCAAATTTGGGCTAAAGTTAGTACTGATTTAGGCTTCTGTAGAAAGTTTTGATATCTCTTATTTATTTGCTGAAAAACAACACTTATGTCATAAAACTCCCCTGTAATTGAGGTTTTTTTACTGGCAGAGTGAAAGTCTCCCAGTCAAGAGGCCATGGATGATGTCCTACAACTTCCCAGGTCAGCAGTAAAGTGCAATGGGGGTGCCTAGGGAAGGAGCTCTGTCCCAAGAATACACTGAGGCTTTCAATCTCCTGCTTATGACCCTATAGGAACTTTTGCAATCATTTATAATTCATACTTAATTTTGACTGAAAACCAAGCAAAACAACCCTGAGAAAGGCAAACCCATACCAAGTAATTTGGTATGATGCAGTGTGAATGCTACCGTTACATTTTGCCTATTAGCACCATGGCTATAGTGAATTATTTTTCCTCAACGGAGTACATTCAGTGACCTGAATCTCTGTCCCATCAGTCCTGCTAACTGCAGGAGCAAAGTCTGGGGCACAGGAGAGAAATCTACCTGCACAGCTCCTAGCATAAATCAAAATATTATCAGGGCTTCTCCAATATGAATTGAGCTCACTGAGCACTCAGGGCCAGCTGACAGCTGAGCTGCAGTTCCTGCTCTGCCAGCATGCCCTTGCCCTCAGAGGGGCTTGAGGGGGGAATAAAGTAGTTATATTAATTCTGTGCCATCTGCAGAATCCTCCTTATACCAGAGTTGTTCCCTGCTGTCCAGGTGGGTCAGATTTACTTCTCCCTTTAAATGTCCTGGAACCAAAGGAGCCGAACCTTTTTCTTCCCCTCCCCACTCCTCTTGCTGGTACAAGGCATCCATAGTGTTCCTACCAGAGCAGAAGATCAAAAGCCCAAATGTTACAATTAGTCCTGGAGGTTGTTATGATGTGAACCTGAGTACATAAATGCCACAGAAAATACTAGGTGTGGGTGATGTTATCTGCATTAATCTAGGCATGTAATGAGCATAGTATAATGGCACACAATGCGTATTTTTTTAAGTTTCCAAACCAGCAAGTACTTATACCAGATGGCAGCTTTTCAACAATTTCCATTCCCTTCTCCACCCCACACTCCCCAGTATTTCAAGTAACTGGCTTCTCCTCTAGGGATTAGCCACAGTAGGATCATACTAAATGACTGATTTTCCTCCCTTAGCCTTCCCCCAACCGCCTTTCAATTTTGAACTGCGCAGAGAAAGAAATCATCCAAAAGCTCCAAGTGTTTGCACGTGTTTGTTTTCCACAGCCCTCTAGAATGGCCTCAAAATCATCTGGGCTCCTAGGTCATGTGGTACATCCCGGTGATTTTTGGCTTCACTTCTACTATTTCTTAAACTTTCCCCTCCAAGGTGCTTGTCAAGCTCTGACTTGAAAAGTTCAAGTGATGTTGAATCTGCATCTTCCCTGGGAGCGTATTCTCCTGCCTATTTGATCTTAGGATCAACGTTGCCCCTGCTCTTAAAACTGAACTCGTTTTACTTCAGTTGGCATCTGTTATTTCTTGTCTTATCATTTTTAACTAATGAAAACAGTCCCTCCCCTTCCTCTTCATAGTTGTCTTTTATGTACTTGTAAACCGCAGTCACGCTGTCCCCTTGGCATCCCTTTTGCCCCAAATTATATGTATGTATTTAATTCCTTTAATCTTTCCTTATAGGTAGTTCCTTCCAGACCTTTAATCACTGTAGTTGCCCTTCTCTGTAATCTCTCATTCACTGATACATAGCCAGTAACACAGTGGCCAGGAGTAAACCCGTTGCTCTCCCTGGGATTTGAGTGCTGGGAAAACAAGACTGGATGCTCCCTCGGCTCTAGACGTGACCCCACTGCTTCTGCACCTCCAGATAGCCTATCCCTGCTTATCGTGCACCAATTACCCGAATTCCACTTTGAGGAAGGCAAAATGCATTGCATCAAAATTGCACAGTGATGCATTTCACATGTCTGGTTCAGAGGTATGAGGAGCGTACACAAGACAAACCACCAAAAGGTATTTTTGCAGTGGAAACTTTAACCCAGTCTCCACTCCTACTCACACATTTATCAACAGCTGTGTAAGACCAAGGAGAAAAGTGTCTCACTGGTGATATTCTAGTGAGTATTTTTAGAGCCAGGTTGGGATGCTTCTTGTGAAGTAGAGAGGAGAGAGGCACCCCCTGCCCTCTGCCTGGCCCTGCTGCCCCTGGCTCCAGGCGCTAGCAGCAAGCACACGCCGCACACCTGCACACTGACACACACCTGCAGCAGGTGAGCACAAGAATGAGCCCAGCCCTGGCTTTGGCCCTTAACAAACCTCCCAGCAAAGCTGAGCCGGCCTGACTAAGCTGGATAAGGGAAGGGGGGCATCAACACAGGCTGCTGCTGCAGGAACTTCATGACTATTAAATCTCCCCCTTGAGATGGGGAGGAAGAGTGCCATGGACAAATGTCTCCAGGGGTGGTGGCACTGGTGAGGTGCTGCATTGGTCACACAGTTGGATGCACTGCGTTGCTGGGCATTGCGATTGCATCCATGCCAGTAGGAAGGGTCAGCCAAATCGCGTTTCACCACCCATTCTTTCAGGGCTCTGCCCAGTCTGAACTCCTCCTTTGGCTGTTGGTTTGACTCACTCCTTCAGCTGGTAAAGCCCGAGGAGGACCTGCAAAGCTGGGGTTAACGCTGGATGCAAATGCACAGTTTAACCTCTCCTGAAAATTGTCCTTTCCTGGGTGTACCCCACTCCCTGCCCATCGCTGCCACCAGTTGATAGTTTGAGTCAAGAGAGATGCAACTCTCTGGGTTGCAGTTTCTGAACAATGAAGGAGGTGAAATGGTAAAAGGTAGCTCCCTTCGTATGTAGGTCCGTGTCCTTGCCATCTATGTCTTTGAAAACATGCCAACTATTCAGGTGAATCATTCCCCACATCCTCAAAACAGGAGTCATGCCTACCTTCTATAATATTTTGAGTGACAAGAACATGGATTGGTCTGCCCTATTTGAAAAGAAAAAGGCTCTCAGCTTCCGCCCCGGAAGAACAAGACAGGCTTTTGGCCACCGTTATGACCTGGAGGTCCTAAAGTGGACGGAGGTCCTTGGGAACTTTTGCAGCGGTAAAGTCGGGTCACAAGTAATTAGATGTCTGGGGTAAAGATATTGAATGAATATGTGTTATTCCATCTTTCCTCACAACCCCTCTTCTTTGCATAAACTGAGCTGCAGCCAGTTTCCCTGCTTCCAGAGTGAATAACCTTGTATCAGTTAACAGAGATCAAAGGCAAGGTGGAAGGGTTTAGGCACTTTCCCCTCCCTGAAACAGAGAAAAGTTAGACACCATACACCTGTGTAGTCCTGGCCACATTTCCCCTGCATCATGCTGGCCATCTCACATCTCATTCTTGGTGGCATCATGTGCGCAGTTTACATGCCAGGATGAAATATGCATATTTCATTGTGTGTGAGAGATCACTGCAGGAAGTAAGGAGAATCCTGACTTTTTCTTTACTGGCTGCTGCTTTTCTCTGTGCAATGTTTCATTATTCCCATAGCCCAAAAATAATTTAATATATCACTAGCAATTTTTTTCAGGTCAGTCAGTAAATCACCCATGATGGTAACTGCTATGCAATAAATATTTGCAGGAGCAATTCAGAAGCCTGATCCTACAAATTTCCTTCACAGGCATTAACCCACTGATTCATCACTAGTAGAAGCAAGGCACGCTTACACCATTATAAACGTCTTTAAGAAGGTCTTAATACATATATTAAATGAATTCAGGTGCAAGTGGTAGGAGGTGACCCACTGAATAATGCCACGTTAAGCCCACACGCTCCAAAGAATTAAGTGCATGTGTAATTGCATTCCCCAAAGAGATTTTTATTTCATTCGGCAGAAACGCCACTAAGAATGAGGTTGGGCATGTTTCTAAGTGTTGGCAAGATGAGGGTCTGGAGCCAGTTCTCTCAGTTTGTGCTCATATGATACGTATGCCAGCTCTGTTAAGGTGTGCATTTTTTTTGTCCTTTCACAAAATGTTTTGTTGGCTGCCTTGACCAAGTTTTCTCCTGTCCCGCACAAATCCAAACCTTTGCAAACAAGTGTCCATTGCTGCCTGTTTGGCCAGGCGATATTTACCTGTGCAGTGGGAACTTGCATTGCATTCAGGCTCTAATTCACCCTTCGCAATTTTGGCTGTTTAAAATTCATCCCTAAATTGTTGCTCCCTCTCTCGTATTTCCGAAGCTTTTACTTAACTGTATTATGTAAAAAGCTCGGTGCTTTGTGGTCGAGTAATCCTGTACGACAAAGGCAAGGCATGGTAGATAGAGATTCACTTGTGGTTTGTTTACGGCTGTAATAAATTGATGTCAAAATACAAATGTAAGCAGTGCTGAATGTGAATTGGTAAAGTTATAACACCAGTTGCGCTTCCCGCTTCAAAAGAATTCCTGCACAAAAGACTGACTGTCCGAGCGCAAGTCTTAGCATTAGGGATGCTAAAAAGTCTTACCATGTGAGAAGAAACATCAGCTTTAAATACCCTGCATCGTTTCCTTACTTTGCCTTGTCAGTGATATTCCCGCAAGCTGCTTGACTCATTAATTCTTATTCTTCCAGACTACCCGCACGAGATATACTAAGGGGACAGTAAATTCCTATGAGTTCCTCTCCTTGTCATGCAAAAATAAAATTATAAGGAAGACGATAAATTAAATTAGCTAAACAAACTAAAAAAAAAAAACCCTGAAACAAAAACCAAACAACTCTTGTGTAGTTAGTGTTAATGGGCATGTAAAATATATAGCTCGATCTGTATCAAAATACCCTCACTACAGTATTTTCCCTATCTACCCTCTCTTACTTAACTCCTCAGCCTACCTTGCAAAAGCTTGGCTTCTGTGCAGTTAAAAAAGAATACTGTCACCTTTAGTGTACATTAATGTCCCTCATCTCAGCATTGATAATGCCGCTAAGTTATATAAAACTGTAAGCATCTAGTATTTTTGCGTCTTCTCTTAAATCGTGGCATTTTGTATCTGACTGTCCACGTGTGTAATAGATCAGGTTTATTTTGTATTTATAATAAGGAGTTCAGATTAAGACGGGATGCAAAGCAGCGAGTGAAATTCAGCTCAACATATTCATCAATTTCAATATAAAATACTCCCTTCCTCTCGACTACAAAAACCCCCAAACGCTACATGCATATTTTCACATTTTAGGCGATGGATGTAGATGTATGTACATCAGTAAAATAACTCTTCTTATCTCTGCAATGCCCGTAAAAAGTTATCAGCCATAATACACCCCAGATGGCTTTTAAGCTGTAGTTTAACAGCCATTTGCCTGTATAATTTTTTTTTCCTTAAAACAGAAGGAAACCTCTCCCTAATAATTTAAATTCGGGATAATTTCATACAAGAAAGAAGTAACCGTGTAAAAGTCGGAATTAAAAAAAAAGGGGGGGGGAACCACACGCAAACCATAGAAACTTGGTGCGAAATAGAGAGCTTGCTGCACCAAACTCGCCTGCTTAAAAGAGGGACCTGTTGCAAGCGCGGCGGGAGGGCGGGCTGAGCCGCGCCCTGCCGCTGCCGCCCCCGCGGAGCCCCCCTGCCCGGGCTGCGCTCCCACCGCAGCGCTTTGGCGGGGGGGGGCGGGGTGGCGGGGCACGGAAAACCTCCTTTGGCAGAGGGGAAGGAGGGGAAGGAGGCAAGGGGGCAGGTCATGCGAAGATGAAGCCGTAACCCTCCGGCGGGGACGCGCCCCGGGGCAGCCCCGGGCGCGGATGGGCAACCCCGGGGTAGGCAGCCTCACCGGTCCCCCCCGGCAAAGGGACGGAGGGGCAAAGGGGCGCAGCCGGAGCCTTGCAACCCACCCCCCCCAGAGGGGAAGGCGCTCCTGCCCCGCACTGGAGGGGTGCGAGGAAACCCACACCCGGCGCTTGTATCGTGAATGTGGTGGCAGGTTCCTGAACTCAGTTGCGCTGCGCGGCTCCCCGCGCAAGGAGCCCTGCCCCGCGGGGCACCCGGCGCGTCTCTCTCCCCGGCAGCAGGCTCCGGGGAGGCAAAAGCCGGTTTCTCCCACCCAGGGCACTCAGCCTGCTTTCGGTTTAATTGCGTGTAAAGCAGGTAGCGTTCAGTGGCGGGAGCTCGCGCTCTGCTCCGGTCCCCGCAGGTCGCGGTGTGCCCGAACGCGTACCGACAGTTACTTTCCCAACTCCGGAGCGCTTCCAAAGCGGGTGTCGGCAAAACCGAGGATCCTCTCTGTCCTGTCCTCGCTCCCCGCCCTGGGCGTCCCGGGGTGGGGGAAAGTCGCCGGCGGCGGGGGGTGGGTGCCGGGGGCTCCCGGCCAGCGGCCGCGCAAGGCGGCTCTTCCCGCGGAACCGCGTCCCAGGGGATGCGGCGGGTCGCGTCCCCCGCGGGACCGCAGCCCCCCGTGCGCTCTGGCAGGGACGGGCGGCGCTGGCCGCCGCGGGCCTAGCAGGCAGCTGCCGTCCTCCCCGGGGGTCGCCCCGCGGCCCCTCCGCCCGCCCCGGCTCCCCTCCGCCGGGCCGACGGCGGGCGGCGGGCCCCCTCTGCCGGCCCCGCCGCGGAGCTGCACCGAGGGCCGCCCCCGGGGCCGCCGCCGCCGCCTTGCGTAAGGCCCGGCGGCGGGCAGCGGCTCCGGCCCGCTCCCCGCGGCCCTTCCCGAGCCCGGCTGCCTGCGGCGGGAGGCGGTCCCGGTTGGTGTCCCCTCCGCGGCCGCGCCCACCCCACGCACGCACTCCCACCCAGCCCGCCGCAGCTGCTGTCGCTCCCCTTCAAAGCCCGCCCGGCCCCGGGGGAGCGCGGCCGGCCGCCGCCGCGGCTGCTGAGCTGGCGGGGGCGGCGGAGGAGGCGGCGTCCCGCGGATGGCCGTGGGGAGGAGCGGCCGTGCCGGCGGGGAGGCGGCGGGCACACGGCGGGACCGCGGCCGGGAGAGGAGACACGGGCGAACGAGGGGGGTGAAATTTCACGGAGGAACCCCAAGCCCGTGCCGAGAGCGCGGCGGGGACGGGCGGCGGCTCCGCCGCGACGGCGGCAGCGAGTCGTGATCGCCACGTTCCCAGCCTGGGTTACGCCAGCGGCGAGCCCACGACATTCGCGACCAGCACCAAAAAAATAAAAGAAAAAAGAAAGAAAACCACCAAACCCAAAAAAACCAACCCCAACCCAGCCCGAAAAGACAGCCACGCCTCCACCCAGCATTCTCGCTACCGGCTCCGCGGGCCCAGGCCGGCTGGCGGGGCAGGCGCCGGCGGCCCGCGGCTGCCCGTGCGGCGCTGCCCGCCCGCCGGCCCGGCCTTGACCCCGGCGGTGCTGCCGGCAGGCCCGGCCGGTGGCCGGGCTGTGCCGGGGGCGGGGGGGTGGCAATGTCCCCCGGCTGGGGTCCCGGCGGCCGCCCCGACCTGTCGAGCGGCGATGGGCGCCCCTCGGGGCCTCGTCCTTGTCCGCGGGGGCGGGAAGCAGCGGGGCGGGCAGGCGGGAGACGCTAGCCCGGCGGCGGTTGCCTCGGGGGCTGCCGGTCCGGGCGGCGGCCGGCTGTACGGCTGCGACCCCCTCTGCAGGGAGGAAACGCCCCGGAGCGAACGCCGCCGGGAGCTCGCCCCGGGGAGGGGATTGGGGGAGGGGGGGGAGGCCGCCGGTGTGTGCCGGGGCGGCGTCCGCGGCGCTGCGGTCACCTTGCGGGCACCAGCCGCTCCTCGGGGGCGGGCGGTCCCTAAGTGAAGGGCAAGCGGGACCTGCACCGGAGGCAGGCAGAGCCGGGGGTCGCGCCGCTCGGTCTGCCCTAACCACCCCCCGGCAAACCGCAGGCGCGGAGCGCCCTGCACATGGCTGCGGCGGGCCCCGCCGCCAGCGCCTTTGCGGTGGGCTCGGGCAGCGGCAGCCCGCGGTCCTCCCCTGGGTGCGCCTGTGCGCGGTTGCGGTGTCCGCGGCGTCCCGCCGACCCGGCGCTCACCCCCCGCGCCCCACAGTAGCGGCGGCGGCGGCGGGCGCGCCAATTCCAGGAGCCCCTGGCCCGCGGCCGCGCCCTGGCTGCTCCCGGAAAGGGCTGTGATTGGCCGGCGCCCTCCCCGTATGCAAAGCAGCCGGGGGAATGACATTCCTCCGCACTCCGCCCGCCGCAGCCAACCCGCTCCCGGCCACCTCCATTCATCCCGGCGGCGGCGGCGGCGGCGGGCGCGGGGCGGCGGGGCGCCGGACGGGCGGCGCGGACCCCAGCCCAGCCCAGCGCGGCGCGGCGGGGCGCGGAGCGGAGCGGCAGGGCCTGGCCCGGCCCGGCCCGGTGGAGCCCCGGCGCCGTGGGCGGCCGGCCGGCAGGAAGCCTACGTTCCCCGCGGCTCACGTGAAGACCGGAGAGCTCTCCGCTGTGGAAATGCGCTGTCTCTGAGCGGTCGTCTGGGCTGGAGGCTGTCACTTCTAACCCTGGCTGGCAACTTCGGGGGTTTGATCTTCCCCGGTCCTTTCCGTCTCTCTCCGTGGGGGTCAGCGGCTCCTCCACCCGCGCCCGCCGCCACCTCCTCTTTTGCGGAAGGAAAGCTTTCACTCGTTCAAAAGTAGTGGGTTTTGGGTTGTGGGTTTTTTTTTTCTTAATCGTTTTTTTTTTATTGATGCTGGTTGGTTGCTTTTGGTTTTCAGTGTGTGCGTGTGCGTGGGGGCTCTCCGCACAGGCTGGCAGTATCCATCCCGCTGGCTGGAGGCGGCCGAGAGAAAAGTCATGTTTCCGAAAGCAGGCTTCCACCTGCTGCGGTTAAAATATTGTTAAGCAGCCGGTTCCTGTGGCCGAATTAGAGGAAGACTGCCTCAGATACCGAAAAAAAAAAAAAAAAAAAAAGAATTGGCAATGACTGCCGAAGTTGTTGCAGACTGTTGGTTTGACTGCTGAGGAGGACGTGAGTGAGAGAGAGAGAGCGCTGTTGCACACGCAAAACCACAGAGAGAACCCACAATTTAACCAACATCCCCAAACCCAAGTTTTCAGCTGTGGACCTCTTAGCCTCAGAGCTTGCGATCGGCTGTGACCTTTCTCTAAGTTGATGAAAGACGTTATACCAAAGACAAGTACAAAGATAGAGGTTTAAAGCTTGAATGCCATGCACTGAGCTTTTCTTTTTTCTTTTCTTTTTTTCTTTTTGCGCAAGAATGATTGAAAGGTCATGACACGAGTACTTAGAGCAACGCGAACCAAACTACTGAAGCTGATTTTCAAGGCTGCTTAAAAAAAATCTCGCAGAGAACATTAATGGATTCCTGTTGTGTTTAAATTCTCTACAGATTATATTGTAAATATTTTATGAAGTACAGTATATGTGTGTGTGCGTGCGTGTGTGTACGTGAATATATATATACAGTTGTAGCCAGCTGACCTTTGATCAGAAAGTCTAGCTCGCGTACTGCCTTCTCTGAAGACTGACCCCGAATTTCCCTCTCTTAAAGAGCGATTTTTGCCTACGGAAGACGCTGATGTATTTTGTTTTCTCTTGGGACTGTAGAGAAATCACCTGGAAGAAACTGATAGGCAACTGACTCTCTGGGAAGCCCAGGCTTTGCATGCGTTTCTGACCGCGTCTTGTATTTGATTTGCCTAATTTTTGACACCGTGCTTGGGAGTTTGGAAGGAGCTTTCCCCCCCGGTAACTTTTGGCGTCACGGCCGCAGACTAGATGCACAGGCGTCGCGGTAAAGCCCCGCACGGACGACCCTTTCGCTTATCGGATTAACGTGATCTGTTCCGCCGCGCCAGGAAGCCAAGAGTTAAGTCTCGGCGTGCTCGCTATCTCAGCCGCCTTCAGCAAAAAATTAACTTTGGGGACTGGCGTAGAAACAAGTTTCCCCCGGGTCCTCAGCCTGTATCCGTTTATGTTGGTCCCCAGAGAGCAGATCGCTGAAGAGTTACGCTCGTTTCGCTGTTTTGTAAAAACTCTGTGGAGGTCTTTCACTCAAAAGGCTTGTTGTGATGCGTATCCCCGTAGATACCAGCACCAGCCGCCGCTTCACGCCGCCCTCCACCACGCTGAGCCCGGGGAAGATGACCGAGCCGCTGCCGCTGCCCGGCGCCGAGCACAGCGGCGCCCTGCCGGGGAAGCTGCGCAGCGCCGACCGCAGCATGGTGGAGGTCCTGGCGGATCACCCCGGGGAGCTGGTGCGCACCGACAGCCCCAACTTCCTCTGCTCCGTGCTGCCCACCCACTGGCGCTGCAACAAGACGCTGCCCATCGCCTTCAAGGTACGTCTGCCGGCTCCCGAAAATCGCGCTTCTTGGGGGGCAGGGGCGGCGGGCTGGCCCGGCAGGCAGGGCAAGGGAAGGGGAGGGGAGGGGAAGGGAAGGGAAGGGAAGGGAAGGGAAGGGAAGGGAAGGGAAGGGAAGGGAAGGGAAGGGAAGGGAAGGGAAGGGAAGGGAAGGGAAGGGAAGGGAAGGGAGGGCGGGCTGCGCGCCCCGCCGCCGGCGGAGGGGGGCGGGGGGGGAACGGGGCGCCGACCCCCGGGCTCCGACCCGCGCCCGGACCGGGCCCCGGCTCGCCCCGGCGGGGAGGCCGCGTCGGGGCCGGCGGTGCGTCGCAGCCGACCCCGCGCCTCCTTCCGTCCCTCCTTCCATCCTTCCCTCCGCGGTCGCTGCCACTGGCGACGGCGTGGGAGGGCGCGGGGCGAGCGGGCGCGGCTCTCGCCCGGGCTCCGGGCAGGAGCGAGCGGCGGCAGCTGGGGCATGCGATGGGCCGGGCAGGCTCCCTCCAGCCGCTGCCTCCCTCTTCGGCCCGTTCAGAACTCTGGTAGTGAGAGGCGGCTCTGCTCAAGGGAAAAAAAAAAAAAAAAGAAAAAAAAGAAAGAGGAAAAAAAAAGAAAGAGGAAAAAAAAAAGGCCAGACCCGAGGAGTTTGGCTGCCCTGGGGACCAGATGCCGGCGCAGCCCGTTGCAGACGGATGCAGGCGTCCCGGCACCGCAGGAGCCCCGGGCTCCCCCAGAAGCCGCCCAGAGCGAGTCCCTCTGCAGGCAGCCCCGCGGCGGAGCGCCCCGCCGGGGCTGCCACGTCCGGGGAACACCCGCCCGCCGCCGCGAACCCGCCGCAGCCAGCGCCCGGCGGCACCGGCCGGCCCCGCTCCGGAGGTGTCGGGCTTCCCCCCGCCAGGCTGCCAGGGGCTCTTCGGAAAAAACCCCACATTTTTCCTTTTTGGGGGGCTGTTTTTGATAATAGTAAATGTCGGGGCCTACCCTGGGCAGACCCTGCGGCCGCTTGGACTTGTCCTGTTTCCAGAGCCCTGCAGAAAGCAAGCTGCGCTTTTCTCCCTTAGCCGGCCTACCTTCCCGTTACCCGGGTTCAAGCGAAATTCATCCCCCCCGCCTTGGGCACGCTCTTTTTTGACCTGGGTCTGTCGCTGACTTCTTGAATGCGCTGGTTTTTCTTGCTACTGATGTAGATACGCTTCCGAGCAGGGAAAGGAAAGGAAAAGGTAATTATTCTCGTTATCCTCTTCTCCGAGGCGGGAGCCGCGGAGACATGCGGCTCCCTAGGAGCCCCGGGGTTAGATTCAGGATCGGGATCTGTAAAGTTCGGTCACTGCTAGAGTCCGACGGCCTCAGTACAACTTTTTGGAAGGCGACCAGACCCGAGTCTTTCCGATGGCTTTTTGGGGGAAGAGAAAAGAGGGAGAAGGGAATCAGTTCAGCTCCCAGAGCTTTGGGAAATCCTGCCGAGGAGGCGGCTTTAGGGAAAAGTTTTATGATGTCTGGAGAGTCGTCTTGATTTACGCATATATGAGTCTGGGGAAAAGGAGGAACTAATCGGCGGGGTCAGTTCCTAAATTCGCACATTTAGATTAATTATTATACTGTCACCCACGCACTAGGCAACTGCTGCTAATTACTCGGGAAGCTCTCCTGGAAGGCAGAGTTACGGTGTGGAACAGGCGTGAAAACCCGCTCCGCCCCGCCGGCAAGGGAGATAAGCGGAGTCCCCAAACGCGGCCGGTGTTTCTCCTGGGGGTCCCCTGCGGCCGGTGGCCACCGCGGCGGCTCCCCGCCGTGCCACGCGTGACCGTGCCCGGGGCGTGCTCTCAGCCCCGCTCATCTCCCGGCGGGGAGCGGCGGGAGGGCGGGGGGGGGGGGCACCACACGACAAGAGGCGGCTCTTCCCGCTCCTGCCCGGCCGCCCAAGCCGCCGGCAGAGAGCGGTGCCGCCGCCCGGCCCCGGCTCGCCCCGGTGCCGAGACGCCGGCAGCCGCGGGGTCCGGCAGCGACCGGGGCCCCGCTCCCCCCTCGCCTCCCCGGGCAGGGGGGGCTTCTGGCGGCAGGCGGCTGTCCTGGTTATGTGAAAACCGCCCGCGGAAAACAAACCCCGGGGGCTGGTTTCGAGAGATACCCAACGCCGCTCTCGTTCCCCGGTCCCCCCCGGCCCCCCCGGCCGCAGGTAGAGCAGCCCTCCGTTTTAACGAGCAAGCCCTCTCCCAACTTCTGCAAACAGAGTAAAGGGTCAGGTTCTCCAAACAGACGAAAGCAAGTGTTTGTAACACTGAGATAGTTTAACCTAGAAATACGCGAGCAGAAAAAAAAAAAAAAACCAAACCCCCAAAAACCCAAACCACAAACCAGGAGAGGGTTTCCTGATGAGCTCCTGAAATGTTGTGCTGGGAGGCACCTGCTTGCCGGGGGGCTCGGTGCTCCTCGTCCCCCCCCAAACAGTCCCTCTGTGGACTGCTTAGAAATGAGTCCTGAAATAGCTTGCTACCTATAGAACAATCTCACTGGTTTTATACTAAATATTGAATATTCGCAAAGGCATTTTTTAAAGTCATAATTTTTAAGATCATTTGGACCAGGAGCTAGAAATTTCAGTTCAGATCATTCCTATGCTGCCAATATTTTATTTGCATCTGACAAAAAAGAGTGGAGTTTTAGCAAGTATTTGCTAACAACCGTTGCATCAATAAAAAGAGAGAGACAGAGAGTTTTCTCTTCATGTTTCCTTAGAAAAATTTACTCATGATGTTTGATCTTTAGGACCAGGATATTGTTTCAAACCAAAATTGTCATTTCCATGCATTTTTTCTTTTCTAAAATAAAGAATGATTCGGAGAAACTTAGAAAATAATACCTAATAACTCTAATAAGGTGCCGTATAGATTCGTTGTCGAAACGCTGTTAAGAAAGGATCTAGATCTTAATTTAAAAGGCCAATTTTGTTTGATTGATGCAGCAGAAGTAGGTAATTTAGATACCTGGCAGCACTGCACTCTGATACTCTTCCCACTTCTCTGGAAATACATATTTTTAAGAGCTGAAGAGTACAACAAAGTACTAGATAACTCTAGTCAGCAAGTCCCAACTTATCTGTTTAGTCTTTTTTCTAATGTAAATGTTTGTATTTCTGTTTCTATTGTGTGTGACTTTTAACTCTAGTTTCTTTTCTGGGCTGTGTAATTTTTATACTTGTTTCTAATATTTTCTTCACCTGTCTTATCACTGAGGTTACCTTCAGTGTAATTTGAAAATGGTGATTTAAAATATTTGTCCTGTAAGAGACAACTGACCCTGGATTCACAAAGGTTTTTCATCCCTTAAAATGCTAGCATGTATTTCCTTAAATGAACGTGCAAACATTTGCATCGCAGGGAGGGGAGGGTAATGCCCCAATTTTCCCCTTTCCTTTTCTTGTGCCTTTAATTTATCTGCATGCATTAAGGTTTTACGGTAACTTTTTAAGAACTGGGTGAGCGTGCTGGGTTCACAGTTGTTGATCTTGTGAGCCAGCGTGCCTCATGACACAAAGCTGTGCAAGAAGACTTCCTAGCTTAAATGTTTCAAGCAGGGACTAATTTATGCCAAGATCAGGGAAATTTGAAAAGTGCAATGCTGAGCGTAGCGCAGGCCACAGAAATGCATTACGGCACACAGAGGAGAACAAAAAACCAAAAGCCTGGGCCGCAGAGGAGTGGGAAAGAGGAAGTTGAAAAAGATACGTAAAGAGGGAATTTTGACACAGTGATCTTAACTTTGCATGTGGAAGTGAAAATAAGGGTTATCAGTGACAAACGGGAGAGGACTGAAGTGAGAAACGCAGCCTCCTATAGAAGGAAAGGCTGTGAAATACCTGAGACAAGAGACCTCTCTCATATTATGGGAGGCAGCTATGGCTGGGGAATAAGCATCAGAGACAGATCAAATAAAGGAGCCACTGATCCTGTTTGGAAAGAACAAATGTGATTAGGAACTAATAGAAATAAGACTGGGCTGTGACAAGTTTCAGACAATTATAACTGCATGGACATAAGCTAGAAAATGCTAACAGGAAGGAAAAATAGCGAGCTGCAACTCAGAGGACATGATGCAGGACTACTTCCTCTTAGAATGTGTAAAAGAGGAAATAAAAACTAGCTAGATTTTTTTTTTTTCTCTCTTTTCTTTCTCTTTGGTAGTAGTCCTGAGGTTGCTACTGTAGACTCGATTGGGGGAACAGCAACGGGATCTAAAAAAGCATAATAGGGGACCTAATTCAAGATCTTACTTTTTCCAGAGTAAGCCAAGAGACACAGCAGACATCCATTCGATTGTAGCAGGGTAAAATTGCTTTGAGAATTCAGTCCTGCTCAAGAAGATAAGATAAAATGAATTTTTTTGTCATTTAACCAGTGTGAACATTGTAGATACGAGTCAGAAAATTTAAGGTTAGAAATCTATGTAACTCTCAGCACTTTGCATCAAAAACGCAGCGATCCTGTGTTCCTAAATATTTGTTTGGTAGATGCTGGCACCAAGGAGCTACAGCGCAAACATTTCGGACCAGGTGAAGGCTTTGTCTGAGCGATTGCAGATTTCATTAGTTCAGATCACAATTTCCATCCATCAGGTTGCGGGTGAGGTCTTAAGTCAATGATTTGCTTCCGTGCTTCTAAAGGAAAAAAAGAAATTGTTCAGTAAGTTGTGATTAAACATTCGATTGAGGCCTGCTTTTCCATGGACTTACTCTGAATTTATGCTGGGACAGCTCTGTGTGGAGCGGTGGGAGGAAAAGATAGGGAACTGGTGCAGCTGTGGGGACTCTGACCCTCTGCGTCCATGAGATGATTGGCTCGGTTTTGTTTTCTCTTGAATTTTACATTTCCATCATTGTGCTGACACCACTGTAGCTTAAACATAATGCTACTGATGTACATCAGGCCAGAATCAGTTCCTGTTATTTGAATTTATTTATTGACAAATACAGAAGTATATTTTGGAAAGCTTATTTCATGTATTTTTCATGTCAGAGTACACATTATGCTGTGTATTTCAGAGGTGCATCCATGTAAAAATTTTTCTGTCGCTCTGCAAACTAGGAATGGAAGCAATTCCTGTTTTCCCCAAACAGCTTCTTAGTCTACATAGATTTTTGCTGTTGCTGCTTTTTCCTATTTTATCACATTACTTGTTGATCTTCTGTGCCCCAAATTAAATGCCACCTAAGGAAGCTAAGGCTTCTGCTCCTTGATTTCATAGGTGGTGGCCTTGGGAGACGTGCCCGATGGGACGCTGGTAACAGTGATGGCTGGGAACGATGAAAACTACTCTGCAGAACTCAGAAACGCCACAGCTGCCATGAAAAACCAAGTAGCAAGGTTCAACGACCTCCGATTCGTGGGTAGAAGTGGAAGAGGTATGTGTTTGTTCTCAACTACACTTTGGTCACGTTCACCAGTTATGTCAAGTTCTGGTTGCGTGAAGGGAATTTGAAGACAACATCTATCAAGTTTTCTGCAGCAGGGAATGCTGCAAAAACTGGCGTAGGCCGATTCCAAAGGCACAGGATTAGCTATATGTTTTTCCTTGTTTTATCCTAGCCCGTCCTCCCTGTTACTTCAGTTTTTAAACAGTAAAATCTCATTTTAAAAAAAAAATCACATAGACAGCAAGTCACATTTTGACTCTGGAAGCTGCCCCATCAAATTTATAGCAGCACAATATTACCCACATTTAAGTTTAAATAGCATATTTTCAATTTAAAATGAGAATTTTCAGCTTGTGTAAAGACTCATGACCGTCTTGGAGCTCCCAGGGCTCTCGGCAAGAGTTGGTCCCTGTAACAGAGCGAGTCAACCTGAAATTACAAGTAATTCCTGCATAGATCTAAAAATTTTCCGGGTTCATCATGACCTGGTGAAGGCACAGGGCACTTTTTCTGACCTTTCTTTCTCTGAAATAGATGTAGAACAATATGCAATAGTCCTGTTATTTAATGTGCTCCTGCAAAGTGGATAGAATAGACCAGAACAGAACAGATGAGCTTAATATCTGACTTGCTGTATCTCTGTGCTAACCAGTAATTACTAGTATGTAAATAAAAAGGCCTTATGAGTGTAAATAACAAATAAGAGTCAAAGTTGACTTAGACTAGACCTATATAAAAATGTTCTTAGGAACCTGCAAGTAGTACCTGACACGTGCAGCTCACGTCGCATGTGAGTGGGCAGGTGTACAAAGCTTGATCCAAAAGCCCCTAAAATCAACAGAAGGACCCTTCACAACTTCACTCTTTGGCTCCAGTCCATAATCTTAAACCCCATAAATTCCAAGCAATCATGTTTACCTTTCTATTATAAGATTATTTTAAGCACTCCTTTTGCATTACTACCCTTGCTGCTGTGAGTGGAGTCCCTTTGCGTGGTTCGGGGAGGTTCAGTAAAACCCACAGAAGAGAAGCCGGTGAACTGTTGCTTAGAAAAAGCTCGGAAAAAAGATCAGCCTCTCTCTTTTAAGGTCAAGAATGAAAAGCGGTGGCATCTTCCATGTGACTTCATGTGATATTTACTTAACTTATGTATTTTTTTTCTGTTTCGTTCATATCCTTAAGTAAAATCGGAACGTAACATTACGGTGTTCCAAACACAGCAGCGTTATTTAGGAACGATTCAGTGCTGTAACACTCGCAAATCAAAATGATAGTGTCTACTGCACTTAAGTAGGTTTCCATTTACGACCTTTTTGAACAATTTGTGCAATGGTGTCTCTCTGAACCAAATTGAGTACGCAGGGCTCGCTGACCCCTCCTCACCATTTTCCCCTCCCCCTCTCCCCATGTGAGCATCCGAGCCATCTCCTGATGCGTGGTTGCATGCATGGTTCTTACGAACATGAACAGAGTTATGAGCATGCTTCGGGAGAGTTACAAAGCTGAGCCACTTCTGCTCACTCACTCGCTCACTCTCAAAATGTTTTATTCCAAACGGGAGATGGGTCAGGCTTCAGACCGAGGAAGTTACCCTGATTATACACAACGGCCTTTATTTGCCTTTGAAGTGAAATGCATCTGTAGATATTCTTCCAGTATAAATACAGTCAGCAATTGTGGAAGAGCATGGCCCTGTTGAAACATACGTGCAAGCAGTAAATATGTTTTAAGAATAAAATACCAATCCAGTCCCTCTGTATCCTGCAGCATTTTTAGCTGAGGATACAGAGGGAGATGTCTTTTAAATCATGTTGTTTGGGCTGTCTTCAAAATGCACTTGGTGGAAAACACCCGCAGCTGAGAACGTAGCTTCGTAATGCTAGCAAAGAATAATAATAGGGTAATGCAGAGAAAATTATATCCATTTACTGAAAACATGAGAGATGCTGTAATGTCTAAAAGTATCAGTCATTAAACATGTTCATTTGTTATATTAAAGGTACCACCTTTTCAGTAAATGGAATTTGCATTATGATTCAGAGATGACTGTTTAGAAGATTCAAATGAATAGCTGGCAAAGTGGCAGAGAAGCTAATAAAAACAAACCTGTAGTTCAGTTCCTGGCCATGGTAATGAAGCTAGAAATCATAACAGTGAAGTGTGTGAGTTTCAAGGTCAAAATCCAGTGGCTGAGAGAGAATAGTCCCTATTCATACAAAAAGCTTGGTGGGGAGCGTCATTGAGCCCCTTACCCTGCTATAAGCGGTTGCTACTGGCCAGTCACTCGTGCACAGACATAAACCTTGTATGTCGTATGATATTCGGGTGCTCGGGATCCTTTAAGCGATGGAGTGATTTAGGAACGCTGCATGCTATTAGTCAGTCTTCGAGGTTAAATCTCATCACCTCGATTGGCTGCCCATCTTTGGAGCAAGTGACTAATGTATGCTTTTGTTTACTTCTTGAACAGGGGATTGTTTTCCAAAGGTGGGGATTGTTTGCATTTGGTACAGGATTTCTGAGGTGCTGTTCTGTTGAATTTGTATAAAGCCTAAAGCATAAGGTAGCTGCTTCAAAGGGCATTGCTTCCTTTGATACTTCACTAGAGGAAAATTAACCGAAACTTTGTTTGCTGTGTAATATTTGAGTTTGAGTAAGTTCAGTTGCCACCAGTGATAATGCAATGCCAGGAGTATTATGTGAACAGTGATTGAAAGTTCACGTTGGTTACAGTGAGAGTGGACGCTCTTTGTGTACCTCGGGTGATTTAAAATCCCTGCCGGAGAATAAGGAACGGCTTCAACCAGTGACAGTTCCCTGCGCATTGATTATCGCCCAGGTGTGACCATCCCCATTAAAAGCCTTGCCGAACTGATGGCAAGCCACCGCTCTCTCCCTTCTAAGAGAGCAGGAAATTGTCATTCCTGGCATTCCTAATAAATAGTTTAAATTTTCTTCTGTGGGCTTTAAATGAAATCTAGCAAGACAGTCTGATGGCTGTTTCAAATGTAAGATTATTGCCCACATTTTCATCTCAGTGAATAAGTGTCTCTGTGCTGACCGTGGGAGAGTTACAGCAATTCCCCCCATTCGGAGGTCTCATCCTGCCTGTTGGTCAGAGCCGATGCGCCAACCAAACATTGGCCAAAGCTTAAAGAACTAAACTGTGTTTCAGCGTTCGTTTCGTATCTAACAGCAAGCGGTTGCCCCATGTTGCTCTGCCTGTGCCTGTCATTCAGAATTACAAAAAAAAAAAAGCACTTGATTTTCTTGACACCCGGAATGGGAGCTGAGAATATTACAGGTCGCCCAAAACATCGAGATGTTGTATAAAAGCAATTTGGCTCGCTTTCCTGAACAAAACAGATTTACATTGGAATTGGCTGGGCTCCAGAGTTACTATTCCTCACCCTAGTTTGAGAATGCTACTGGGAAAACCTGCCTGTCTGGCTTGTAAGCTCAAATAAGTAATTTCTGAAAGAAAAATGTAGTTTAAAACTTCAGCCAATCTCAGCCCCCCTTGCCTGATTACCTGGTTAAAAAAAAATTAATCTTTATTTTTCCCCCTCTCTTCATAAACACTTCAAACTTCAAAATGCTACTACTGCAAAGTACCCTGTTTTCTTAATGCATAATGAACTGGTTTAGGTTACTATGATGAAATAAATCTGATGCAAAAAGCCTGACACCATAGAAGTTCATTGGATAAAATTAAAAATAAATAGTTATTTTGGAGAGGGAAAGCTTCGTGGCTCGGTAAGCATTACATATTTTCCTCATGGAATCATTAATCCCAGTAACTATCTTCTTTGTAGAACGTAACATTAAAAAAACCCCAACAAATAAACATGTTTTCCAGATGAAAATAATTATTAATAGGTTATCATAATAGTAGCTAATGGGGAAGTGTCTTGGCTTGCTGCATAAGATCTCAATCTAAAGCTGAGAGCTGGAGCTGGAGCTTCGTGATAGCTTTCCAGCAAGGCCTTTTTAAAAACTGCATCTTGGAAAGGACTGAAAATTAAGCCTACGTATGTATTTCCTACTAGCTATCAGGATTAGAGTCACAAATAAGTTTTGCAATAGTTTTCAATTTCCACAGAGCCAAAGAAGTACTCCTTTTTCACAGGTGTAGCTGGTAGGAGAACACAAGAGAGAGATATTACCAAGCATAATCAGAAATTTCTGCCATCAGAACTCTTCCTTCTGGATATAATTTTGGGGAAGAAAAATCAGTTTAAGCTGGAATCTCAAAAATACTTCAAACCCAGAAATTACTGGCCTGGATTCTGAGTCCAATTACTTTTATTGGTCTTCTGAAGTCAGAATTTTGCTCCTTCTGTGCAGCTTCAGCTTGTGGTTGCATTATTTGAGCACTTTGTTAAAATTTGTTTTATTTTTTACTGAAACGCATTCAAAATTATAAAAGTATGTGCAAAACAGAGGAGGATGCTATTCAACAGGATTGTAAAATCAGTATTAAGCAGCTGGCTGGGTCCTGGTCCAAGCCATTGGAATGCTTCAGGGGATGCGGTATCAGATACTGGAGTAACAATGAGCCGCGCTTGCCAGACTGGACAAAAATAGAAGAAATCCAACAGCAATGAAAACTGAAAAAAAAAGAGTCAATTGATAGAGTTTAAAAACAACCACTTATTTATACTTTGGATTGATAAGTATGCAGCACTAGCAGGATGCTATGGCCAGCGGGTGGGTGGTTTGGCCGTAGAGAAATGGGTAGCCCCTTTGAGATGTCCTGCAGCCCTGCCATCGCGTCGGGCACCACCAAGGCTGGCATGGCCTTTGGGGTGGGACAACTGGGCATCTGCAGCGCTGCTTGCCCGGGGCTGCTGCTGCTGGTCCTGCTGTCCGTGGGCAGCGGCTGAAGGAAGGGGCCACACCGCTGGTCCTCACCCTGAGTGTGTATTAGGGGGTCAGTGTTTATCACAGGACTCTCCTCCCTCCAGTCTGGCCTGAATGATGATTTTTTCTCTAAAAGACAGAGGCCAGGAGCAGTAATTTTATTTTTAAGTGACTTAGGGTTGCTTAGTCGTGTCATTACTTTTAATTGAGATTTCTGTGTAAACCAAGTAGCCGTGGAAGAATTCAGCGTGCAGAGTCCCCGCACTGGTACAGAGGAGCTGATGCCTATTTCAAGCCAAATAGCCTGTGTCGACGTTAGATTGATCAGCAAACCCAGCCCTTTCAGGACGACGGCTGCCTCTGTGCTGGCCTTTGGCAGGGCCGTAGTGGCAGGAGGAGGGGAGGGGAGAAGACTTTCTCATTACGCCAGTGCCGCCCGAGTCGTCTTCGGCACACACTCGCTACGTGCAGCCGGGTTTGCATGAATCGCTGATTGTGTAAGAAAGTATATGTATGATGCAGCTCTGCGCGGGGGTTTGACTCGGAAAACATCATGTGGTCCGTGAGGCTGAGCATGACTGCGGCTGGCTTTGCCAGCTCCCAAATACTCTCTGCTGGGTTACTTAAAATTTCGTCTGGGCAAAAAAACTCTCGATCAGAAAGCGTCAACAGGAGAAAAATAATGGCAGAGCGATTTGGAGAACTTCCTGTCTCCGGGAGCATTACTGCTGTAAACAGTGGCCATGCCAAGTGCTGAACCACTGCCCTCAGTCCAATAACAATAAATCTATTTTTTGGTTCTGCAGAGCTCTGCTTGTACATTTTTGAAACTCGGGCTAATGATGAGGATGAGGCAGACGCTATCCTCTGAGCATTTTCTTATTTTTTTTGCCGTGATAAAAGGAGTTGGGCTTACCAGGATACTACTTAGGGAAAACAAAGTACCTCTCTAGATGAAAAGGTTACATAGTTTCAAGAGATCTGTTTGCCCTTTTTTTTTTTTCTTTGTTTTTATTTTGCTTTTTATTTTAGTGTGCCCTCCGTCAGAGGCTGCTTGAGTTCTGGTAAAGAAATACTTATTTTTGTGTGTACCTATATAGCTATATATGTATGTACCTGTATTACAACTTAAATAACAGCTGCTATTTTGTCATCAAAATAGAATCATTCTGAGAGACAAATTAGGACCCTGGCTTCAGGGCTGGCTAGTGAACTTCAGCTAACTAGCCTATGGCATGCAGTTCTTGTCAGCTCACTCAGGATTAGCAGGAGTGAGGATGCTGCAAATCAGTGGCTTACAACTGCTGTCAGGAGAGTCTTTTCCAGCATAGTCATGTGCATAAACACTCATCAGTCTGAATCAGTCTCTGTTCCCTTCTAAAAAACCTTTAGCAGCAGTAAAAAGATAGACATTCTTTTTCTATTACCTGAATGCCATGTGACTCCCCACCTCTTTTGCTCCCATCCTACTTCTCCCCTGTTTTTCCAATTATATTATTTCAACGCCGCTTTCTCAGCCTCTCCAAATCAACCTCATTCCCTTCATCTCTGTCCTGCGTCAATCTCTGCCTCTTGTCCTCCTTCCTCTATTGATTCTCCTCCTGCCCGTCCCCTCTGAGAGCTGCTGCCTCTCAGCACAGGTTGGGATTCCTGTGTGAGCCTTTATCACAGGAGCAGGTTTTGGCCTCAAAGTGTGCTGCTAGGAACTATCCTAAAGTCCTTCCACCCTTTCCTACCATTCCCTCCGAGGACGAGGAGCTACCTGCTGTGTGGCGCGGGGACAGAGCAGGCAGCACGTGGGGCAGAGGGAGGAAGTTCTAGAGACCGAGGCGAGGAGGAGGGCAGCAGCTGCTCTGAAGGCTTGGTGCCCTAAGAGCTCTTCAGTGGGGCGGTGCTTGGGGCGGTGCTTGGAGCGATGTGTATGCACATCAGTTCCCTGAAGTTTAGGGAGGAACTGAAGGAAACGCTTTGGCAAGGCCACAAAGTTTCCACAGGCTAGACTTTATGCACCACAACGCTAGCAAAGCTGTGTCCGTATCTAAGGCCACAGAGGTTGCTCTACGTTTGAAAGTTGTCTCTGGTGGAACTTGGCAGGTTCCAAGTTCATAATGGCAGTGTTATCTCCCCCATCACTGACTGCATGGATATCCATCGAGTGACCCCAGACCTCTTCCAAGCTCTGAAATCAATGCACATTGCATTAGTGTAATGACAGCACAGAGGAGTCCTTCCTCTAAGAAAATGAACTCAAGAGTAAACAGTCCCAGTGCACACTCCCATGCTTAGCTAGCTACTGAAGAAGTGACTTGTCAGGTTGTCTTTCGGCGTTCACCTGCTTTAGGCCACTGCAGGCGGAAGTCCATCGCTTGCTAAAATGGTGCTGATGCTCCTTGCCTTTCATATTCAGAGCAACGCGTTGCTCTCCCAGTGAACCCACACCTTCCTTGTTCCCTGTACCTGGTGCCTCTGCCTGCAGCCATGCCGAGAGGCCATCATCTTCATCGTTCCACAGGGCAAGGAACATGTTTGTCCCCAGCTCCTGCACCGTGCCAGAGCACTGAGGTATGTCAGCATCTGGCCGGACAGGTAGCCAGACTTGGGCTGGTCCCAAATGAAAGCCAATGCTGGAAAAAGGGAGAGGGACTGAGACAAAATCCACGTCTCAAAGGGCTTTTTCTAGGTTCACAGGACAATGCACCATGAAATGAAGGTGCCTCAGAATAGGATCTGCCAAAAGCCACAACACCCATTATACCGAGGTTTTCCCAGTCTGACGATTAGGCAAAGGATGAGAACAGGGCTTTGAGGGGTGAAGAAATCATGGGTTCAAATACAAAAGCAGTCCTTGGAGAAGAGAGTGGAACGAGGTGCTCCGCTCACCCCAAACGCTGCAGCTACCAGCCCCAAGAGCCATGCGTGCACCACCCCTCTGCCTGAAGGACCTCTTCTCCCAGAGGACCTCCAGCCGCTGGAGCCACCAGCATTGAGGACTCTGCCACCCCACCGCAGCCATCTGGCCACAGTGCCCTTCAGGGAGGTGTGAGGTGTACGTCTGAGGTGCATCCTACGAAGCAGGGACCTTCCCTGGGGAAGTGCCATAATGCTTAAAGCGGGGATAGGGGCCTCCATGAGAGGCTGTCAGTGGGTGAGCCCTGAGCAGCAGCTCCCGAGCCAAACCTCCCTGAGGACAAGGGGCAGAGGAGGGCTCAGGTTGTGGGTTGGGGCCAGCTGACCACGCTGAGATGCTCCTTCCTGGAGGCTGAGCTTGCAGCCTTGAGGGCACGGGGCTGTTTGGCAGGGGAAGCCCCCTCATATATCCACCAGGGCTGCTGCTAGGCACCACCTGGATGGGGGGGGGTGGGAGGGGTGTGGGATGTAATTTTGGACTTAAGCGTTTAAATCAAACCTGAATCCCACTTCAGGCAGCTAAATCCTCTTGTGAATCTGGGCCTTAACATTTTCATGTCTCTCTCATCGCCTATAAAGTGAAGGTGATAATTTCTACCTCAAAAAGCCTATTAATGGTTTGAAATTATAGCTGGTTAAGGACTATTATTAGGCTTAAGGATCCCAAGGCATTTTCTGTGAGAAGGTGGTAGCTTTGCATTTAAGCCATTTCGTTTCGAACTGTCCTTGCCATCTGGTGTTCCTGTTGCTGTTTTTCCCTTTCTCTGAACCATTCAGCAGTGACACAGCAGTCTGCTGAACGATCGTTTCTTCGTTCTACCCTAGAGCCGGATGCACTTCGTGGAGGCTAAGTCATTTCTGAACACTTATTCACAAACAGCCCAAGCTCTGGTATAGAGAAGCACTTAATTTAAAACTAAAATGATATTGCCCTGAGGAAAAAAAATCAAAAATTCCTGATACGTAGTAGGTCACAGCTTGACAGCAGAGGTTCAGGTTTTGGGGTAGGCCACTCACAGGAGCATCAGAGATTTCCATTGGAGTCATCTTTGGGGAAAAAATAATTCCACCCACTCAAAAATCTGTGTTCAAACATTAGTGACATGTACATTTGTATAAATTGCATATATACTTTTCAAGTCTTTAAAATATTTTAACAGTAAGGATTGCATTTTAAGACGCAAACTGTAATCTCCTTGTGCTGCCACTCTGCTGCGGAGGCTGGGCACCCCATAGCATCTCATTCTTCCTGTGCTGTAATTATTGTCTCCACCCAAGTTCATAAGAGTTTTATAGTGGTTACTGCAGCAACTCCACTTATAGTTAGAGGCTGCTTGGCTTTTCCATTAAAAGGTCTTCCCCCCATCCAGGTCTTTTAATGCTTTAATCCACTTTGCAAACTTGATCTGCAGGCTTTCAGGCTAAGAAGGCATCCCACCCAAAAAATTCAGTTAAAACAGGTCACTTGGGTTGTCTTTCAGAACAGAATGGAAAAACACTTTTTTTTTATGTTGTCAAATATTTTTGCAGCTCTGGTGCACACGCTCACACACACATATGAATATACCACCTCCATCACAAAGCCTAAAAGCTGGTATTTACATAGGACTTAGACCTAAGGATGCTAAAGTGCAAATAATGCTCCTGCCAGCCAAATTCCTACCACAGCTTGAAATAGTCTCTCTTCTGAACTTAGGCAACATCACAATATAGGGGATTCCTGGTGGTTTTGTGTGTTTGTGGATTGTTGACGTTGGCATAGAAAAGTGACTAATGTCTATGTTAACTACTGGGTGTCACCCTAAGCTGACTATTGTAGGACACCCTGTCTTCAGAGACCTCCTTCTTGCCACCTCGGTCCCAAATCTCTTGACCCTATGCCTCTTCTCCTCAGTTCATTTATGTCCTTTCCCATAAGCTCAGAGTTATTCTCCTACTTGTCCCCTCCTGCAGCTCCCTTCCTGATATATGGCCATGACCATTAATACCCACACCTGGTATCTCCTGCTACTCAACTGCTCTAAACAGAATAAGTTGTGCTTTTGTGGCATCTCTGCTGAAGCACATTCACAGGAAAAATAACATGAAAGTAGTAGAAGTAGTAACCTGAGGGAAGGAACCTGAAGGAATCCAATTGAGACTGATGCCTTGCGTCTAACGTTTTCGACATGAACATTTCAAATGAGTGCATTTCAAATCCAAGTTTCTTAAGCAGAGAAGGGCCATCGGGTGCCTCGCAGGCAAAGAGTGGAGCAGCAGCGGCAGCGGCGGCTGCACTTTTACACACATTGTCAGGCTGACAGGGAAGGGATTAGCACAGAGGCCCCTGCAAGGCTGGAGGAGGCGGTGGATGGTATCATCATGACAGCACATTGGACTGGGAAGTGAAACCGCTCATCAGCGCAGAAGTGAAACTGGCTGCGCACAAACTCTTGTCAAATTAAAATGTAAACATCTGGCCAAAAAAAGAGAGAAAAATTGTGGCTGTTTTAGTGAGCTGAGTCCCACCCTTGCAACACTTGAAAATCTGAGCGATCCCTGTTTGTGCAGTGGAGAATCACTCTTCTGGGGGTTTCAGATCAAATACTAAAGGTGTTAGTTGCTACAATAATGGATAAAAAGCAGCGTTCAGCCAAAGATGTGATTTTTGAGTTGATGGTGACACGTTTCTGGGATGCAGCGTGTTAGCATTTTTTTGTTTATGCCAGCAGGAAGATGTCCTTTTTCCTGAGGAAAGGGATTTGAGTATTGGTACCACTGTAGCACAGCAAAGCAGGGGAAAACGACTTTAGGACCTGCTACCTGCATGGACATTCTCTAGTGCAAAGAGAAATGTGTAGTGTAGGGGACAGGTCTTGTAGCATGCCTGGTACACCTGATGACAAGGGGCATGCACAAAACATTGCTGTGCGACACCAATATGTGTCTGCTGGAATAGCTGCTGAGGGCCCGAGAGAGCTGTGTTTTAACAGCTGTAAGTTACACCAAGTATAGAACCAGCATCTGCATCTGTTTTTACTTAAATATTTCATGTCCACAGCTTGCAGACTTTGGGTTATGTTTTTGACTTACGAAATAAGAAGATTGTCAGGGACAATTTCCAGAAGAGTGTCAGGGACTATCCTTATCACCCAGATAATGGGCTTAAGGTAAAAATTAATTTTAGTGCCTGCTTAGGTTGACAGTGTCTCTATTAATGTTACTTGATTTCAGTTATGTAATTTTGGTTGCTTAATACAGTTCCTGTGTTGCCTTAGGTTAAATGTACATACACTTCACCAAAATAACACCTTGAAACAATTCCACCCCAGACACAACCTTCTTCTAGCCTTCTCACTCCTGGAATCCCCAGAGCCGCGGCAGGAGAGGCAGGTGGCTCTGCTGCTCTCCACCACAGCATTTGACTTGTTAGCCAGAAAAAAGCTTGGAGAATGGGCAGGGAGGAAAAGAGAGTGAGGTGCACGTCTTGGTTAAGCACTCGGTGGTGCTTCAGGGAGCTGGGAAGGAAAGGGACGGGGAGAAGCCAGCGCCAGCCACGCTCCCGCAGCAGCGAGTTGCTTTTCCACAACTTATTGCAAAGCAAATTCAATAGTTCATAGCTGGGTCCAAGTTTGCAGCAAGGCCATTTTTGGCCATTTGCATGGCAACTTGGACCCATATAAATCCAGAACAAAACACCTATTGATTTAATGCGATGGAGATTTCATTCTGGGTAAGTAGATACTATGTAAACACAGATGTAAGAACTTCCTGGAGTGAGACACTCAACAGAAATGTTCAAAAGTATACCTTTATGCTGACCCAGGCTGATTTGGCAGGAGACAAGTGGGTGTATTTCCCAAATCTCCAACTTGACACACACTTACACCCACAAAACATCCATATAAATACACAAACAGATCCGTTGCCCGTGCAACTGATTTGCATGGGCAGTTCTTGCATTTCGTTGGGCAATCACCCCGACTTGCTGACATCTCCCCATGTTCGCATTTATCTGTTTGGACCGTTGGTCTGTGGCAGTCAGACTTTGTAAACCATTTACAGCATGGTAGCAGATGAGGTGAATAACAGTTTTTTCTTGTATTTAAATTCAGTGGTACCGTGGTGCTGATGATAAACAAATTATGTTATTTTTTTGATGCCGCTTACTTCAGCTGCAGCTTTTTTCTGATGAAATAACCACTGGACCAAACATAACAGGCAAAATTATATTCTGACTGTGTGAAACTGTCACCAGAGGCAGGAGAAAAGAGTCACCATCTGAGCACAGAATTTGGACTTGTGCAGGTTTTTTGCAATTGGACATGCGACTTGAACACCTACAAAAATATTTCACTTGTTTAATAAGCAGCAGTTAACTAATGAAGGGTCATATTATGTTGGCCCTTCTCATCCCATTGTTTACACTGGGAGTACTCAGGCACTTAAGTGATAAGAATGGCAAAATTTGGCCCCGGTGTATAATAGTCAACATTTGAGAATGAATACGTGAGTGTGTGTGTGTGTATTACATGCTGCCCAGAGATACAGTCAGATATGTTATTAAAATGCAGTAGACATCTTCACTTTGGCAGATACCCAGCAAGATGTTGTGAGAAATTGTAAAGATGTATAAAATTGATCATTTAGCATGGTTTAATAAAAGTAAGTACATAAGCACTAAAAAGTAGAAGCTGGATAAAAAAAAAAGTATCACAATCTTTCTTGCTAGAACCTGGAAGTCTCCCACTAATATAATAGAAATGTTTGTAATATAATTTGTATTGCATTTGTGTATTACATTTCATATTTTTCCATCTATACCTTTTGTCCTTGTCAGCACAACCATTCTTGACTCCTTTCCCTTTTTTCTTCTTCTTTTTATCTAATAACTTACTGTAACAATTAAAAAAAAAACCACAAAACTGTAATGACACATCTGTGATCATCAGAATAAATCCCAAAAGCAAAAGATAGTAATTGTAACCACATCATCCGTTGGCCTCCCTTTCCTCCTCCTCCACCACAGGCAAACTTCTGGGCTTTAACTCCATTTTTTTTATGTCCTTATTTGGATGAACCTTCATCAATGGAATCAACGGCTCTTTTTGCCTGAGAAAGAGGTGGATTAAAATGAAGTGATAGGTTCAAGATGTGGCCTCTCTTCCCTGTGTCTGCTCTCATTCCCCTTTGCATCTGCCCATGCAGCAACTTACATTTTAAGTCTGCCTTCCCACCTCCAGACCCATCTGGTCATGACACTGCTCAGAGATGAGTAAAGCAGCACACAGGAGCTTCATGTGACCATGTTGTCACTTGGGATTCATTTTTTCCCCCTTGGTTCCTCTCAAACATTCCCAGGGGCTGTAGCTTACAAGCCTATTGCTCCCTCTAGAGCCCTTCAGTGCTGTTCTGGGGGACCACTTAAATAATCTCTCATCATGCTAGATGTGAGCTCACTGCTCATTTTGCTTCCAGCCTCTGTCAGGTGGGATGCAGACTTCAAGTTCCTGTATTGCAGTGTAGAGCACGGGCACACCACCTTCACATGCTTGGGTCTTGGAGGCTGATCTTCACCTTTTGCTGGTCCAGGAACGGTATTGCTGAGCAGGGGCTGGTGGACAATATTAAGCTTTGTGCTTCTTCTTAAGTTCTCGCAGCTTTGCACAGCGTCAGGGGATCTCACAAGCAACCGGTTTAATCCATCTGACTTTGGCTGTCAAATCAGCAGTGACTCTTGAGGGCACTTTTGGTAGTACAGTCTCTAGCAAACCCATCAACAGAGCCTCTAGGTATAATTTCAAAAGTCTGTATTGTATTTTGGCCAGAAATGCTACTGTTTCCATTATTTTTCGTAGAAGGGTTCTGGCCTTAATGCTCTTGCAAAAACAATCATTACCAAGCAATTTTTCCTACCCTAGTTGTGAGGGAAGACTTGGTGGAAGCAGTGACTCTTGTGCTCTTACGCACATGAGGGTCTGCCTGGTGTCTGTGGGAAGGGTTTCCAAAGGCAGAGCCCTGTCTCGCATCTGGAGAATTTAATCCTTGTGCTCATGAGGTGCTGTGTGCCTAATATTAGGAACTGCCAGGGATAGTTACAGAGAGAGCAACAGTCTCTGAAGTTACTCTTGCACCCCAGAGAGGCACAACTTGACATTGACGTCACCCTTCAGCCCTTCCGCCATCGGCAAAGCCTCCCGTGATGACACAGTAGCAATTGGCTTCAGTATACTGAGGCATGCATTATAGACCTGAGCTACTTTGAGTGTGATTTTCTATAGTTTTATGGAACTGTTTAACCCAGAGGGTCTCGGATTTTGATGTTAGCTAATGAAGGGCTACGTGCCAGCTTGCTGTGGCTGCTAGGACATCATCAAATTGTCATCATGACTATTGGAGGCATCCAAACCAATGTTTCAGAATGCCTTCTTTGGGTGTTTGGCCCCTCTTTACTGTCACTAGAGAGTTCAGTCCATCACTTAAGCTGTCTAACTCAGTTTTGGTGGCACCCACCCATTTCTAAGTTGAGCAGAGACACTAAGTGCTCAGTGTAGGTCTTCTACCAATAGTTAGGAGGTCCACTTAGGCATCAGAAGTCATGGCATCTAATACAGGCTCCGGTGCTAAGGAGTCTGAATACAGCCTCCACTGACTAATCTAGTATTATTTCTACCAGTTTAGTCTGCTGCATGTTGCATATGTATGTGTGTGTGTATGTGCATGCGCTTGTGTGTAAGTGTATTGTGTAAGTGTATTATGCAATTGTATGTCGAAAATAAAAATCTGTATCATGGCTGTATCATAATACATAAAAGCAAGGAGGAGACATTTATAGTCCTGCTGTCATCCCAAAACAGGAATATTCATAAAACACAGATTTCACTAACAATACCTCCAATCTAAATCTACCTTTGTCAACCAAACACATAAATGATGAATAATGTAGAAGCTATGAATAAAAGTGATAAAACCACTTAATAAAGCTAAATGTAAATGACACAGAATAACCAGAGAAAAAACACAGACAGAATTATTGGTAAGCAGCAATGAGTGACACGTAGGTTTATGGTTATATAGTCCTGTGGTTAACCAGTATGTGGTTAATGAATAGTCTTCTGTCAACAAGAAGTAGGCTAAGTATCTTCCTGCTTTTGGCAACTTGTGTCACAACCCTATACAGGCTCTGAGATCTCTTCTGGTCTGTAGAAAATCTTGAAAGTAACTTCACGTCTCTCTTCTTC
Source organism: Harpia harpyja (assembly GCF_026419915.1). Classification (NCBI taxonomy): domain Eukaryota; kingdom Metazoa; phylum Chordata; class Aves; order Accipitriformes; family Accipitridae; genus Harpia; species Harpia harpyja. The sequence goes on from NC_068947.1 coordinate 15,999,275, forward strand.
TTTATTCTGGTCTTGTAGACTGGTAATCTGGCCACATTTTACTCCATTTCACTATTTTTTTTTTTTCTGTGTTTCTTTTCCATCTGGAAAACCCACAAGACCCTTCTAAAGAAACACATTGACTATGTATTCTAGCAGAACAGCAGGGGTGCCTTACCTAAGGCATCAACAGCTGTCAAAAAAAACCCCAACAAATGGGATGCAAGATGGAAATACTCCAAATTAGTAAAGAGAATAAAGTACATTTTCAAAGTCTCTTTCAGTCTTAGTGATCTAGGTGTTGTATATAATGATAAAGGGAAACTGGTTTTGGAAAGAAGGAAGATCTACAGGTGCCCCTAATATTTGTAAGTCTAATGCTATGGCTGGTAAAGTTTTTTGGAAGGAAGTTTATTGAACTTCATTACTGGTGCCTCATAGAAAGATCTGTTGTGCTGGCAGAGAAAGAGTAACACAGCTGTAAAGCTTTATCATGTAATTTGGTATGTAAAGAATGTCAAGAGCACAGCCATCCTTGGTCTGGGTAGATGTAGGACTCAAGAGTTGAGGGCCAAAGGCCCTGAGACAGGGATCTGAAATTACTTTTGCTTCTGTTGCAATTCTTTCGATCTCAGGCACTGCTTTCTAGCAAGGATGTGGAGGTGGGAAGGCACTGGCCTGGGATTTGCAAGGCTTGCGTTTCAGCTTCTGTTTTGTCAGGGCTGTGATTCAGGATTATAGTTGGATTTAGTTGCAGCAGCCAAAGTGGTTAGCATCGCTGGCCACAGGCTTCCTGTGAGATCGTGGCCAACACACTTTATCTCCCCACAGTTCCTCATCTGTAGAGTGGGGAGAATACCTCCCTAATTCACAGGGATGTGATGAGGACAGTTTCCAGTAACAGCTATGTGTGTGTGCTCACCATGATGTTGATGCAGACCATTAGCACCAAAGTAGAAACTGCATTAAGAGAAGTATTGAATTGCAAGTGAATGTGCATAGGGAGGGGGAGAATATTGCTCTTAGAGGCAGGCATTTATATTTACATTTGTATTTAAATTTATATTTATTTATATAGAGAAACGAAGCAAACAATTAAAATGGGAAGTCATAGAAGGGAAGAAACTCAACACTCAGGGGGGCTGAAGCCAAGTGGTAAAATGAAGCAGGCAGATCTGTATGGGAAAGCTCACACAGCATGTGCCCAGAGGAGGAGAACCTCAATTTTCTTACAACAGTTCCTGGTTATCTAACTTGGGGTAATGTCCCTTGATGTCTCTTATTGATAACGAAGACTCCTGTCAGTATCCGAGTCCTCCGTGATGCTGAGATAACTATGCTAAACCTGCTGACAGGCAATGTTTTTATTGTTGTCCAGGCCAAAGCCATAATGAATGCATATATGAGGTCTTATCAAAGATTCAGAACGTTACTTTTGTTGTTTAAAAAATGCCTGAAGTAAATGCTGGCATTGGCCAAAAGCAAATCTAGGGGTAGAAGGATCTGAAGGCATTGCAGTCACAAGGGGATACGAAACCCTCCCCAGCAGCCATCAAAACGAGTACTTTTCCCAACTTAGAGCCGTGGCATGCACATAACAATTTTGAAAAGACCTTCACGGTTTTCTTACTGAATAATAGAGAAACTAAGCATAATGCTCTGCTATGTCTTCATAAAATGTTTTAATTCTCTGTGGACAAGCTGTAGGGATTTTTTTATTTTTTCCGTTCCCTTGTTTCTTGGCATTGCAGTAGCAGATTATTTTTAAAGGGTTCTGGTTTGCAATATGGAATTGATCTAATGCTAGCTTCAACCACAAAACATGGGATTTTACGATCTGCCTAGGGGATCTGAGCACCCAGTTCTCTTTAATTTTAACAAGCACTGTTGATCAGATTCCCGTGGCAGCTTTGGAAGAGTCAGCCACAACTTCTAAGCCTCTCTGAACTAACACCCTTTAAAAAGTACAGATAATGTACTAGCAGTCATGTAGATCAGATAAACTGTAACTGTTAGGGGTAACCTCCTTTTTTTACAAACAAAGTGTAGATCATTTAAATATAAATTAATTTTTTTTCGGAAAGCTTTGAGCAGTTGCCACAGAGGGAATGCATCCAGCACCAGGCAGTTGTGAGGTTATACACCCCGCTCTCTGGGCACATATCTATCTTCAGATATGGACAGCTAAAGTGTTTTAGTGCCATTTGGTGTGTTCGAGTGCTATCTGAAATGAGGAGTACACCTTTTCTCAACACGTATGCTCAGTAACATTTTTTTCCTGTTGCAGGGAAGAGCTTCACACTGACTATCACGGTCTTCACAAATCCGCCACAAGTAGCCACATACCACAGAGCCATCAAGATAACAGTGGACGGACCTCGTGAACCCAGAAGTAAGTGAGCTAATGACAGCATTTGCAGAAGGCCAAGTTGGCGGTTTAGTATAGGGGATCATCACCAGCCTCATGAAACGCAGCAATGTCCAATGCATGTGGAGCAGTGGGTATGTTTTAAGCCAAGGCTGTTCTACGGATGGTTTTAATTATGCCTTCCCGAAGCCTTATTTCTCATGGGTGTCCAGCTGATCTAGAATATGACTTGCATTGCATTTCTAAAGTATCTACCCAGGGATGACTTGGATCATACCCAAAAGCTGACAGAAGGGATGCTGGTAAAAGGTGGGCAGAGTATACCTTACGCATCATTTCTTGCTAGTCTTGCCTTTCAGATGTTAAGAGGATTTTAAAGCATTGGAAACCAATATGTCATTGATCTAACTTTTCAAGCTCAGCCACCCTGCAAAAATAAATAAATGCCTGAGAGATGACACCTGGTTGCTGCCTTGTGGAGTTCACTGGACCTCATGCTGTCGTATAGCTTAGGAGCACCCATTTTCACAGACGGCCAATCTTTCCTCTTTTTTTTTTCCTTCCTTTTTTTAAGAATTAAGTACACGGAGGAGAGGAATGGTTTGATATCTCCAGGGGAATACCTGCACCTTTCACATAGGCGGTTGTTTTGTTCGGGTGGTGAGGGCAGGCTGTTTTGTCTGCGGGGTGAAGTGAAGTGAGGGTGGAGCAGATCTGCAGGTACAGATGCTTCTGCAGCACATGCGCTGCCTGTTACCAGAGGCAATTGTTAACCTCAGTCACTAGCCCAAATGGGGCATTTTCATGTTTTTATCAAAATGCCCTGATGGAAATTGAGGTTTGTGGTTAGTTTCTTGCACTCCTTCCGCATGCTTGGCAGAAGTTCTGGCTGCTGTTTAAGTGGAATTGTCCTGGGAGAAGAGAGCAGCAGGATTCAAACACCCACTAGAGAATGAGACTCGCAGCTCGGGGTTGCTTAACTGGCAGGGAGAAAAGAAAGGTTTGAAACTTCAACTAAAGTAGCTTAGAAAACTCACGTCTTGCCTGTGAGTTTTCTTCTCAAGCCTTCATTTGTCTGAGTTGCATCATGATGCTGCATGCATTTAGTGGAAAAATCTGATCTATATTTTTTGGATTTGAGGCCAGACTTTAAAACAAATACTGTTGTTGGGGTAAGGCTTCTTATTTAGTTTGCTTGGTGTTTTTTTGAAAATTGTGGTTGAATTGTCCCTGAAAAATATCCCCGGTGAACCAGGCAGCTGTGCACATAAAAAAAGGTATTTGTATATGCAAGTTCCAGATTTGAATATGCAATTACCTGGGCATGTTCATAGTTTGCAGATAACAAATAAGCTTCAGTTTTTTGAATATGAGACTGCTAGCACAGTAAGAAAGAAAATCATCCTGCAGGCATACCTACTGTTTTAAATCAATTCTTCAGTTGGTATAATAGTTAATATTTAATAAGATTCTACATTTTAAAAAGGAAGTAGAGATATAATACATACTGAAGCAACATACGTATCTTCCCGACTCAAATGTATGTAAAAGCTTCCTTGTAAATAATTTCACTTTGTTGCAGGCAAATTAGTTCCATAGTGGAGGAGGCTTTATGCGTGTCAGGAGAAGAGGTCAGACTCCCCCCCTCAGTAGGAATGTACAGCTCCTTTTATCGCTAAGTCATTCATGATGCGGCATAGAAGGGATTATGCTCCTTTCATTTTTAAGAGGGCTGCAAAGTCCTTCAGTTTGACTTCGCACCAAGGGTTTCTGAATCGCAGTGGCTCTTGCCATCGGTCTGGTATCCCTTCTCCTCTTCATACGTTTGACTGAGATACAAACTGGCCTGACGAGATACACCACAGGCTGTGGAGGAAAAAAGAAGTTCATTCTCCATTCTGAGACAGTTCTGGCGAGTTTGGGCTATACGTTTATTTTTCTATACTCTCGCTCTATTTTGCATTGGTTCAATTAGATCAGTTACATGAGTAGCCTGTACAAAAGTAGATTGCAGGGCTGTTACCTGCACAAACTCATGTACAAGATTCACGGTTAGACGTATCAAAACATGCATGCTGTGTACTGAAGGGATTTAAAATTATATTGGCCTTCTTGTATTGAGACTAGAATCAAAATAAAAATTGCTAGATTAGAGTGTTTCTAGTTTCAGTAATTGATATTCGGGAATGTTCATGATTACAGATCCATGACTCACTTGCTTCAGCTAAAGGAATTACAGAAATACTGAGATGTATTTTCTAAGATGTCCCGATTCAAAACAAATCCGTGGAAGACAGTAATGGGAACAAAATTAGATACTGCTCTCTTACAGAGATCTATAAAAAACATGCCGAAGTCCAAAACCAACTCCAGCAACAGTTTTTGATTCATTTACTTTATAACAGACAGTCTGAATTCTAGTGAGAGCCTGCATTCTCTGTGAAAAATGCTGGAAAGTAAGGGGCCATTTCTGAGGATGGAGGCCATTTGAGACAAAAGTCAGAACTTCACACCAGGATGATTTTTAGTTAACTTTATGGGACATAGAAATACCTTTTTTGTGAAATCTTTAAGATTGATTAACCTAAGAAATAACAGAAATATTTTCTTTTGTCTTCAGAGAATGTCAGATCAAGAGCAGTTTCTGAGCCAGAATTAGACAGGTTCTCAAAGTGATTTTTTTTTAACGCAAAAGGACAGCCTCTTCAAGTAGGCATGCTTGGGGAAGAAACGTCAAAAAGTAATACAAAGCAGGATTTGAAACCATATTTGGAAAACAGGAAAATACTCAAACCAAAGGCTCCAAAAGCAAATATGCAAAGCACAGACTTTTTTGGCTTACTGGGATGTGTGGAGGTGTCACGACAGGTGACAATAACATGGTGTGTATTATCACACGTGCCACCTTCACTCTGCACAAAGGCCTGCAGACTTTGGGTTCTTGCATGTCCCATTGTACCTTTGGTCATGGTTATTGTGATGGCCAGGTCTTCGCTTAGCAGTGTATTTGCCTATGTAACTACCAGATTTGCATTTACAACTATGATAATTACTTGTGTGCAGGACTTACACTATTGTGCTTTTTTTGCCGTTGAATTTCTGGCTGTGCCTATCCAGATGATACTTCTCATCAAGTTGTCATGGCTTGTAGAGAGAGCCAAGGTACTTAAGAATCTGGCTCTTCCTCCACTGCTTTCATTATGTATTTTTGAAGTCTCTTTTGAACTTAGCATTTTCATTCTCCGGCTCTGAATAAATGCTTATTTTCAAATTTTTTTATAAAAAGAAATAATACTGCACTGTCAGGGAGAAGGGCAAGATGACCTAACCCATCATTTTCTTCTCCAACTTCTATGATTCTATGATTCATAAAGCAATTTATGTTTTTATGAGCTAAGTCCACGGGGAAAATCATTAGCAGTAACCAGATCAAGAGTAGTGCTCCTGATGAAAATACTTTTGGTTAGGAAACTTGGTAGAAATAGTATGACTCTTAAATTAAATATTTCCCTTAGGCCATTTGACCTACTGTGTACGTCTGCTGAAAAATTAGGTTTTTCTTCTTTTGACTGCTTCTTTCTGTTTTTCTCATTGAATTGGTTTAACCTACATAGCTCTGAAAAATTCACTAATGGACCAGGTGCCTGAAAATGGTGCAAAATGAAAAGGCTACATGGATTTAGCCCCAGTGGGCCTGAGATGTCCAAGGTTAAGCTGGGCATTAAATGTGATTATCCTGTATTGGATATGTGGTTTTCCCAAATACTTTTTTGGCATCCTTATATCAAAGGGCAGGATGCTGAGGACCAGAGAGAGAGAGAATTATATTGCTGAGCAGGATTTGAGAAGGAGCTTAAAAAGCTGCTGGCCCAAGAAGCGCCTTTTTAAGAATGGAAAGTTCCTTTTGCCTCCTGGCAAAGCTAGCTGGGGGGGAGGTTAACTTTGGTCAAGCACAGTTAAGGACACCCTTAGACCCTGATCTGAAGTGATTCCGTCTCACTTGTAAGGTTCAAGGAAAGGCCATGGCCTGTAGCTGTTCTGAAGGAATTCTTCAAGAGCCCCCTTGCCCGGCCTTAGGTCTTTTTTAGGGAATTCCCAAGGGCTGGTGGTGGCAAGTGCACCTGATCTGCTTATCCTTTCCCCTGCCCCATCCAACCTTTGTCCACAGACCTCAGTCTCCCAGAGCAGCTTCTGGGAGGAGAGTCAGCAGAGCCTGCGAGGGGCCGGCCATCGCCCGTCCCGTGGCAGAAGCGAGGAAGACTCTGCACATGTCAGGCTGGGGAGGGATGATTCCTCTGAGGGTTTCACGTCACTTCCACCTTCAGCCTTTCATGCAAGGAAAAGCCAAACCGTTCTCCAAAAAACCTTTTCATCTCAGTGAGTTGAAATAATATTAAATGCCTTCATTTCTTGCTTGCATTCTGGTGCAAGTGCCTCCATCCATTGGAAACTGAGACTAACATTTACCAATGAACAGTTTAGAAAACATGAAAAAATGAATCATTGTGTCATTGGAATAGACCCACCATATAAATTTCAGTGATGGCTTATCAGATACTTCCATTCATCCAGAGACTTACAGTGCGTACAAATTACTTAGCAGAAAACATGTAGAGGAAAAGGTGGTGCTTACAAGTTGATTGTCCGTATAACAGAAACGCAACAGGGACCCTTTCTTCCTCTGCTAACAGAGCTGCGTGCTCCACAGCACATCACCCTCTCAGTATCATAACCCAGCTTTGCTAATTGCTTTTTAAAAAATCTTGGCTAAGGTACTTGCCCCTGAGAGCTTCCAATCTAAATAGACCGTGTACAGACAAAAGAAAGGGATGGGCTGCAAGAAAAGCTGACAGTTGCGCACTGCCGGGTCTGTGCCTGTGTGTTTGTGTCCCTGCATCCTATTGTCTGGGTGACACTGACGTGGGTGGACTAGTGCTTAAATTATGGGTGCACTCTGGGGACATTTGTAGTTGGCTTGTGCAATGGTTCTGTGCAAGCATGCAGCAGCTGGGGGAAATTACAAAACATAGCTAGCTCAAATTCACACAATGTGACTTGATGCGTTACTGTCTCTAAATGGTTACTGGTAGGTAGGGGATCGCTGTTGGTTTTCTTTCCTTTCTGTGTGTGTGTGTCTCATCAAAGGATGGACAAAGAAGGGCAATTAAATCCATTTAAATAAAGAGGTATATTGTTGCAAGGGCATGCTTGCAGACCGAAGGAGCTGTTTCTGAACAGGCAGGACAGTCCTAGCAGCCCACCAGAAGCCAGGCCAGCTCTGCAGTCCCCCAGGGTGGCAAGGGAACAACAGCCTAAAATGTACGTCCTGCGGTTGGGCACGTCTCCCACCACTGTGAAAGCTGTGCATGCCACCAGCCCATTTTTCATAATGAAAGTACACAAAGAGCGAAAGAGCAGAGAGCAGTTTGTCCCTTTGTGACTTGTGTTTTCTGAAGAAAAGTGAAGAGTGAGGGGGAAATCGGCCTATTTCCATTATGCACGCACTTTCACACAACCAGCCCGAGTAACTCCAGTGATACAGCATTGGGCCTTCTGGCTTAGCACAGGACTGTATAGCACAGGAGCATCACATAGCACAGGAGCATCACATAGCACAGGACCACTTGACACTGGATGTTAAAAGTTTGGCTGCAGAACGGGACCCGATGTCGCATGTCTGGATGCAGTCAGCTCTGCAGAGCATCCACGGGCACCTCTGCAGCTCTCGGGTCCCCCGTGCCCCAGAAAGACCTCTCTGCGCCCCACATCCCGGCTGCTCAGCAAGCCCCTTCTCCTCTGTGAGGGGATGGCAGAGCAGCCTCCTTGGGGCAGGGGCAGCTCCAGGCGGGGGTTGGCCCCCTCACAGCAGCTGGCAGGGCTGGCACAGCACCAGCCTTTGGTCTGAGATCCCGGAGTCCCCTCGCCTGGCCACCCCAGGGAGCTTTCACAGGCAGCAGGAACCTGAAGAAAAGCCCATACTCTCAAGCAGTTGGTTTCAGAATGGAAATCATACAGACACACCAGCAGGCATGCTGCCCACAAGCTGAAAAGACCAGTAAAAGCAAAGACCAGTAGTTGGTGTAACTACCCAGTGCAAAGATCCCTCAGTGCAGACGAGATCCAGGCAAGACCTGCCTCATACGGACTTTAACTGGCTAGCAGCTCCTAAAAAGAGTGCTGGTTGTTCTCCATCAGATGTGCAACGGATTATGAAATTCATATGAATGCTTGGCACTCCCTGGTGTAATAGTGATAGGGAGGGATCCTTTTTGTCCTACTTAATAGGTGGGACCTCAATAGGTTTTTAATACCAGCATCCTTGAAGTTTCATGGTGCGGACACTTCTTTTCTATATGGAGGAGATGGAACAAGATTATTTTCCCTGGCATTTATCAGTCTCGCTGCTGAGTCAGTTAGAAACGTTGATGTTGGGTGACGTGAGGCAGGGAATTTGTCATTTTAGTTCAATAAAATTGTCAAATATGTACAACACGAAATCTTGTGTAAAGACTGCTTTTCTGGCAGTGCAGTAGCTCATATATATTTGCTTGCCTAGTTATGTGGCTGTTTTTTAAAGATACACAGAAGTGTTGACAGGACAAGCTCCTTCCTCGCATAAAGCAGGTAAACAGGAAACCAGAGTTGCTGTGGTGTGGGCTAGGAACAGCGGTAAGACTGGCCCAGTCCTACAGAAATTATTTCAACTCCTTTTTTGAGTCACTTAATCCCACACAGCTCTTTTTCCACCCCGCCTTGAATTAGAGTGATTTTAAATTGAGAACAGGTAGGTAGTTATTTTTCATTTCTTTTACTTTTTTTGTCTTTGTCAACATTTTTTTTTGCACTTAATATTCATTATTTTATTGCCTAGTGGTTGAATGGCTACAAAGAGTGTGGTGAATATTTTTAAGTGTTTACCTATATTTGCATGGTAGGATTTTCAAAGGATATACAGTCTTGGTCTAGCTCTGCTGAAATCAGTGGGCAAGTACTCTGTAACTGTGACAAAAGCAGAATTTGGTGAATGTATATTACTGCTGAAAATGCTTCCTAAGCAGTCAGTAGGTCTGACTTTCTCCTGTCAACTGCACAGACCTACAAAGAATTTATAGCTGTTAACATTGGTGAACAAGTCTTTGGGAGGGGGACATTTTCCATAGAAATATGAAAAAAGACTGCATAGATGCCACTTGTATTTTTTGTGTGTGTGTGTATATGTAAAGAAAAGCATTAATATGCAGCACCCTGGCAAGTAGGTTGGCCGTAGGGGATATGAGTATACACTGGTCTCCACTGAAGTCCCTAGTTCACTGACATGCCAAGTGTCTTTCCAGTGAAGTTAGTTGGTGATGCTCTGAATCAAGGATTTCTGAGTCTGGTCCTTCATCCATCATGTTTCTTCAGGAAAGAACGGCTTTTGAACGGCAGTCGTTAAACGTGAGCAAATGAAAGGTTTGAAGCAGTTGTTGGGGCTTTGAATGAGCTGGGGAAGGGTGGACTTGTAGTTGAAACCCCACAGTGGAGCTGCCTACTGTGGTTTTAAGGGTGTCATATAGCCCCTACCCTTCCTAGAAGGAGGTTAGCTAGCAAAGCTGGGCTTGCATCAGTCGGCAATCCCGCTGTCCCTCCAGGGCTGGCCACCGAATGCCTACCGCACCGCTGGCAGACAAGAAAGTTTCCTTCAGGGATGCACTGGAAGGCAGCAGGACCTGACTGCACACAATCTCTGCAACTTGCTTCCTTCACCCTGCTCTCCACAGGAGGTTGGAGAGAGGGCCTTCTCCTCCTCAGGCTCCTAAGGGGAGCTGGGAGAAGGGGGAGGGAAACTTTCACCCTGCGTGGAGTGGTCAGACACTCCCGTTTGCCAAACAAGCTTTTGGCAGTGCAGGACCTTTTCTGAAGCCTCTGTTCTTGAGGAGTTGCCTTACTTACGGGTTTACCAAAACAGCACGTGTTTAAGAGAAAGGCTGGATGAAGCTGTGCGGCACTTTCAGTGAACAGCCCTGTTTTCTTCTTGGAATATGACTGGAAGGGGTGAAAATGCATCTGTGTTGCAGTCCCTCCCAGCTCCGCCTGCCCTGGATTATCAGAAGGTGCAGCAGTTTCCTCCTTGCAGGCCCATACAAAACCACTGCAGGCTTTTGCTTCATTCTCTGTCACCCGATGTGAAGAATGCAGAAGGGCCTTTTGCTCTGCATCTCCATTTGTGCCGTTGCTCTTTGCTCGTCCGCTGCAATTGGGAATTGTAATGAGTAAATGCATTTTCTATTAGTGTTAATGATAAATCTTGGTCAGACTGGTCCTGTGTCAAGGCTGCATGGGTCTGTGCAAAGCATGAGGGAGAGCAATGCTTGGAGGAGGCCATCTCGACTCTGCTTCTGAATCGTAAGAGGAGCTGGCTGTTGTGTGAGGGCACAATACGCTTGTTAATAACTGAAACACATCCTAAAGAGAGGGAAGGATGGAAACATCTCCCTTGCCTTCTTTAATCATGGAACAGATAAGAAACAGCCTGTAAAAATGGGAAGAGGCACAAGAAAGCATTTAACCAGCCATAAATGAAAAGTTGATATATTTCTCTTTTTTTTTAATAGCACCTGACCTTTATTCTTCCTTTGCAGAGTGTTGTAGTTTCAGCCCATCAAGCACGACATGCACCAGGCCATCTTCTCAAGGCTGACCAGTCCAGAAAAGCCAGGCTGTGTCATAACCTTAGCACATAAAGCTGCAGAAAAATTTAGGCGACAGTGTTGATTTAATTATTAAGGATTCTGTTTGTCTGAGTCTGTCTGCCTCTGCTACCTACACCCTGCATTATGGGCTGTTCTTCATTACCTGCTCTACCTATCTTTGCAATCTAGCCGCAAACAGTTTTGGTTGACCACACCACTTCCCTCTTGAAAGTTAATACTGTTTGACTCATTCTGTACTGCTAACACCAAGCCAAAGAAAACAAGCCAAAGAATAACCTGCTTGTATGCAGTTTGGAAACTTCTCAGAGGCCCTGCTTTCAAAATGCTATACAGTAGCTTACTATATCTCTCTGCAGCTGCAAAGAAAATGAGGAAAGCAAAAAGTGGTTCAAGAACCTAAAATAAAGACTAGGCAGAACCAGATGAGATTTATAAGCTTTCAGTGAACTCCAGTTCTGTGTAGGCACAATGGAGTATTAGTACAGAGGAGGGACTGCTTAGTAACCTACAGATTACAATATCTAAACTCATTTCTTTGGAAAAACAGGTATTTTCAACTATTGTGTGGAAACACCAGTCACCGGACTTGGTAAAAGCAAAAGTCTTTAGTTCAAGCGAAGCACGTAGCCCAGCTATATACTTTTTTTGGACAGGAGCAAAGTTTTTTACAAGTCGTTAAAGTCTGAATGGTCAGTATCCATGGGGAGTAAATTTACTTTTGTGTTGCCAAATTCCCCTGGTTTACATAAACGGTGAGCCACAGGACTTGACCTTTAAGTTGCAGGTCCCTTGTTCAACTCTGTCTGAGGCTGAATGATGGAGATCTTTTACTGTCTAGAGTTATTTCAGTGGACTGATGAAATAGGTTTCTGTCTAAGCTATTTCTCTGACCTCCAATACCATGATGTTTGTGTAACTCACTTTCCCATTCATTTGTCCCCTTGGAGGCACTGCAAAGGTGGCAAATGCTATCATCCCTCACTTTTCCCACTCAGACTGAGGGAGGGGGTCCAGATTCACTCCACCTAAGCTTACACATTTGAGTAAGGTGCCTGAATTAGGAGCCTGGTCCCCTGTATTCAGCAGAGAGACAACTTTCTCCCAAGGGCTGCTCAAATGGCAGCTCAGTCCTTGCTGCCCGAGCCTTGTGTTTCTGCAGCTTTTCTTTGGACAGAAGTGTCTTTTTGTGCCTGTATTTTTCTTGGTTGCTTGCTGAGCTGTTGGTTGGCTGGTTGTGTCTCATTCTGCACCTACTCTTTCATACATATCTTCAACTATGATGTCTCAGCCCACGGCTAGAGGGTATTCTTATGGCGGTTTGTACGTGTGGGAAGATGCAAACTATAAAGAAACAAAAGAGGCTTTTGGCAATGCGATGCTTAAGTTGGGAGTCATTCAAACTTTGTCAAGGAGTCAGGATTTTAAAGTATATATATTGACATGGGGGAAAGGGAAAAGAAAGCAAAGGGTATAATTTTGCAGACTAACTTAACTTTCATGAACAACTTCTCTCCAAATCCCTAATGCTCAGTTCCCTTACTTTTACTTCGCTGTGATGACCTAATTCCTGAGGTGAACCCACAGAATAATTGCACTTCCATGACAGAAATAGAGAACACACATGTGTCAGATTCATCGGAAGTTTTGGTGGATCCATGGCAAGCAAAATAATTGTGTTTTAAGTGGAAATACGTTTCTGCATTGCTATTTGTTAGTACAGCACAGGCCTCACCAGCAGAGCTGGGGGGAGAGGAAGCATATTTCCTGCCTCACAAAAATTGTCAAGATTGCTTTTTCTGGCTGTGGTACCTCAGGGTGGACGTGAGGCTTTTCATATGTTCGTCAGGAGGTAGGGAGAGAGCTGGAGGGACCCAGCCCGGAGGAGCCCGCAGTCTCGCAGTCAGTGTGCCGGCTGGAGTGAAGGAGACCAGCAGCCGCCGCTTATCCCTTTTCCTGGGGACATTCCCTGCTGGAGCTCTCCTGATGCAGCTGGACAGTGAATCGGTGATGAAAAGGGCTCTCAGCCTGGAATTAGGGCACTCATCTGGAAAACAGGAAACCAAAGTTTGTTTTCTAGTATAGACCAGGCAAGAGGGGCTTGATCCGGACTCTCCTGCCTGCACTCATTTGTTCCAGGGCAGGACTCCCTCTCATGGCAAATTCTCTCTACCTATAGCATCTGTTTGTGTGGGTTTTTTGAAAAGCATTGATTTAAAAAAGAAGAGGTAAGAAAAAAAATATTGCCAAAATATTGTTTAACTACTGTTAAAACATGTAGGAAAAAAAAGCACCAGCTGCTTAGGGTACATGTTGTTACAGTAGGGCAACTAACCCCCCAACAGAGGTGCAAGAAGGTACCTGGGGTTTCCCCCAGGCAAACTAGGGAGTTACCAGAGAGCAGGGAACCTGCTGTGTAAATCTTTTTTCACTTTGCTGGTATCACTGGACACTCGTTCAACATACAGCCAAATTGGATCACCTGGTGGAAAAATTAAATGCTTAGCAAAGGATCGTACCTGAAACATCTAGTCTGTCTGCAGTTACTCGGAGTAACAAGCAGATTTTTCCATAGAGACACAGAAAGGGTGAGGTTTGCCAGCGAGCTGATAGACTTGCATCTGGAAGGGCTTCCCAGTGTTAGTCTGTCTGTGCTTGGCATTGCTCAGCATTCTGCTTCTGAAGGGCAGCTGGATGTCAGCCTGGTCATCGAGTTGCGTAATATCCAGCCCCATTCACACATTTCCCAGCACCTTGTGCCTACGGTCAGGTTGGGTCTGATGACCAACACTGATTCTGCTGGTAATTACAGACATGGCATGAAAATGTTGAGCATAACATCCTGTCTACCACGATGTTCCTTCTGTCTGGAAAGAAGGCTTGCATTGTACAGTGCTTAGGAAAAAACAGCAAAAAAACATAATTGTTGATGAGTCTACTCGAAGTTCTAACTAGTATCACCATTATTTTTCCTCACCACAGCAATAATATTTTTCACTGAGGAAAGAGAAAATATCCTACAGTGTGTCTAATTCCTTTTTTAGGAACTTTCTACATTATATTTTTAACACTGTGCAAGATGTTGGTGAGCTCTGATGCTGTCCCATACTGATCCTTCTAATGCCTGAGTGCAGTATAAGTCTTTTCCAAGTGATGGAGGCTAGAGAGGAAACCACTCTACAGATTGGTTTTATTTTCAAGCCTGATTTCCTAGAGCCCCATGGGCTGCCATGTAACAACGGTTAGTGCCTTACGCTACACGTACATTCATCTCTGCAGGATCAGGTCAGGTCTGTTTGAAAACACAGCAAATGGTGTCCTAGCAAAGTTATACTACTTGCTCTTTCTGTGCAGATAGGAAATCAGGGGAAAAGAGTGTGCAAAGTATTTTATATCTGGGATACCTGGCATGTAGCAAAATATTACTGGTTTATGCACTTAAGACACTATTTCTATTGTTAGCAAAAAAAAATATGCTTTTTTGTGAGCAGGATAGCTGATTTTCAAGCATTTGCATTTCCCAGCTTGGTAGTAATATAGAAGCACTATATTTTAATTCACTTTTGTTTACAAGAATATATTAATTTTTGCACTAAAGATAATGTGCTCGCTTCCTGCAATAACATGAAAGAGTATATTTTCTTCTCATCCTTCACTATGTACAAAATAATTGGATTTATTTTAGCTCCATGGCACAAAACAATGTTTACCACTTTACTAACCGGACACAATGAAACATGGCTTATTTTCTACCCCACTAGAGCTGGAGCCAGACCAAAGCCCTGAACACAAACAGCCCTGAAAAGAGGAGATGCTTGGATCAAGGTCCAACATGGCTCCAAAGCAGCCAGCTTTCGTTAAACCAAAGTGTTGCATCTCATCAGTCACTCCCTACTTCAGCAAAGTCTGGCCAGATGCTGTATTTTCCTGTGTATAATCCACTTTTTGGCTGTGAAAAGTTTCCATTTCCACCTGGGAAAGGGGTGGAAGAGGAGAGAGGGGGAGGTATTCTGCTCCCCTCAGGGAGAAAGGGCTCCACTTAATTAAACTCCCCTTACACCATCTCCATGCAAGTCTAACCTGCTGATTTGAGGCAGAAAACTTGTGGATAATACACACAAAAAACTGTGGCGTTTCTGCTCAGGTCTGCCTCTGGCCAGGATGCTCAGCAGGCATGAACCAGCGAGTCTCTGCCAGACACCTGGTCCCCTAAGCCCAAACCTTTTGCAGGCATTTGTACCTCCCGATGCACCAACTCCAAATAGTCAGATTTGTGAGTGAATGAGAGCAAGAGACAGAAAAGTGTACTTGTCCTGTGACTTGATTAAAAGAGAAAAAAAAACATGTCCATTAATCCATTCCAACAGTGTTTACTTGTAAAACGCTCCTGGGTACCCACAGGAATTTTGGTAGCTTCAGCTGGCAGAATGAGTAGCGATGCCTTTCCTTAGCCTCTGTTTTACCTGCTTCTCCCCCTCTGAACCTGAAAGACACCTAGTGACACTTTTAAAAACGAGGTTAAAAGGAAGGTAATAGGAGACCTGTTTCTATTTCTGCACCTGGAGGCAGCCAGGAGCACTGCTGTCATCTGCATGGGGCTGGCTCCGGTGTGAAACCCAGACTGAGCAACCATTCCCAACAAGTGCCCGATGTGCACAAAAATGGGGGTTGCCAAGGCACTTTGTTCTTGTTGCTTCCACATCCAGAGCCCCAACCAGATGGCCACAGGCCAAGCTGAGTGCTCCACAGTCTCTTAAAGTCTGTAAAACTGCATTTCCCTCCCATTAAGAGGGAAAGCACTTTCATGTTGTGTTGCTGTAAAAGTATCAGAAAAGGTAGTGTTTTCTCTGCCCTCCTTGTTTAATATTCTGTGTAAAAAAAAATCCACCTGACCTCACTGAGACAGTATTTGAAACAGATAAGGAAAAAAGTCCCAAAGCCCCCAAACCTTGTTGTTTAGCCAAGCAGGCTGTATGTCCTATTTCTTCCAGTGTCCCAAGGGAAAAAAATGCTGCCCTTTTCTTTCCTGTGCTAGTACCTGCAAATTGATGCTTGTTAAAAACTATGGGGACATAGGGAGGGAAAGAGGACAGCGATGCCATTTTGTGGCAAGCCGGCTCTCTCTGTGAGCTCTGGGCCAAGGTCGTCTTCATTCAACAGCTGGATGTTTGACTAACTTCCATAAAGTCCCATCTGATTTGCAAAAGTGGCAGATCCTCATGGCCAAACTGCCGGCTCAGCAGAGCTGCACCAGTTTCCAAGCACCTTTCTGCCACTCTTTTTCATCCTGCATCACGCTGCTCTCCTGGAAAGGGGAAGCCTGGGCTTGTGGTCACCGTGCTGAGCTGGGAGGCAAGCGTCTGCCACAGGGTCACTGCCTGACCACGGGCAAGTCACCTCATTTCTCTGTCATTCAGTTTTCCACCTATAAAAGGGGGATAATAATAGTCCTGGGCTTTACGGGGTGAACTGAGGATAACTTGCCTGCTCTTTAAGGAAGGTGTTTAGACGGTAACTTCAAAGTAAAGCTAATAAACACGAAAATACAAGTCACCCTAGCAAAGCTTTGCCTCTGCATTTATAGTGGCTTGGGAAAACCATTTATATTTGTTACATTTTTCTGACACAGTTCTTCACTTTCCTGCTGCAGACCTTCATGCAAAACAGGTTCTGTGTTGCTACCTGCAGCAGTCAGCAAGGAAGAAAAGGTTAAATAGCTCTTCTGATTGGGGGGGGCAGGACAGCCGCTTTTGGAGCTACATCTTGAGGTGACAGTTGCCTGGCGTTGATTCTAGGTAGTTCCCACCAAAAATTACAAGATACGGACCAAAACAACAGCAGAGTTCCCCTGAGAAGGAACCTGTTGGTGCTGGTCTTTCTTCCCTGAATGCATTGAAACGAGTGGAATTTCCACAAGCCCAAGGGATGAGACAGATCTTGGGTGTGCCGATGCACCACTGGTACCCCTAGGCTACGGAGGAGGCCCCGTGCAGGAGGCTGCTAGCTGAGACACCCCCCTTCAATGCCCAAAATTCAGCAGGATGATCTGGAGCAGCGCAGGACTGGGTGGTGGGGTCCAGGAGTTTCACTTGGTGGATGTGTGGCGCAGAGACGGGCAGAGATATTCCCATCAGCTTGGAGGGAGCTGGCCTGGGAACGAGGTGCCCCACGGTGACCTCGGGAGGATGCTGTGCCTGAGTTAATTTGCTCTGCTCGCCGCCTGCTCGCTGGTTTGTTCAGAGCGAGCTCAGGTTTGTCCGCCCTGCCCGGCGTCGTGTGCCAGCTCGACACAAATTTAGTGCCTGAGCTAGATTCAAAGCAGGGAAGTTAATTCCTGCCTCAGCGGCCTTAATGCAGCCCTTGACCTGTTGGCTTCAGAGGAACTGCTCACCTCTGTGCAATGCTGCTAGCACACAGCCTTGTGCTGCCGGGACATTTGGTTTCGCGCCAGGCAGGCAAAACTCCAGATGCTGAGAGGGCAGCACCAGGGAGGCAGGAGGAGAAGGTAGGGTAGCAGGGGGTCAGACTTGGCATTGGTGCACTCACTTACAAGCAGAAGATACCTGAGCGGAATTTGAAATTAGGAATAAGTAACATCGGGGGGATGGATTTGGAAGGATCTGGCTCTTGGCTCTGCAAGCCCTGGGTTCAGCCTGCTGAAGCTTAAAAAAATCCAAATGTATGAGGTGTTTTACACATCTTGTATGACTCCGCGTGTTTGCGTTCAAGTCCAGGGTCAGGAGCCCAAGGCTTGAGGAAGCATCCAGCTTTGCACTGCTGACAAAGGAAGCATTTGCTCTTGACCAACCAGAATGTCAGATAAAAGTCTTTTTCATCTTTCTTTGCTTCTCCCCTCCTTTTTTTTTTTTTTTTTTGGAAGCTCTAATGGATCTCTTTAATGATGAAACCACTACTATATGTCTTTTTATATTTTAATTTCCCCCCCCCTTGGGATAATTTACAGCACAGTGTGGAATCTGAGACAGTTCAAGCTGTGCCAAAGGACCTGGCAACAGGAAGAAATGCAGAGCCACTGCGATTTGGAACCATAATACAAGTTATAAAATTTAATTTTAGAAATGCAGCTACTGGGAACTGCTTTTAAATGCACATTTTCCTTCCAGTGCATAAAATGGTCCTGTGTCTTGGTTGAGCTGTTAGGGTGGCTTGAAAGAGTGCTCTGTAGAGTAAGGGACATACAGAGCTCTTCAGAGATCTTTTGCTGCTTATTCACTGATACTCAAAATTGGAAGCTGGATGTTTTTGCATGTTTATGTATTAAATACTATGGGGATGTGTGGAATAGGGCACGGTGGATTATTTTGAGGAGGTTTGTGCCGGTCTGTTTCACTGCTGTAGCCGAGTCGCGAGAGGACTCACCATAGGAACAGCACGGGCCACCTCCTCGCGGGGAGGATAGAGATGCAAAGAAAGATGCAGAAGGCAACTCTTCATGACAAGAAAATGAAAATCGGGAGCAGATAGACAGCAAACTACGGTGTTCAGCAGAAACCAAGGATAATGCCACCTTCTTCAAGGGAACAAGTAGAAAAAAAGATGTTTGACCTCTGGACTAGAGATTTGACATGCATTCCTGTCAGGGTAACAGTGTCCTATGGGAAGAAGGGGAAGGGATAAGCCACAAAGATTCACGAGGCAGCTGATTTCCTGAGACAAATGCAACATGCTGAAATGGGATTGGGTGTGGGGGAAAAGGAGGAACGATGACATCCAGTGCTCCACAAGAAGGTCCCCAAGCAGATGGTATGAAAGTGACATTTTTGGAGCTGGGGATCCTACTCCATTGACTAAATACAGGTGGGGTTAGGGTATGTCCTCAGAGACTCATTGCAGTCAGTATCTTGCCCTCCATTTGGAGAGACTGTCTTTGAAAGGACAACTTGTGTGCCAGAGACAGTCTGCTTTTGGGCTTTCTGCTGAAGGACTGTTTTCTGTGCTCTTTAAGAAGAAAAAGACCTATTGGGGGATGGGGGAAAATTACAAAGGAAAGTTTTGATTCCACCTGGTTGGGAACATGGCTGAACTATCCCATTTCAGACATTTCAACAAACACAAGTCTGCTAGGGAGGTTTCCATTTCAGCCCCAAAGCGTGGTGTCAGCAGCCTTCCAGGATAAGATACCCCACTTTTGAGGGATATCTCATAAGACTGGAAACCAATGGACACAGAAGTGGTTTGCAAAGTTGTGACAATAGGTTAGCTGTTAAGAGGGTGGAAAAAGAATTTAAAATTTCTGCTTTTGTCATTGCCTACTGCAGAGGAAGTGCTCCAGCAGACGAGGCATCCCTCTTGTATGCTCTGTGTGCTCTCTTTGTGGTTACAGGTTGACACACAAAGGATCCCAGCGCAGAGAGCAGCCACAGGCAACAGTTAGAAATGCATTACCTTAGACCTTGCGTACCGCTCACTGCTGCTAGCTAAGGCTTATCTTGAAACCAGTGATGAGATACGTCTCTGCCCTTCCAGCTGAATCTGGACGTGCCCTGATGCTGCACTGGAGCTGGGCCTCTCCAGCACCTTCTCTTTCCCCTCGCGGCCCCACAGGGCCACAGCACCGGAGCTTCATGGGGACCATGCTCCCGAGGGCTGCCCTGGGGAGTGCTGCACCCTCTAACTCCTACATGGCCATAACCGTGTCCGCTGTGCACTGGCTGATGCTGTAATGTCAGCATCCACTCTCTTATGGTCGGATGTCTGGCGAGACCTCATGTTTCTGAAGCTCCCGATGCCACTAAGAGAGACTTCATTACTCCAGTTTCAATTCTGCCAGTTTCTGGTGTTTCTTTCCTATTTCTGTCTGTAAATCCATTGCAAAAGGGTCCAAAAATGGGATTTGTTTGAGCTTGTTATTTTATAGCCCCAAAGTACTTGTCTAATTATGTACCTTATGACAATCTGGGATTGAATTTTTGAGGACTTATTCCAGTGCAGGTTTAGCACAGGGGCCACTCAATGTTTACTCATTTTATGCAACCCTGCAGACAGTCCTCCTTTTAGAAACGTCTTCTCTCCCAGTGCAAGTTGTAAGAAGGCACTGCAATTTTCAGAGGACCTGGTTCTTCAGACTAGGCCATGTCTCGGGCTGCCCCACAATACGGTTACAATGAATGACTTGCTTGTGTCTCCTGTTCTTGCAGAGAGGTGGTTTCAGTTTAATTTCAGATGGCCACTAGCTGGTTAGGTACTTTGCCAGTGGATGAGGGGTTAAAAAAAAAAGAAAAAATTATTAAAAAAGAAAATAAGTCAACAGACCTCATGTATCAGTGAGATTTTCTGATCTTTTTCCCCCCCCTCCCACAATAGGACATCGTCAGAAAATAGATGAGCAGACAAAGCCCGGGAGCTTGTCCTTTTCAGAGCGCCTGAGTGAACTGGAGCAGTTGCGTCGTACAGCCATGAGGGTCAGCCCACACCACCCAGCCCCCACACCCAACCCACGAGCCTCCTTGAACCACACCACTGCTTTTAACCCTCAGCCTCAGAGTCAGATTCAGGGTAAGTACCTGAAATCCTCCCCCCGCTCGCCCACCTCCACCCCCCCAGCGTGTGGAACATGGGGGCTTGCAGGCACTACCCCCTGTCCCTCCATCTCTTCTAGACTCTCCTTGGCAGCCTTTAACAAGTGAGAGCCTTTAACGAGTGAAAGGAGGGGCTTCCTAACATATGTCTGTATTTCTAAAGACCTGACAGATTTTAAGGGGTCCATACTGTCTCGTCTTCCTGGTGTCAGCACAGCTCATGGTGTTTGTTAACCTCATCTGTGCTAGAACCATAACGTCTTGAAAGCCGTTGTTTCCTTGCAAAGATGCATTATGCCAGGCACTTTTCTTTGTGTAGGTGTATTTCTCAATGGCTGTTTATCAATTACATTGTGTGCTTGAATGAGAAATACCATCAATGCCTTGCTTTGACCTTTCCCAGGAAGGCAGCAGTAAAGAAAGCTTCGCAAAGTGCTTTGTCTCCTGAAGACGACCTCTCAGTGCTAAGACATTACTATGGGCAGGCTGGTTTGAGCATATTTCTGTGGCTAGTGGTTATCCAGTGCATTTTATTTGAATGAAAACCTGCAAAATGGTGACTCAGGAGTCTGATTTCCTCTGAGGCTCAGGCTCAGGTGATGCAAGTGAAACGAAGTCATCTGGCTTGAAATTTTATCTGCCACCACTAGAGCTGAGTCTGTCCCTGCTGAAACCAACTCTGTCCCTCGTGTCAACTGGAACTTGGTGAGCAGTGAATCAGGTCACTAAACCATCAGCTGATACGTGTTCTGCAAAACTCATACCAAAATGCAGATTGATAGTGAGATGCACCTAAAGGGAGGGTGCGGGACCGTATTAATTTTAGGAAGTGCTGTTCCTGATGGAGTTTTCCTTTATTCTTCCAGCCAGAATGAAATGGCCTTAGTCAAGGTTCTCTGCTGGGGTTTGGGGGAGAAATAGTTACCGTGAATCAGAATAAATTCTTTTTTCAGCATTTATTTTTAAAACCAGGGTACCCTTTGTTGCATGCAGAAAAGGTTATCGCTTACCTAAGGCAAACGCTTGTTACATCCTTTTATTCCCAGGGCTAGGAAGGTCTTTGGCTTAGTGAAATATACTGCAAATCTGCTGTTGACTTTGCTGTGAGCAGAAGCAGGCATTTTTGAGAAGCATGGGAAATAAATCAACGCATTGTCATGTGCCGTACTGTAGAAAGAGGCAGGCAAAAAGACAGCTGGAAGGACCACCCAGCTCCTTCCCTCCCTGGACCCGTGCCAGGTCAGCTCAGGTGAAGGATCCAGTCCTGAACCTCTCCCAGCCCCTGGCAGTCCCCTCACTTAGTTTTCTGATTTGCAGAGCAAACCACGTTGGGTTTCTCCTGCGCACAGCTCCGTTCCTATAAAAGAAAACGCACATATTATTATGGCTACTCAGCAGCCAGCGGCTACGTGGGTGGAGGTATCAGTCGCAGACTTGCATTCTTCAGCTTCTTGGGAACACTATATGCTTAGCAGAGTATCAGGTTTAACATCAAGTATCCCTCTTCCCTGGTTCCCTGTGAAAGTCCCTCGCTTGTACAACTTCAGAGCGATAGGCTTTTCACGCTCGGCCAGGGATTCAGCTGCTCTCTCCAGAAATAGTTTTAGTACATTGCTCCACTTTGCTCCTTGCAAACAAGATTTTAATGCGTTTCGCCTGCGGACGTAGCTCAGAAAATGATAGCAATGGAGCTGCTAACATTTCCTCATTGATACCCTCCTCTTCACCTATAGAGCTGCTTTCTCCCAGTTCCCCTTTCCCTCTGTCTCCAAAATGTGTGCATTATCCATTGAGCAACTTGTTGAAGCTTGCAGTCACTATCAGTAAAATAAGCCCCAAACTGAAGCCTTCCTCATTTGGGACTGTCTCTGCTGCAGATGCCTTTTAATTTCTAGGGCTCGTCTTTTCCAGGTCATGCTATCACAGTGGGGGAAAAGGGCTAGGGTGGGAAGGAGCTCCAGCACCATTATTTTTTCCTCTGTGTTCAAAGTATGACTGGGTTTTGGGCTGATCTCCTGTGTGACCTCTAGGGAGTTGGAATTTTTAAAATGTTTTCTATTTTTAATAAACAGCGCTACATTTCAGAACACAGACGTCCAAAAACAAAACACTTCTGACCTGCTCCATAGTACTGCTATACCTAGCCGCACATCTTTGCATCCTGAAACACTTCTGTTGAAACTCTCTCACTGAAGAGAGCACGGAGGGCTTTTTGTATAGGCATACAATAAGGCATAAAACCCCATACATTGCTAATTTCCAAGTAGTAGCATTAAACTTTGCTTTAACTCACACCAGTATGAATCACAGACTACTTCTCTGTTCATCCAAGTCCAATTATCTTTTTTTGAAAAGAAAACTAACTCAAAATAGACATCTCAGACTACTTCTTGGATTTAAAGGGGCAGGTTGCCATGCCACTAAACCACTGTTTATTTGTTGAGGTTTTCATCTATAAAAGGATTGAGGTTAATTTTAACTTCCTATTTTACCAAGTCTTGAATTTAAGCATAAAGCTGCTTGTGTCATGTATACAAGTCCAAGCAAGTTAAGAGACCATAAATTGCTATAATCGAGTTTTATGCTTCTTTCATATCACAAGGAGGGAGAAAGTACACCTGTTCTTTTAAAAGATCTAACCATAGCCAATTCACAGACCAAAGGGGAACAGAAGGGGAGAAAAAGCTTCCACCACATCACACATGGTTTAAGTTGAAAGATTACTTTGTGCCAGTACCAAGCGTATAATGTCAGAGGATTTGACCTACACGCACAGAGTAAGGATATTCAGTTAAAGCTCCAAACCCAGCCAACACTTCAACCTTAACTCACCCCTTCCTTTGTACAGAGGGAAAAAGAAAATAGAGCCATGTGAGCTGTGCTGGGGTGTTGTTTAGGAAAGTTTAGGTAAGACCCTTGATGAGCATTTAAGTTTTTATATATAATAACTATAAATATATCTACCTATATATTATGGTTGAGTTTCTTCTAACACCAGCCTGAACCAGATACTAAATACATAATTACTAATGTTACAGTGGTTAATGTTAACCAGAGTAGGTAGATCTGTAATTCAAGAGTTTTACATAAATACAAATTTATATGGTTCCTTTACAGTATAATTTTTTTCAGGGCCAATAGAAATATTTTAAATGAGTAAGTCATCAGGCCAAGAAGGTATTCTTTTGCAGGCATTAATGCTGAGTTAATAAATTGCATAAATAAATTTCTAACTAGTGGAGTAAGGAATATAATCCAAAACCATGTGCAATTAAATAACTTCAATTTTTTTTTTCCAAATTAGCCCAAACAATGTTTCCAACTGGTGATTTATTAATTACCCATAGGTTAAAAAAATAAATAAAATAAAGCTATTTCTCCTGTCTAGGGAAAACAAATAATCATTGTAATCACTTTAAGCTACATGCTTCTGGTTCTTTTTATGCTTTTATAGCCTTAAAAATATCTGAGTTTGGTTGCGCATATTTTTTTTTTCTTTTTTTTAATTTTGTAACCTTATATGTTAAGTTTCAGCTGGGACCACGCTTTTATGACCAAGTCTAAAATCCCTGGAAACAAGAGGCTGTAATAAAATTACTGACAGATCTTCAAGCGAAGCAGCAGAATTAGCACCGATAGCAAAGCAAGAGAGATCATTTAAAGATCAGCTCTTTGAATTAGCATGAAACATAACGACTGAGAGATTATTTTGTTACAAGCCAGTCTTTTGTCTTCCTCCAGGTGCAATACGCTTTGTTTTAAGAGACATTTCAAGGTCCTTGCTATCGTAATCTTGTTCCACCAAAAACAGCCCAAGTTTATCAGGGTTCCCATGAACCAGTGAAACACAGGAGTGGAGTCAAGGGCAACGTTTAAGCCTGGGGAATTAAAATGGCTTTGTCCCTACTACGGCTGTATCCTGTCCCGATTTTTAATATTTCCACTTTTAAACCAGCTTAATAGGCTGTAGGTTAATAGAGTTAGAAGCATTCACAGCACAGCGTTTCTGAGTGGGCTTCGACAGGGCTGTCATTCTGCCTCTGCGTTTTGCTGCTGCAAAATGCAGTTTTCAGGCGCTTTTGAGAATCCGGATTGACGTGCTCATAGCTGCCTGCCAAAACAGATAAACAGGCTCTCAAGATTAGGGACTCGCCAACTCTTTCCGTTGTGCAATACGCTAAATGCCGATATTTTTATGCTCTCTCCGTACGCGTCTGCGTCTCCCCATCTTCCCTTAACTCAGCGTGCTCACAGAGCGAGTACATGGTGCTTTAACAGCGTATCATCCCGTTTCCACTTGATTAACCACCTGACCTCTCCATCCCAAAATACACTCCCGGCATGTCGAGCGACTGCCGCCTGAGCTTGGCACCCTTCCTATCAGCGTCACTCCTGCCTCCCCCCGGCCGGTGGAGTAGCGGGGAGTGAGTCGCGCCAGCACGCCGGCAGGCAGCACGGGCAGCGTGGGAGCTGGCAGTGGGTACATCATTTCCAATCAGCGTGGCCAGGGCTGCCAAGCTTCCTGGCTCTGGCGCTTCTCCTGGATGTGCGGGAGCCCTCCTCCCCAGCCCCAGAGTACAGTTTCCCCACCATGAGCCAGGTTGCGAATGTTTTGCTAGCAGCCAGGGGAGATCCCCTTCGAGGGAGCTCCCCTCCATCGCACGTCTCCTGGGGTGGGCAGCCAACATGGCGAATGCATGCCGGGAGCCCACTCCAGGCGAGGGGGAGAGATGGTCTTTCTCCTTTCCCCTCTTTTCAGTGCCAGCAGCCACCAAATATCTCCTGCATGGGGAAAAGGAAGGAGGTGAAGCCACCCTGGTGACATGGACCCAGAGCTCAAGTGCCACAGCCACCAGGAGGTTGCAGGAAGTTTGTTGAAATAGTGATGTTTTCCAAAAATATTTTGCAAACTAAATCTGTTTAGGTGGAAGGGTTCCAAGTGGCTCTATCAAAAAGGAAATTTTACAGAGAGAAATATCTTTTTACTGAAAGTACAATATGTTTCTTTGATTTGCAGTTATTGCTCAGCAGAGAGTACTTTTATATAATGCCATGAGTAACCTCCTCAGTTTTTCTTTTTAAGGGGTACAGAGTCATTAGCAGCAGACTCACCCTGCTGTCTATTTATTGTGTCATAAACCAACTTGCATCTGAAGAGATGAGCACAGAAGCATGTGAACCAGATTAGCATGTGCAAAACAATTCTTCTTTCATTCAGTCTAATAGAAGTCCACTCTGGGAAAAATCCCTCCTTTTTCACACCCCCTACTAACAAATATATATAAACCTCCCATTTAAGGCTGTCTGAATCCATCCTGTAGCTCTGCAGGCACAGGTGCTCCCATTTTTGTCCAGAGTTTCTTGTGTCGACCAGACTGGAGTATGTCTTAGGAAGGTTGCTCTAAAGCATAAACAAAAAGGGAGCAGCAGCAATGTGACTCTTGCCATCTGCAGAAGCACAAAATTAAGTTGTGCAGCATTTCTGGCCAAATGAGACTTCTCATTTTGCTGTGAAAATAACATGCTCCATATTTGTATCTTGGAGAATGTTTGTGAGGCTATAGTATATACAGAATATATTGTATAGACTAGAAAATATCAGTCTGGTAAAGATACACACAAGATGTACATAATATAACTAAATAACCTGCTGCTTCATAGTGTCCATTTTTTCTTGGCTTCAGCTCTCAACATCGTCTTTTACTCAGTCATTTCATCCCGTGTGCAAATAGGCTTCTGAAAGCAAGAGGCATGTCGCCCATTTGATTTGTAAAGTTCGTAATGCCATTTGGGTCCTCTCCAAATTCTAATTTTGACAGGGATAAGATTTTGTTACTGTGACACGTTATCTCTGCCAAGACTTTGCTTATCTGCAGGGCTGGTTGTGCTGTGACACACAAGAGGGGTGGTGATACCCAGCAGGAGCCCAGGAACGAGAGCGGTCCTGAGGAATTCCCTCCATCCAGTGTTAGAAATCTCCTCTCTTCCCTCCTCCCCTGCCAGAAGCAGGCCACTAGTTTTGCCATTTTGAGACACCATAGGTGGGATACTGTATTAGTAGCAGCATAGAAAGTTTGAGAAAAATCTCATCTGAGGTCCAGATGAAGTAACGATAATCCAGTGTTCAAGAAAAATTTAATTCAAGTGGCAGCGGGTGCAGAGCGGGGCTGTTAGTATGATAAGATGAATAAAGACCTTACTTTAAAGAAGAGGTTAGCAGAGCCGGGTTTATTCAGCATGCCAAAACAGAGGCCGAGAGGGAAGATAATTACAGTCAATAAACACAGCAGAGAGGTTCAGCAGGAACTTTCAGAAGGACAGTGTTGGCTCAAGAACAAGTGGTTATTCTGTAAACTGACTATCAATGAATTTAGGCTGGAAATCAGATGGTTCCTAGGTATCAGAGCAGCCCTGGCAGCCTTCCAGGGGGCTATCAGAGACAGAAAGACATAATTTAAGATGGATCTTGCTATGTTATGTAAGTGCAGAACACAAGATGTGGCTGGGCTGCAGGGCCCAGGGGATGCTCTCCGGGCCCATATTTTCTTCCATTTGATCAATTCTCTGCACCTGTGGCTTCAGCAAGGCGAAACAAGGGACATTTCATTCTCTGGCACAGGCAGAAGGATGCTCAGGGATCTTCTCAACTTTTTGCTCTGTCGGTTCTCAGTGAGAAGATAAAACCTTTGCCTGCAAACTCCCAGTGCACTCCTTACTCCCACGTGGACCACCAGCTCTTCAGCAGTTCTCTGCATAAATCCCACCTGGGATGCAGGCTCAGCCATCTCTCTGGCACCAGTGCCGGAGACCTCGTGCTTTGCCTGCTAAGGGGAAGACTTTTCTCATTTGAGGGTGGCAGGAATCCGTCCTGCTGCCCCCTCCATGCACCTCAAGGATTCCTCCCCTTCAGCCACAGATTTGTGCCTCCTCTCTCTGTTCCCACTCGGGGCAGAGCGAGGTGAGGAAGCCAGTTCCTCAACACCTGCCCGCATTGCAGGCAGCACGCCCAGCTCCAGGGCATAAGCCTTGCTCAAGAGCCTCCCCTGCCTCCTCACATTCAGCTCTAGGAAAAAAAAGGGCTTGAAATTGTTTAGCTTTTTCATCAACTTAAGGCACTAATGGAAAGAGTTATGTAATGGTGTTTAATCCAGAAGATTTCCAAGTGTCGATATATTTAAAAGATACCAATCTTCATATTCCAATTGCCTGGCACTTCCTGAGATTAAAAAAGCAGAAGATAAGGCAACAAATATGTTCTCAGTCCCCAAGCAACATCTCCACTTATGCAAAGTTTTCTTCTGCTTTTTTTTTTTCCCTTTTGTCCTCCACACAGAGCATCCTAAAGGATGATTTTAACTAAAGAAAAGGAAATCTTGGTTTTAAAGCAGAAATCAAGAAGTTGAGAGATCTGTATTTCCTTCTAAGATTTGTCAAAGTCATTCTGCTTATCTTTTGGCAAGCTATTTAGAGCTTGATTTTTTACAGTGTATTTAGGAAAACTTAGCACACCAGAAAGGTGTCTTAGTAAGATTTTTGATAGTGCCCAAGCACCTAAGCCACAGAGAAATCAGTGACAGCTGTGGAGATGCCGTTGGAAATCCCTTTAGCTGTCTAGCTGAATGTTTAGGCAGCTATAAAATGTGGCAGCTCGTGCCCAGACACAGTTTTATTTTTCATTAAGCAGTCCATGTCTTTTACCACATGAGAACAACACTGAGCTGATGGATACTGCTAAGAGAAACAGAGCTTGCAGGTAGGGACAAGTATCCCCGGTTCAGTTTTTAACTTGCACAGCAATCCTCTCTGGTTTGTTTTGGTTTGTCATCTGCTACTGAGTATGCCAAAGTCCCTTCTCCGTTATGTCATTGCAAAAGTGGAGCTGCTCTCTAACCCAGTGCAGGAATCTTGTGCCTGCATTCATGCTACCAGCCTAGTGTTAGTGCTCTCGGCGGTCCCTGTGATTGCCAGAGAAAAGAGTGAATTGCTCAGGCTCACTTCTTGCTCCTTTAGCTCTCTCGTGGTACAGCAGTGCTGGAGTCAGCCCTCCAAGGTGGAGCCTCTGCCTGTTCTTCTCTCTTCCTCATTTCTGGGGCAACCAAGAAGGCTCAGCATCTTTCAGAATGGCAGCTTAAATGCAGTGTACCTCAGGGGACATTTCTATCTGCTGTTGAGAATAGCTGGGTCACTAGGCTCTCTTACTTTTCCATGGAAACACCTTTTTCTGGCTCACTGCTTCACTTGCCCCACACTAAATCTCACCTATGGCATTGGCGTGCTAGAGATGTCCAAAGCAAATATCCCTGCCTGCCCCAGAGGCAGGTGCTTCCACTGTCCTGAACTTTGGATGGCAACGCATGGCCATGTGTTTGATAGCATTTCAGCATTTGAGGCAGCTACTCCTTGGTTTTTGGGTTATTCCTCACTGGCCCTTGAAGCATATTCTTGGCCTTTGAATGGCCCAATTGTGAGGAAGATTAAAAGCGCTGATTGCAAAACTCCAGTAAATAAAATCTCTCTCAGTTCTTTACTGACAAACCCAGTTTCTTTCCATAGCATTCTCCTCTTTAATCCCCTCTTGGCAGAACATGACATGTTTTGATACCAGAGCTCAAATTACCTTCCATGGTAAATAAAACAAACAAAAAATAAATAACAGCTCCTTACCCTAAAAACAAACACCCACTGAAACCAGCTTATTATGCAGCTGATGCTGCCCATGTGCCAAAAGATACCACTTCGATTTTGTAATTGAATGTATTCTTTTCCCTCAAATACTGAATTGAGCCTCTCCAAACTTGAAATGCTGAGGGGTTAGAGCAGAGTGACCACAGACACCCATACTATTTGCCATCTAGAAAACAAAGGAGGAGGAAACGAGGAGACCAGCACACCAGTTAGTATTCAAATGTTTGTTTCTGAGGTGAAAACCCCACCTCAGTATACAGAGCCCGCATGGTCTGGGTTGGTGCAGACAGCTACATTTAGATGGAGTGAAATCAACCCCTCGAGCTCTGCAGGAGGCTGCAGCAGCTACCTGTGCTCATAGCAGCCAAGGGGCTTTGCATTCAGGAGGACTGGCACAATCTCTGCTTTCTTCACCAGGGGGATTTATCCATGGGGCGGGGGGCTCCTTTCGAAGCATCAAGCGCAGACATGCCCTCATCTCTTCTGCTGCCATGCCTTTAACAAGATGTTGCGTCAAGCAGATCTTCTGTAATGATCCCACGTGGTTAGAGGGTTCACAGGGCTCCTTTTACATGACTGAGTACACAGTACGCCCTTAGCAAACTTATTTATAAGTTTTCCCTGTGTATTCAGTATATTACGACCCCTATAAATGGAGATTGTTCACATGCAAAGAACAATGGGCTTGGACATGCTCAGTAAAGCAATCAATTATGTGGGGAAGTGCACATTATACAGTCAAACAGACGATCGTCTCTGTATGACCATTTCCATTCTATTTGTACAACTCTTCTCTTAAAAGCACTGAAAAACAAAAGCATATGAAATAGATCCATTAAAAAATTGTGGGCTCGCTGTCAGGGTCAGCTTGATTTCCAAGAATAAATGCTCAGGTCTGTTTCAGGGGTTTATCTATGTTGGGCAAGATACTCAGTTCAAGATCAGTGATTCTGCGAGCTTCCAGGATTTGGTGTTCAACGCCAGGCAGTATCACAGAGGCTGGATATCTGCAAAAAGAGGTGTTTTGAATGTCTTTGTTTAGGTACCCAAAAATGGAACTGGATCACTAGGCGCACTTTAGAATATAAACCATTGTAGTTTGCATCCTTTGCTTTTTTAAATAATTATAATTATCAGAGCTTTTAGATATGACTTGGCCAGTTTAGGTTCCCTTAGCTTCTGGCAGATGAAATTCAGGTGATAATTACCAACAAAAAGCAATGAAACAAAAAATTCTTTGCATAGCAAAAAGTTATATATTCACCGCTTTATTTATTGATAAGTTTCCAGCATCCAGAGAAGTTGCTGTAAACTGCTACATCCTTTGGCCCATAGGAAAGACAACGTTTTGTCAGAAGTGATTCTTTGTTTTATTAGTGTAGTCATGATTTACAGCTAGCTGAGCAAGTGTAGCATTTATGATGATTTCAGTTCTCATTGCATAAGGTTACAGAAGTATATTTAATTTTAAAAATCCCAGGTCCAAATGATGATCCTCATTCTCCAGTAAAGCATGTGAATAACTGCTCAAAAGAATAGTCTCTTTGATATTCTTGAGACCTATATATACATGAGCAATTTTACATGCAAAACCATTTGCAAATTCGAACTCGGTATTAATTAGTTCATGGTAGGCATCCACCAGAAAACAGTGCTGCTCTGCCATATGTTATAAAAGTGAACACTTGTGTTAACTTGAAAAGGAACCACACAAAAGGGAATGAGGCATTTCAAGTGAGTGTAAACCAAGATTTGCCAGCTAACGCTCACCTAGATACAAATGGATCGCTAGCGTATTGTCATTTTTACCCCTCCTCTGCAAATACTTTTTTGAAAAGCTCTCTTTCAGCTTCCTTCAGCTTTTAAGCACATACCTGGGTGTTTGTGCCAGGCTCTTGTGCTGATGGTGCTCCCCAGCCTCCACCCTTGCAAGCCCTCTCCTATTGCCCGGCCAGCAGATAAGCCCTGCAGGTGGATGCAGTAGGGGACCAGCCTGGGACCCGCAGGAGCCAGCCCTGGCCCAGGGAAGCCTCCTGCAAGTCCCCCTTTTTTCTCAGCAAGGGACCGTGAGCGCTGCCTGTCCACCTTATGAAATGCAAGAGCCCCGTGTGCTCCCCGAGGACGGAGGAACTGGAGAAGGGAAAAGGACTTGCAGCTGGGGTCAAGGGCAGCTAAAACTGAGCTGCCGGGGCATAGGGAGAAACCAGGTGGAGTGGGGTTCGCCAGATGCCTCGGGCCCACTGGAGGGCCTGGCCATCACTAGCGCATCTGTGGGTCGCCCACAGGTGACCGAGTCCAAGGTGGCAGGGTGCCACATGGGACCTCCCCATGCATGTGTCGGAGCCTGGGGGAGGAGCGGGAGGCCACCAGCATTGCCCTCTCTTGCCCTCACCGTGGTGACTAATGCGGCCAAACATAGAGCAGGGACTAGGTTGAAGCAGGTAGAAAGAAAATAAAGGCAGAGAGGAGAGAGTGTGAAAACAGGTTTTCCTGGAAAAGGGAAGGAAATATATCCATGGAAAAAAAGAAAGAAAGAAAGAAAGAAACAAAAAACAGCTGTGCTAATTCTTGTGCTTGTTTGATCATGTTCAGAGCCTCCTAAACTCCCATGGAAGGGAACGGTTTTGTTTCATGAGGGTGGTGCATACTGAGTGCATGTCCATGTGATTTTTGTATTTGTACATTAAACATTTCCCCAAGATGTAATTCCTTCCCTCCTGCACTTGGAATAAAGTGACTTTACAAGAAGGACTGCCTCCAAACAGCAAGCAAAGGAGGGCTGTTGGGGCAAGATAGGGCAAATGTAAATGTGTCTGAGCTAGCTGCTCCACCCAGCCTCTCATCTTTACATGAAAAAAAAAAAAAAAAATGTTTCCAATAACCGAAACAGGCAAGGTCTGATCTGCACAGACGGTCTGCAGGCATTTGCCCAAGAAGCTGACGGTTGGCTGGTACATCCTCATCTGATTTATGTTGTGTGTGTGTTAAGCCTTAAATTGTTGAGTCTCTGGCTGGCTGCAGTGGTATTACTGGATGGTTGGTGTATGTTTTCAGCTCACAGAGCTGGCTCTGATACTGGGGTTGTTGGCACTGAATCAATTCCAATCTCACACCTGTCTGAGACAATGAAGGCCTTGTTGCACACATCTCCACCAAAGGCTGTCATATAACTTATTTTTCACATTTGAAGAAGAAGGAAAAAAAAATAAGGGGAAGACTGAGGAAATGCTGTCTCCTCACAAGACACGTTCCCCATGCGTGGATGCAGCATGCCCTTCATTTCTTTATGGGAAAACATATTTACAAAACAAAGCCAGTGGAGTGCTTATGGAAAGTATAGCTTAATCCTGGCAGTTCAATGTGACTAAGGGTTGGTGTCCAGGGACTTACACTGTAGGACCTTGCCTGGTGGATTAAGCATGGGAGATAGGCACCTAGTTTGTCACACTCTTACTGGAAAGTTTACTTCCAGCTGTGTTAGTGCTATTAGTAGCTTCTTATCAGTGTTCCTAGCATCTGTGCCATTTACCTAGCATTTGGGGGCAATTTCTTGACATCTCAGAGGTTGTGAAAGGTGCTGGGCTCGGATGCCAGCGTGGGTGAGATCCTCTGCTTCCTGGCACTGAAGCAGTTCAGCCTGGGTGGAGGATCAGCCTGGGTCCAGACACCATTCGCTCCTGAGTTGAAGGCAGGAGTCTTGTCTTTGTCTTGGTTGTCCATCTTTGCCCTTGTAGTCTCCCTTCATCCACTCTTCCTCCTCCAGTTCTGTTGCACAGATGTCTTAGATGTGCAATCCTCTGGAAACTGTAATGTTTTAGAGCCTTTTCCTGCCCTTGCAGGTTTTTTTCCATTTACTATGTTAATGGCAATTTTTCACCAACTCAGACAGGACACATGTGGCTGAGCATTTCCTTGGAGTGGGAGTTCGCTCCCTACTGCTGAAACAGCCTGAAAATGCAGAGTGGCCTTCCAGACTCTCCCCACACACCTGTTTGTCATGTACCAGGAAAGGCTAACTGAGCCTGCTGATTCAGCAGAACTGCTGCAGCGCTGTTAGTGACTGGGTCCACCTGTCCAGGGGAAAGACTGGTTGTGCAGTTCAGAGGCTTTCCTATGTCCTTTTTCTACACTTTCTAGCCCAATCTCCTCCATTTTTGCCAGCCCCATCACTGGTTGCGTTACCAGGGCTGTGCAGATGGGAGTGGGTAGATGGAGGGCTGGGTAGAAGGGGCGGCATGAAATGCAACACAGTCTTGTGTTCTCGTTCCTCCTCATCTTGACTTTTGCAGTCTCCATTCTTTACCCCAAAACATCTTTCGAAGAGGAACATGGGAAGGAAAAAAGGAGAGAGTGAGGTACTGCAACCCTGCTCGTATCCAGTGAGTTTTGAAAGGTGCAGAATTAGACCAAAAGGCAGCTCTTCAGCCAATGTAAATTGGCCTTGCTCTACTAACTAGGACAGCTGAGGATCTGCCCTTGCACCTTGTTGGGGTGGTCTTCAGCATAAAAATAAATGATTAGCTATGTAATGAGTGAATATAAAGACAGATGGTAAAGTATACTTCTGTTGGTACTTGCATGCCTTTGTTTAAGAATACAGAAAAAGGCCCTGCGGTGATGAAATGTAGACGGGAGCGTGATGTTATCTTGCACCTATAAACCTTGCTCTGAGTCCACTGGTGGCCACTATCCAGAACTGCTGAGTTCAGACACACTGGCTTGTACTAAGTAGAAATGGCGCTTTCAGTCTTCAGTAAACAGCATTTTTGCCGCAGGGCCCAAATCCTTCAAACATTTGCCTAGGTAATTGTCTGTTTTTGCCTTCTAGTGTCTCATCATCAGCTTATCTGTAAATTCAGACTGGCTAAATGAGCATGTGAGGATGGGGAAGAGCTGCTGGAGGATGGGGGAATAAACCATTTCATATTTAATTCACTGGCAGGAGACACTAATGTGAGTGCAGCTAAGCGATCATTTTAGGATCACGTTGGGGAAAAAATGAGTAATACAGCATATTAATTTAAACAGATTAAAGAGCTGCACAAATAAATGAAGGGGGTTTTGTTTTATTTCTCTGGCAGTCCCAAAATACCAACAACTGCAAAACAACAACAGCAAATATATAATTTCTGGTTGAATTTCAATGAATTGTTTCAAAATGTTGCCAATTTTTTAAATTGTGAAAATGTAGACAAAAAATATTTCAATTAGGGCAATTTCTGAAGTTGTTTTTTTTTCCCCTGACCAAGCCAACAATCTGTAACCTACAATAACCTTGTTTCTTGCCATCACATTGAAATTTT
Source organism: Harpia harpyja (assembly GCF_026419915.1). NCBI lineage: Eukaryota > Metazoa > Chordata > Aves > Accipitriformes > Accipitridae > Harpia > Harpia harpyja. The sequence continues at coordinate 16,033,839 of NC_068947.1, forward strand.
ACATTAATGTAAATGCCTTGTTTGGTCTTACTTTTACTGTTACTTAAATAATTATTTAATATTTGCTTACATATTACGATTATGTTTAGCTTTGAGATAGTTTTTTAAACGGGAAAAAGTTCCTCTTGCTTATAATGATTACTTGCGAACTTACTCTCCATGCCACAGTTGTCTAAAACTGCTCAGTTCAGCACATTCAGTGGAGTTTAGCTGTGTTTAGCTAAGTTTCTAAAAAGTTTTTGATGTGTCAGTGTTTCATAGGTTTGTAACTGCTAACAGACAACAATAATTTTACATATTTCTGATCAGAGAGGCTAGTCACAGGGTGTAATTTGAAAAGAGGTTGTAGCCAGCTAGACTTTTCAAGCCGTTCAGAAGTGTTTAGTATATTAAAAGTTAATTTTTAAGGTGTTTAATACAGAAAGTGAAACAAAACTGTTATTTGTGTAAAACATCACACATTTCCTATTCCAAAAAGAAATCTTCCTCAGTCTAGCAACACAACAGCTGTTTGTTGGTTAATACTGGGAATTACTTTATTTCTTCCACACTGGGACATTTTGCAACATTTGACATGTGTTGACACTTCTTTTCTATACTGGATTACAATTTTCCTTCAACACTGTTATTCCTTACTCCACCCATTCTGGTAGCACCTACGTGCACACAAACCAGAAATTATGATTGGGACGTAGGTACACAAAATTTGGGGCTGCAGCGCACACTTCCAAGTAGCCTGGTTGTCCTGGGTCCCCTGCAGGAGGAACTCCAGGAGAAGGGGCAGGGTGGTGTACGGGAGTTGGGGCATCAGCAGGCTCCCCCCAGGTCTCCTCCAGGCATCACTGCCCTGATAGGTGGCACAGGCGTATCCTCCCTGTTGGGGGCAGACCCCTCTCCGGCCGCCCTGATGGAGAGTCTGTGTCCAGGACATTGCTGGCTGAGCCCTGCATGTTCAAAGCCCTGCACCTGCTTATTCAAGGGTCTCGGGTTTGGCACCTTGCTTTGGAAGGACTACCGAGGGGCTTCAGCCCTGCAACAGCTTCTCTGTGTGTGGATTTGCTGAGTTTCTGCTTGGCATCTTCAGTAGCACTAAAGAGAGAAGCACTTTTAACTTCAAAGCTTATGCTGCCTCTATCTTGTGCCCTTCAGATTTAGATCTAGCTTGCTCTGAAATCAATCAGTGTAACATTTAAATATGGCCAGCAGAACGAACATGCAAGCTGAGCTGGACCTAGTGCATGTCTTGAGCACTTCTGCTCCCGCAAGAGTGGCAAAGGGTTGAACACAGAGATGAGTCTTTACCTTCCTTTTATTCCTTCTTCCTCTGTCTGTACTTCTCCAGCCTCTCTGATTCAGGGGGGGAGTCAGGGAGATGTCCTGCTGCCACCCTCTGGGGCCATAGGTTGGGTGGAATTGGTGATGGCCGCAGCGCGGCAGGATGCTGCATTCCTCGGCTACACAGCAAGTGCCAAGGGATTTCGTAAAGGAAGCAAAGCATTTCTTAAACGGTATTTTAAATGTATTTCTGGACTGAATGCCCCTGACAACCCAGTGAGTTGGGGCTTTCAGCACATACTTCTGGGCTTGACTCATTTTCCATTTCAGTTTTGCAGATCTCCTCAAAACCAGCTTGACAGTTTAGAGGAGTGGATCATTTAATAGAGTTTTCAACAAGTCCATTTTAGTTTAGTACTATAATGAGCAACAGTTTCTTAGTTACCTCCTTTTTAAAAAAAATCCATGCATCTTTCTAAGTCAAACTGACTTTACGAATATATGTTCACATGAAGAAGACCTTATTTCACCTTGTAAATCAAAGCTGCACTCTGGAGAGAGGTTTCATACCACTGGGCTCAGTATCATTTTTCTCAAGGTGACCTCAGTTGTTAAAGTATGAAGGTTGCATTTGATATATCACTTACTTTCTCTAAGTCAATAAAATGAACCAGTGTGTCTTTAGATCATCAGAGATCTGCTTATTACCAAAAGTTGTTTTAATCCTGATTTGTGTTGGAATTTAAAAGAATCCAAGCAGATTTCATTTTCCATCCTGAACAAGGGTTTGGAGGGTGATACTCCGCTGTGTGTGCAGAGTGCCCCTGGATGAATTCTACTTTATTAGTTTATAGGCTTTCTTCTGAGCACTTGGGATGAGATCATGAAAGTGTAAATGACTGTTATCTTCAAAGGCCTCTTTTATACTGACAAAACTCCACCTTACCGACTTGTATTAATAATCTATTGCAGTCCTAATTAGTTCACATCAAGGTCAGTGTTTTGTGGTGGATAAAATGACTGTAAGCTCCAGAGAGTAAGTTTTTTCTTCCACTACTTTCATGTTGAAAAAGAGGAGGGAGCACTGAAAGTGTAAAAGAAGAGATTGATGAGGACTTTTTGTTTATCTGTAGGCTAAAGAACTTTAATATGGAGTAATTAGTTCACATCATCAGGAGCAACCTGTAAGATACTTGAAGCCACATTGTAGTCATCCCTTTATCACTGTGGCTCCCAGTGGACTGCAGAGACTTCCTCATTCAACTCTGCTCTTTTTTTAATGGCGTAGGTTTTCCAGTGGGAATAATCCAGCCAAGGAACTTTCAGCCTCATATTTGTCTCAAAATGTAGACACAAAGCTAGGAAATGTTTCACTGTAACATGACCTCATGACTGCCTTCTCGAACATCCTAAGGCAGAGTCCCGCTCAGGCAATGGCTCTGGGGCTGGGCACCAGGGTATCAGCAATCCCCTCGCAGGACCAGCAGGGTCAGGTCCAGCCCACAGGCATGGAGGGTATTGCCCTAGAGAGGAAGGTGCGGATAATCCTGTCTGCAAGTAGTGACTCAATGTGACTTCCAGGTCCTGGCCCAGGAGATATCTCTCCACTTCCTTTGGTCTTGCTCCACCCCATGAAAGAGAAACTTTGGAGGTATAACCAGGCTGGGATTCATTTCACCTAACTTTAGACATCCGCGTTTCGTGTGTCTCTGTGTGACACAGTCATCTGGTATCCTTGCGATCGGGGAGAGAAACAGCTGTTCTTCGGGTGTGATTCACCCGCCTGCCTTGGCTTAGATGTCTCCCTTCGGATGAAATGACTTGCACCCACAAGGGTCTCTTTTACCTTGTTGGCAATAAAGTCTAGAGTCTAGACAAGTAGCTCAGAGGTAGACACCTACATTGTAGATCTCTCAGGTGGGATGAATCCTCCCCCGAGAGCCAGGACACCAGGAGAGGGCATTACACTTTGTACACAATTAGCACCATAGTTCTGTGTTTGCATTTCCAGGGCATGATATACCTGCCCAAGGCAGGCTGAAAGCAGCTGCTCTCACCAGCAGCAAGGTAGTGAGATGGGCTAATTGACCTGCTTCTCAGTGAACATTGCACCCACCTGAGCCCTACGCTTCAGGTAGACCACTTTCAAGATGTGAGCTAACTAGGACAAAGTGGATACATCTACCCCAAGCTGTTTTTATAGGTGAACTTTCCCTGCCGGGGTGACATCAGGTAATTCACATGTGCTCTGACTCAGCCAAGCACTGAGCTCTGTGCCCTGAGTGCTCTGCTGAGCTGGAGCCGTGCTTTCTGCATGCATCAATTCTCCGTCTGCTAAAATGAGGATTGCAATAACACCCTTCCTCAGGGGGCAGAGTGAGGATCAAGGAATTAATTAGCTGAGAGGCGATCACGTACTAGTGTGGTTCAGGGAAAGGCGAAGAGGAGAGCAGTAGCTGGGACCTAGAGCAGCAGAAGGGAGAAGCTGGGGAGAGGACAAGTGGGATAGGAACAGAGGTGCTCTGTTGTCTGGCAGGGTTTGTCATACGGACCCTGGCAGCAGGTCAGGGGAAGCTGCCACAGTCCCCATACGATTCCCCTCCAGACTTGGAGAGATGTGATTTCTAGGTGAATTTACCAAGATGGACAAGGGAGCAGTAACACCCCCCATAGGTCCCACCCCCTGGTGCCTGTACAGGTCACCATAGATTATATGCCCTCCCAGCAGCAGCACACAACCCGCTCTCTCCCTAGTGCCTCAGAAGTGAGAGGAAACCACAGTGCCATGCAGCAAGTAGACAAGTGTGTGTGCATGTACACATGTGTATGTGTACATACACGTGTGTACGTGCTTGTACTGGCATCCTTCTGCCCAAGCCATGGGGCTCTCTGCATCGCGTCACCTCAGGCTGGGCACAATGTGATGAAGGGTGAAGTCTGCTCACCGCCAACATCCACGCGATATCTGTCCCTGATTTCCTCACTGTTTCAGTTTGTGCTTTAGCAGTACGCTTAGAGATAGGGAAGAACACTGCAGCAGCATCAAGTCTGGCGGCATGTCTCCTCCAGGGGAGCCAAAAGAGTGGAAGGTCAAGGTTGAATTCTTTTACTTCATTCCTTATTGATGCGAAGAGGGAGGGAAGAGGAGGATGGGTGGTGGAATGGAGTCTCCCTCTTGAACAAATAACTGCAGCTCTCCGGGGTGACTCATACCTCTGAAGACAAAGAACAATGCATCTTTAATTTGCAAAACTCAGCTTTCCAACTCCTGCATGTCACTGGCACCCAGAGACTTTGCAGTTTGCCCATAATGCCATCACGTTCTTCAAAGCAGCAGTGACGCCAGCCCAGAAGGAGTGTGCTTACTCAGGAGGAGAGATGGTTTATATTTCATTTGAGCAGCTTATGTACTAACCTGCTAGGGCAGCACATAACGTTGATTGTGAAATCAGAGTTTTCACAGTTTGGTATTTGGAGTTGTCTGCACATCCTGATTCTGGCACCAAGTTAGCAATGAGACCTGAGAGTTTTTTTAGGCGACCCCCACCCCACAGCCAGTTGCCATTAACTAAAATGCTACTTGTTTATTTACATAGCATTATGCATATATGGTTCTGCTAGTCTAGGCAGCTAATTCAGGCAGCTTTAAACTGGATGGAATACACACTTCTTCTATATCCAAAATATACACAGCTAGAACAGGTCCTTTCTCCTGCTGCCTTTGGTATCATTTCCAGGTATCTTACTATCATTGGAGCACTGACTTTCTTGACATGGACATGAAAAGAATGAAAGAAATTCAAACAAACCATTAGGATGTATTGTTTGGTTTTCTCCCTTCCCTGCCATCTGTTTCTAAAGAAAAGCTAGCAAAACATCTTCATGTAAGACCTCAGTCTTTCACTACATTCAGCACTGGAGGACTGATATCCTCAGAGGCACTGGCAGATTTGCATAATTTTTGTCCTCAAGACCCTTTCTAGTGCAGTGCTGAAAAGAAATGAGCTAACACAGAAGATGAGTCAGGGGTAGATGATGCACAGAAACTGAATGCAAAGTACTGAATGAACAGTAGAAATGGTGCTCTGCACCCCAGCACCTAATCACACCACTCTTTGTCTGTGGTTTGCCATGATCTTTACTATATGCTCAATCCTTCTCAGGGGCTGGTACCCTCCTGTATATCCATGCAGCACCTAGCATGCTTTAGGAATTTCTGCATCAACTCTAAGCACCGCAGCTAGAGCAAACAGCCTCAGCAACTGGATTTTGAAAGGTTTCTGCTTGAGGCTGATTTTTTTCTTCTTTATTCTCAAGAGTGCGATGCCTCAGTGTGGAGAAACTGCCTCATTCTTCTAGCTCACAGGCAGATTTTGAGAGGCTCAAATGCCTCTAGAACTTCTCTAGCCTTTGCAATGCTCCACAAAACCACAGTAATACTGAAATAAAATGAAAGCAAACATTGAGGCAGGAGGTCGCTGCCAAAGATCTCTCTCCCAGAGAATAGCTGGGGATTTGGGTGGCTTTTCCACCCCCTCCCCACCTTAAAAATTTCCAGACACGCGACATATCTGTCACTGTCGTTCTCAACCAGAATAAGTCCTGTCACCTGTTAGCAATCTAAAAGGGGCTTTTCAAGGCCGTGGAGTGAATGCTCATCTCCTATAAATTTCCAGTGGAAATTAGAAGACTTTGAAAAACTTTCCCCGCAGGCAAATCAGAGCTCGCACCCACCTCTGTGAAACCTGCAGGTCTCCCAGCTGTTGCGCTGGGAGGTGGCTCTGTGGTGTGACAGTGGTTTCCACAGCCTGGCACACAGAGGGAAACCACCCTGCAGGGTGAAGTAGCTGCTGGTGGAATTTTACAGTTTGTGCTGTAATTTTCCAGCTCCTCCTGTTCCAGTGCTGAGAGGTATGAGAATACCAGCCTTGTGCGGCTGCTGCCACTGCCAGTGATGAACTTGTCCTTTGGAAAGTCCCCCTTATTTAAGCTACTGACTAATTCCTTCAGCTGCCGGGAGATGACACACCTTTTCACGGTGCTGCATTGGGCTGAGGATTTGCTGGGTCCCGAGTGAGGGAGGGAGATTGAGTCATTTCAGATGCCTTGCTTCAGAGAGAGACTAGGTCAGACTCATGCAGGACCATATCACGGTCCCTTGTGCTTCTCACACCTTCACCTGCAGCTGCTGGGGGTAGGAGGTAATGCAAGAAAGCAAGCAGGAAGAAGAGGCAGAGACAGGCATGTAAGAGATGTTGGCAAAGCGGGGAAGGAGGAAAGACTGCGTTGAAGTTTTTAGGCATCTTTCTCTTGAGCACAAAACTACCCAGAGTATTTCTGTGCTCATAGTCCATTTCCTCTATTAAGCAAGACACCTCTCTGAATGAACAAGTCTCATCAAGACCATTCCTGCCTTACACTCAAAGGAAAGGAAAGTCACACTATAAAAAGTGTTTCCCTTTGGAAAGATTAGCAAATCAGACTCGGGGCGGGGGGGGGGGGCGGTGGACAAATTCCAGACTCGGAAAAGCCTTTCAAAGCAGTTAAGGATCCAACTCTCTCCTTGTCTGCCTCCGAGTTTGACACCAGTAAACTAATCCCAGCTTTCATTCACCCCATGTCTTCTGCCAGTTGCTGCCTTTAAAGTGCTTGCCAGGATGGTAGAGGAATTGCAAAGCTCGATGCTATGTGACTTTTGGGGTTTGTTGCGTATGACTGACAGAAATTTTTGCAACTTGAGAAAAAAAGTCTGGCAACGGCAGCGGCTATTTCGCAATTCATCTTCATCTCGCTATGCTGAGGATGGGGGGATTTTCACTGACATGGATAGTGGCTAACTAGCTGCTCAGTACTCGGGGCTGACTCCTTCGTCTCCCCGGACCCTGCCTTGGGAAAAATCACTTGTAGAAGGTAGTTTGTCCAGGTAATCATATTTTCAAGCAGGCAGGTGCCATTTCTGAGGCAGAGGGGCGAGGGAGGAGAGAGAACATGCAGGCAGCCCATGTGCAAGTGCAGTCCAGCAGAAAGGGGAAGGTGGAAAGCGGGCAGCCTGGCTGAGTCAAAGGCATACCTGCTCCCTCCCGGGCTGCTGCCGGCTTCACCGCCATCCCGCCTTGCGCCACGGCGTACTGACTCACATCCTGCTGCTCCTTTCTGAAGCTTCCAGGAACATGCTGTATCATACTGAGATTTGGCCACGCAGCGCCTCTTGGCTGGGTGCAGGCAGCAATGTCTGACCTGCAGTGACACACGTAGAACCGTCTCTCTCTGCGCTCCAAGGGCATAAAACAGATTCAGAGGTGCACGGGATCCAGCTCAGCACAAGCCAGGTGCATCCACATAAGTATTTTCCCTTTCGGCTCATAGGTGCAGTGGGACCTCTTATCTGATTTGAATTCGAAGCTTAAACCTTTTAATATGGCTAAACTGAAGTATTTTCTGATCGGAATATAAAATCTTGCAGGGGTTTTCTTTTAGGCAGCCTGGTATGGATTGTTATATTTGTTATATAGAAATGATGAGGTGAAAGATATTTTTGCTGTCATCTCAAGCAACGTCCTGACATGGTACTATGAATCACTGCATTTCCACTGAAACTTGCTGATTTGTACCTTCCAAGTGCCCTGACAGCATCACAGTGTTTTCTTTTGGAGGGAGAAGGGGCGTGTTGTTTTACATTTTAAAGCGTGTGCCCCCACTGAAAAAGAATCACGTCAAAGCAGCATCCCAGGACTTCATGTTTATTATGTCCCAGTGATTTCTGCATCCCGTATGCTCAGGATCAGTTCTACAGACGAAAGGATGTTGTGTGCGAGCTCAGGAGATATGCTGTGGTTTCGACTGAGGTCTTGACCCATCCTCTTGTGCTCTGAGCACGAAGGGAGTTCTTCTCTTTTTGTACTTGACTATCAGTAACAACTTTGGAAGCCAAAATATGCCCGGTGTCACAGTAGGACAACTCCATTGCCTGGCAGGTGTTTGTTTGCCCTGCTTAACCGTGCCGGTTCTGCTGAGCAAGGGTACCTTCGGGTCTGGGCGTATACATCTCTCCCGTGCTCTTGGATAAGCACCGAGCCCCGAGCTGCTCCTAGGAGAGATGCTACTTCTGTGCGGTGACTGCGCAGCGCAGAGCTGCAGCGAGGCTAATGACTAATAGGTGTTAGCAAAGGTCGCACGAAGGGCTGCGACGGCTCCGCGAAGATGCTCGCTCCAGCTGGGTCTCTTACAGCGCGGGTCCCGGCGGCAGCGGGGCCGCCGCGCTGCCCGCCCGGCGCGGGGAGCCCGGGGCGCGGAGCCGGGCGGCCGCCGCTTTCTGCACGGTCTCCACTGCCACCTACTGATAGACCCCGCTGGCCGTGGCATCTCTCGGCGAGAGGAGCGACCCACCGCCCTCCGCCTCCTTCGGGTTAGGCTTTTAATTTTCCACGGCGAAAATGGCTGGAAAAAATGCTAAATGCTAGGACCAGAGGGAGCGTCGTGGAAAGGGGAGACCGGCTTTCTTTTTTCGCCGAGTCTCTAACCAAAGCTGGTTTCATTAAACTGTTAAACATTATGCAACATTTGTACAGCTTAATTACAACTTTTTAAAACAAGCCGAACGCAACCTTTTTCGCGGCAATAAAACATGACGAGGCATGAAAGATGGTTCAATACTTTCTGCTTAATAGCTTGTTAGGCATGAAGCTAGAGGCCGAGAGCTCGTGACTACACAGCAAGGTGTGAATTATTGCACCATAATTCTCGCCCTGGAGTGCTTTATTGCAATTAATAACTGTTTTCATGTTTTAAATACATTTTCTCACACCATAAAAAGCAGAAATGGAAAGTACTTGCTAATGGGAGAAATACCGGGAGGATTCAGCACAGATCACCAACTGGAGCAACTTCCTTGGTTTCATGCTATTTTGATCTGCCTCTAAATGATTTTGGAATCCTGTTTGGTTTTAAAACTGTATGGACCCAAAACCCTGTTACTTCCCTTTGTTGAAGTAGCTCTCCCTGCAAACCTCTTCACAGACATTCTGAGTTGGCAAGCAACTCCCATTTATTTGCAGCATGTTTTCACCAAATTAACTTCAGCCACACAAAGCCACACATTCAGTTCCCCACGCCAAGCTACTAACTTCTGAGATATGCACCTCTTTATTTTGAAAGCAGAAAAGAGATGGATTCAGAAAGAGTTTGCTGCCTTTTTGTGTAGCCTAGTCCTGTGGCAAATTTGAACCCATTCCAGTTTAATTTTGGGTAACCCGAAAGCTGAAGAAAAGCAGATAGCACCAAAAAAAAAAAAAAAAAAATGCTATTTGAGACCCCTGATCCAGATCCTACTGAAGCTGCTGAAAATGCAAACCTTGCCTTTACTGGGAGCTGCGTCTGCCTCTTGATACTGAATGATGCCATAAAAATGCTATTACAGTGATACTTTTCTCCACTTGTTATTAAAAAACCGTGAAGGTGATGCCTGGGGTTAGTCAGCACAACTTGCTTTAATATGTGTATATAATATAATGCGCTATATTAACTTCACTGAATAGATTGCAACTTGCTAACCAGTCCGATGTCAAAAAGCCAATCTTTAAGAGCAAATACAGTGATTGGGAATACAGGTACCAAGATGGAAAATTGATTGGTAGTTTGAACTTTCACTTACGAAAGACTTAATGGGATGAGGAGATTAATAATGGGGGGTCTCTTGGGCTGTCTGTCACTGTTTCAAGTACCCCAGAGGTCAGTAATAACAGCAAATGGATGAGGCAGGTCAGATACCTTGGTAGTCTCTTTCCGGATGTTACTAGACACATATGTGGTCCGTTATCCGGTTTCCAGTTGGGACACAGCACAAAGCTAATTCTAGTAGCACTAAAAGGAAGAAACCGTACTTCAATTTAGTCTTGTCAGTGTTTAGCAAATCTGTGACAACGTCTTGCTTCCTCTTCTGCCACTGAGGCAGCTGCTGCAGCTTTTTCTGCATCTTCTTACTGTTGTTTATTTGTTTATTGCACTTGGCACTGTTTTACGGACCAGGATCCCATGCATGCTGGGCAAGGTACAGGACAAAAACCATGTCCCTTGTCCTGAAGAGCCAGCAATGTAAGAAACAGGAGAAAAGTGGCAGACAGAGCTGCCCAACCACGCAATGACAGTTTGTAGGAGGAGAAAACAGACAGGACGTTCCCTCCTTTCAGCCTGAAAAACAAGGATGGGTGGCAGCACCCCCTTCGCACATACTCAGATCACTCTGAAGACAGACTTTTCCCTTCTTCTCTGCGGTGCTGACCTAAGGACAGAGCACCTGGAAGCAGGTGGTAAAACATTTCCAGCCAAAGGGGTTCAGTGGCTTCTGCAGTGACAGTGTTGCATAGAGCCCTTGAGAGAGGTGACAGAGGGGAGGCTCTGTCACCAGTGGCGTCAGCCTTGGCAGAGCACATCGAGGGCTCCCCAGGCAGGAGGACCGGCCGAGGGAGTTTCCATCCCCGGGCCGGGATCTCTCCAACGCACATATGATTCTAGTACTCGGCCGCATTGCTGAACTGAAATCAATGGGATTGAGTACTGAAATAAGGGAGTAATGATTTAACTAACCCCATTTTAGAACTGGAACACACAGCGTCGTACCATTGCAACACTTGCTCTGCCAATGCTTTGTGGTATTTATCCTAATGCTATCCCTGGAGACTGAATTCCCTCATCTGTCTCCCTGTCATCTTTAATAAACACTGACCATACATTAACAATGAGATGATGTTGTAATTCAGAATAAGACAGGCTTTGTGCCTATGTCTTTTTGTTTGTTTCTGCTGAAGTCCATTTAATCTGATTGGATGTTGCTTTTAAAACAGCATGAGTCAACTGAATTTATTTTTAAGGTAGTCTGCCTGAAAAAAAATTAAATATTAATAATATCTGAATTTGAATATGTTACTCAGCAGAAAAATCTTTACAACACTTTAGTTTATTCTGCAAGTGATTTCACTAGTTATTTTTTAAAAGCTTGGAGTTTTGTATAAATCTTCCCTTCTAAACACATGAAACAAACAAAATGTAAAACTCATCTCCATAAAGCACAACAAAATAATAATTTCCAGATGGGCTTTCTGATGGAAGATCAAAGTCCTTCATCTCAGACTTGGGAAATTTCCCTTCCATGCTGGTATCAGTTTTATCTGAATGCAGTTCATCCAACATTTGCTTTTTTCAAAAAGGCAATTAGCTAGATAAAGCTGCAGGAGAATGCTCTTAGAGCTGAAGAAAATAGAAAAGATTTTACTAAAAATAGTTTAAAAAATCTGGGTAGGTAAGGGGGGGAGGAATCTTTCTCACTTTGATTTTTTACACAAAAATCAGACTTTTCTATACACTGAAAAATGCCAGCTTCATATGCAAAGATGAAATAAGCAGAAAAGAGTTGGTGCAACTGGTTTGGTCAAACTCCCTGCCATGCATTTCTGGTTTCAAATGTCAGCCAAACTAGTCGTGTGGCTAGAAAATAATAGGTTAGTGTTTTTCCATAAATGTTTTATGCATCTGTGCATTTTGAGATTTTGCTTCCAAGAAGCAGCAGTTTCTACAGAAAGCCTGTACTCCTAGGGTGTCTGCATTTTCAGCTTAGCAGTGCCATAGAGTTTGTGTAAGGCTTTCTGTTTCTGAAGTTCAACCACTGCTAGTAGATGTACCCATCACTCTGAATTGTATTTCTGTATTGTAGCATATACAAAATAGATGTACAAAATACCTGTTCATTTCATTAAGTCTGGGATTGTCAAAAGATTGAGGAAGTCAAATTCCCCAGTCCTATTCATCCACTGAGGAGGCTGCCTTCTGGAGGACACTAGTTTCACTCTCAATCTCTGTCTTTCTCTCTCCCCGCCACCCCCCCCGCACACAAAATGTTCATCTTGTTTTTCTCTCTTTACGTGCTTGCAAAGAAACACAGTTCAGTATTTTTGTCTCCTTGGTGCCATGCAAGACATGCCTTTTTGGCTAACACGGCTGGAAACACACAGCCTGAAATACTGATGCATCTCAGCAGTGAATAGTCTTTCACCTTGGAAAGCTTAATCTGCTTTTCCTTGATAGCTTTTCCCTGCCCACCGTCAATGTGAAATATCAAAAAGCTTCACAAGAAAAAATCAACCGATCAAAACTCACAGATGCACAAATAATATTTTAGAAAGCAATTCATCTGAAGGTCTCTTGACAAAAGGGATTATGGAACTGAAATGTAATTATCTTGGCATTTAAGTTTCTCTTTCCACCATGTGGTTTGGTTCACATATTTGATTGCAAAGTTTTATCATTCAAAACATCCTATAGGTCTCTTTTTCATTGCAGACACAAGGCAAGTACAGCCATCTCCACCATGGTCCTACGACCAGTCCTACCAGTACCTGGGCTCCATTGCCACCCCCTCCGTGCACCCCGCCACGCCAATATCACCCGGCAGGGCTAGTGGCATGACATCCCTCACTGCAGAGCTTTCAAGCCGGCTGTCAAGTAAGTATCTAAAAGTTAGTCCCCCCGCACCAGGCCTCACCAAAGCCACGAGGCTGACTCCAATGCAAACTGGTTGCAATATCCTAGGGTGATGCCGCAGCTTTTCTCCAGTTGCAGGCCCGGAAGCCTATTGCAGGCCCTCTGCAGCAAGCCTTCTCCAACACTTCGCTGGGATTTGTGCAAAGAGTAAAGAAATACGGTTAGGGGCCCAACATATCATTGTCAAAAAAGAAAAAAAAAAAAAAAAAAAGAGGAGAAAGCAGCCCTTTGAAGATGTATGGAACTATAAAAATAGAGTGCTGAAGACCTATCGTATGTGCCAAGAAATGAATGCCACAGATATTTCAGTTCTGTTTCCTTCCCTCACTCTAAATTCAGACCAGAGCACAGCAGGTTATGGGTGGACACACTGACTGCAGGATGGTCGGGTTTGACATTTTAAGTGTTGCACTGGATTGTCTTGTTACATCTTCGTCAAATTGTACTGCAGAGCTTTACAAGCCAACATAAAAATATAGCATGGAAGTGAAAGCTACCCCCCTGGTTTCCACCATACTCAACTGACCATCTGCTGACTCTAACCCACACATATTGAACCAATATGTGTGTGTTCAATAGCAGGAATTTTCTTAAAATGAATGAAAGCCATATAATTCAAATTTGCACACGGCTTTTACAAAAATATCTTCTTTGGCCGCACATATTGCTCTCATTTGAATACTCAGAGCTTCTTCTAAGATCAGAGAGAATCACTTGAACGTGCGCCAGCCTGTCCTATTGTTGTCATGTAGAGCCTGCTTTGAAAGAGTCACAGGGACGATGCCTACCAAAAGTAAATTTTTTGTTAGGCCTGGGTGCTAATTACATCTTAGAGATAGCTGAAAATACAGGAAACCTTTCAGAAGAAAAATAAAAAAGGCAATTTCTTGTTTTAAAAGAAGTCTATAAAAATTCTCATTCTTCTTTGACACGCTCTTCTTTTAAAATGAAAAGACTCCTTTTTACTTTCTCCCCTGTGTTTCCCTCCCTTTGGACACCTTTCCACTGGCAAAATGCAGAAGCGGAGAAAACGGAAAAGGGTGAAAAAAGATCTTCATAACAACCAGAAAATTTCAAATAAAACAAATAATTTCATCAAGTTTTTTACTTAGAAAAGTGATTTTTCTTGACAGAATTGTTTGAAATCAATATTTACCAGCTATTTTGATTTTCAAACCCTATACAGGGGTGCCTGTTGCATGTGTACTTGTAGGTGTAGATACGTGAATCGGGCTGAATGGAGATGTTAATCAGATTTTACCTTTACCAGTATGGCAACTGAGGTTGCCTTCAAATGAGTGAATGCACTCAGTATTGAAATGCAATATTTTTTGCATTGCCATAGTGCCCAAATGTCATCATTGTGTACCAGGGCCCTTACTGTGCTGCGCATGGTATGAGCACCAAAGGCTTCCATGGTGGCTGCCCCCAAGAGTGCACAGTCTTAACAGAAGATAGCCACGTATGCATGGAGTAACTGCATACTGTCTTTCTTTTGTGGCACATGGTGAGCATGGAGGTAGAGCACCGGTTCTAGGGCTTGTCGGTGCTTTTTGTGCCTGTGGTCAAAGTGATTTACCTTGGGGCAGGCATAGTTTCTCCATGACTTGTGAAGAAACCTAGAAGAGCTTCATTCCCATGCCAGCATTCTTTCTTTCCTGTCTTAATTCTGTACATGGGGGCTCATCTCTACCCATCTTAAGTGGTTTTTATAATGCTTCCAAAATGTTACTTCTATATTAAACGTCATTCAGTATTCCCAGAAAAATCTTTCACAATATTTTCTCCCTAATCCCATTACTGTCACATACACTTGCTGTCTATCTAAGAAATTTCTCCTTGTCAGAACAAAGAGCAAATTTGAGGAGTTTTTTACCCCCTACCATCTAAAGACACAGTGCCTCAAAAGAAAAAGCAAAGATATGGGACATCCTTGAAATACCTTGACATTAAGTCTCATTATTCTGCTTTTTGCCAAACTGGGCAGAAGAAACTCTCATCTGGTAAGTGATGTGTCCAGGCAGTTTCAAGAAGTTTGATTACTTTCTCAGGAATGAGGTGTGGAAGTACCGTTTAAAATCTGGCAGGTTGTCAGATGCCATCTTCAAGCTTAGCTACTCTGAAGCTCCTGCCATTCCATATCGTAGTGTATCTTGCCCTGTTAAATCTAAAGGTGCTGGGGTCTAGGGGAAGGAAATATGTTCAGGGGTCCCATTAATCTTCTAGAAAAAAATGGAACACAAACTCAAAAAGGAAGCATACAGCATGCGTCAGAGCTTTTCTAAGAAATTTATAGAAATTCATCAAAGTGTGCTGGCTGTGTCGTTGACGAGCTTTCACAACTTGGCGCTGGAGTGTGTCTGCTCTAGCTTTAAATCCAGTCAGAGCCAAGAGCTTTGTTTTCTCTCTGCTTCTTCTCATGATTATTTCCTTCAGCACATGGCTCCTCTTCTGCAGACTCCACGCCTTGTCTGACAGAAGAAGTTGTCTTCTGGAAAGATTTTTTCTTAATTATTATTGTTGTTATTTTAATCACGCATAGCTGCCAACTCTAGGGACTGACACCTTCCATTAATCTGAGTCATGATGAAGATCCTTCCTAAAGAGGCCATTATCTGCTCTGCTTGCACATCAGGGAAGGAGGCGATGGGACCAGGCATACTTCCACTGATGTCAGCCAAAGCAGAGCAGAATTTGACTGTCCTATAAAACATTTCACTTAGCAGGATGAGAAAGGCTTCTAGCACACATGAAAGGAAGAAAAAAGGCCAACCTCTAAATATATCATTCTCCTTTAAAAAGGCAGTACTATTGTTGTCCTTTTTTACATACTGATTAGAGCCAAAATTTTCAGAAGTTAGTAACAGTTACGTAGACATTATATGAGGACACAGATAGGAAGACCTTAAGTGAACCTGATTTATCTTGACTTCGGTAGTGTTGAGAGTCAATGGGGAACTGTGCTTCTAAGTGCTGAGAGCTGGACTGAGCCTGTGTGTGTAAACCCTGCCTGTGCACGTTCGTGTACCCGAAGGACAATCTCAGCTCCACAGAGCTTCCCATTTGAGTTGGCAAATAAAACTGGGTGCAAGGAGAGATTAGGCAGAAACTGGACAATTTATATTTAGGTCCCATCAGGGTCCCTGGTGAGTCAAGTGATGCTGGGCAAGGAGCTTGAGATCTGTGTCCCACTTCCCCACCCACCCGTTGAGGACAAGGACACTCTAGAAGTGTACATAATTGCATGTGCTGTAAGGTCTCTAAGAGCGAACACATACACATACAAAACAGGGCAAGAGCTTGGCACTCCTCTTTAATTGCTGCTTTACTGAAATTAATCCAAAACATCCAGATCTATGAGCATTACAATGACTGCATTAGAGAGCTGATGAGGGATAGCTCTGTTCTGGCCACTTCGATTAACCGTAGACCAGAGTTTGGATGTTGGTTATCGCCTCAAATAGTTGAACCTCCATTCTGCCAGCTCAACAGTTCTCTGTCTCCCTTTCCCACCACCCAGGTGCTTCTGACTTGACTGCATTCAGTGACCCCCGGGTGGGAATCGACCGCTCCTTCTCCGCACTCCCCTCCATCTCTGACCCTCGGATGCACTACCCAGGAGCGTTCACCTACACGCCGACGCCCGTCAGTTCAGGGATAGGAATCGGTATGTCTGCCATGTCCACAGCCACGAGATACCACACTTACCTCCCACCTCCCTACCCCGGCTCATCGCAGGCTCAGGGCAGCCCGTTCCAGACCACCTCGCCCTCCTACCACCTCTACTACGGAACCTCTGCCGGCTCCTATCAGTTCTCCATGATCTCGGGGGGAGACCGGTCCCCCCCACGCATCCACCCCCCCTGCACCAACGCCTCCACGGGATCGACACTCCTCAACCCCAACCTACCCAACCAAAGTGATGTGGTCGAGGCAGAAGGGAGCCACAGCAACTCTCCCACTAACATGGCAACCACAGCAAGGCTAGAGGAAGCGGTGTGGCGACCATACTGAATGAATTTTAAGTAGTTATGGGTCAGGACTAATGTGCTTTCCGTTTCCCGGTGCCCATAGGTATCCCATAAACACCCGTCTTGCTTATGGGCCCTGCCATGTTCATACATCACTTTCAGAAGCAAACCCTCCAGAAGTCAGCGCTCCCAGGAGTGGTGGCGTGTATTAGCCAGCCCCTGGCGAAGCGACGTCGCTCCAGCAAAGCATCCCTCGCAGGGGGCTGAGCTTCTGGAAAGGAGGACGCCTGAGTTGGTGGTCCGGAGGTAGCGAGGGTGGGTAGAAAAGTACCCAGTCTGTTTCCAGGCCTGTGGCTTTCTAACGTGCCTGGGCTTGAAGGTCTCCACAGCCCTAAAGAGAGTTTTGGTTCACTTCTATTTTTAAGACTTAAAATCTAAAACAAACTTAGTGAGTTTACTGCATCTTATGGACATATTAACTGTAAGGAAGTATAGGAAGATTCCCAGAGGGAAACTGTGAACGCTTCTGTTTTAGCAATGCTGTGAATGAGAGGTTTTATATGTTGGACTTCATTCTTTCTTTTTTTTTTTTTTTAACCATGTTGTATATTCCAAAGAATATGGAATTTTTTATTGCTGGGGTTTTTTTGTTTTGTTTTGGGTTTGTTTTTTTGGTTTTTTTTTTAGGATGCAGCTCATCCTGCTTTGCATCTAATTTGTTTTATTTCTCTTGGCACCTTATAAATTGCAAAAAAAAAAGATTTTGCTCTTTTTTTTGTTTTAATCATGCTTGCTTCTTTCTTGCTTTGTCAACTGAAAGAATCAGCCCCTTTTTCAATGAGTTAATTTAACTTTTTCCTCTTGGACTTTTTTTTTAATACAACGGCTACAGCCTTGGGTCATTTTCAACTACTGTACTACTTTGATGAGTTCATTGATATTTATGCTTGATATTTAGACTTTTCTTATTTGTTGATACTATTATTATTTAAATATGCCTATATTAAAAAAGATCAGCAATTGCCTTTTTTGGTAGCAGCCAAAGTCAAATTTATCACATTGAAAAAGGCTGGAATAACGATGGGTAAAGTGACATCCTAATTACCTAGAAATATTGTTTACAATTATCTCACTCTTATTTTACTCAGCTAACTGGGCTCAGATCCTCAAAGGAATTTAGGTGCCCAACTCCCGCTGAAATTATTTAGGCACCAAAATCCCTGTGAATTTCTGTGCCTTCCCATCCAGTGGAGTCATCTCTCCCTACTCCTTCCTCGCTTTTCCTTCATCACCAGTGGTGACCCTCAGGATCAGTAATCAGGATGTACATATTTCGTAAGGCAGACTAAATATTCCCTAACTAAATACATCCCTATATGGCCCCATTCTGCTCCTGAGCTTGCCTGGGCTTCCTAACAGCACCGGTAGAGGCCTCCTAGTCTTTCAAAAGTGAAAGCCAACACACAGTTAGCATGGCAAGGGTGAAGCCCTGGCTCCGATGGAATCGGTGTGAGATTTGCTCCCAGCTCAGCGGAGCCAAGATTTCTGCGCAGTACAAAAGCCACGTTCCAGTGCGCTGGAAAATAGATCAGTTCACGCATCACAAAATAACTTGAACTGAACAGGCTTGTCAAGCTCATCTGGAAAGCAGGCTAGCAAAGAAGGGGCCTTAATGGTTCTCCTGTCACTGTCTTCTGAGAGAAGAGGAAGAGTATTTAAAACTGGTGCATACAATATTCTGTCCTGTAGCAAATATGCAAGGCTTATACTAACAGCATTTTTAATACAGAGTCGTCATCGTTGCCCATCGTTACAGCACAAACATATCAGATGTCACTGTAAAGTTTATGGCACTATTTTATTTGAGGGTTTGGTCTGAATGCAGTTGTTGTACTACTCATTAATTACAAACTGCTGATGTTGACACGTGTGAGTTCCAAATTAGCTGATTATTATTTAATGTACCTCTTAAATGAGTGAAACAATTGCAGGTCAACTCAGAGAGTATTTGAAAGCAGGACTTCAGATCAGTGTTTGATGTTTAAAAAAAATTAAAAGGATTCAAGTTAAAAAGATCCTTGGCTGCAGGCAGCAAAACAGCTGGACTTATTTAAAACCATTTGTTTTTCAATTTTTCTTTTTTTTAATATGATTTTGCTTCTTTGTTTAAGTCAGATGCAGTAGCACTTTGGTATTGAAAAGTTACAAACTGAAGAATTTACATTGTCAATAAGGTCATTTTTGTGCAGAAAATAGGGAGTGTTTCAAGAGATCTCAGCAAAAGTTCAAAATGTTTCTGTTAAAATACTTGCATGGCCTTGTGCTTTTCATTTAGTATAATATTCTTTATCATTTTCTAGAGTTTGCTCTGAACAAAAAAGGCAGGAAACATCAAAGTTATATCTGAACAGTTAAAAATATATTTTGGAAGTATGGAGACCTTGCTGAATACAGAAATACAGAGACCCTACCTATTGTGACATTTACATAGTTGGAATCTCACCTCTTCAGTAGCCTAAAAAAAAGTCCTTCATCACTAAACAGTAGCTCTGTTGCAGAATCCATCTTACACATTCTCTGTCACTGTGCAATTAAATCATCATTTACTACAGCTCTCACATCTGCCTTGTGACTGGACCACCCAAGTGCATAGTACTGTGAGTGTGAACCCAGAAGTGAGGGAGAGGAGAGGACCTCAGAGGAGCCAGGTGCCTCACCGCAGAGGGCAGGGCTGCCGTGGCTGGGTGACTTCAGCCCAGTGGCAGAAGGGAGGTTGATGTGGGCAGTATGCTCCCAGGCCTGTCTGTCACCACAGCCCGCTTTCTGCTAAAGCCCTGTGCCCCTTTTAGCCCATAGTATTGTACTACCCACTTTTGAAACTTAAAGATCAGGGATTCACAGGAACGGGGAGTTGGCATTTCTTAGCCTGGAGATTAGAGCCTACGTTGAATATTTGTTATGTCCATACATCTACTTTCTTTACACTTGTCCTAAAGGTGAAGTTTAATTTTACTCTCCCTGGTGTGAACAGGATGAGAAACTGCAGAACTGGTCACCACACTTACCCTGTGTCTTTACTGACACGTAACAAAACCCTGGGCTTTCCCAGTGTCCCACTTGTGATAATTGCCAGCAACTGCACTTCTGAGTCTGACCTCCCTGTGTATGTCAAGCACAGAACACAGCAGCATCCTCTTTACAGAGGAAAAGCTAAGTTCATTGTCCCTTGTAATTAGTCTGTTTAATCACTGTAGGTTTCAGTGTATTCACACTAGTGCTTATAAGAAACCACAGTTTACTCAAATCTATAGTTTTGTAGTGATCCCCGGTCCCGCTAAGGACAGCAAAGATCTTCAAGGCTGTAAAAATGCTCTCATGTTATTCCTCTTGTATCTTAAGAGCAATTAGCACGCAGAAAGAGGACATTTGGATAAAACATTCCCCCCATTCACACATCTCCAAATTACAGTGTATGAGTATATTTTTTTATATATCTATAAAATACACATATATTTATATAGTTTTATCATCCCGGTAGCTGAATGGAATAAAAAAAGAACTGTTGTGCTTCTGTTCACAAGTTGCAGTCAGCAGAGTGCCTTAGACATCATCCCCTACTGAAATACAGTTAATGGCAGTCCTTACTATCAGCTTGTGTGTTCCTTTCACAAGACACAACTCGTTGTCCAGATGCAGCCATATCAAACAACTTCAAAGTAAATATAGGGCCTGGCTCTCACTTGCTCTAAGGCCCATTACTTTGCTCTCAAACAACATTTATGCTCACTTCAAGAGTTCCTGCTACGCTTCCAGGGCAATGTACAGGAGCTTTAGTACAAGGGGGAGGCGGATGCAGCGTGCATCCCTGCTACGAAGGATTTGATTTGTAGAATTATGCCAAATTATCTGCTGGAAAGGACAAAACCCCTTTCCTCCGAATGGCCCACAGTCTTTGTCAGAGTGTTCCGAATTGCCTGCACTCTTGAAACATTCATTACTGCTTTCTGGGTGACCTTTTCCATTGGTGTATTTGAAGATTCAGGAGAAGTGGATCATTCTTCTATTTGAGCAAAACGCTTGTTTTCCTGCATCGTAATATTTTCGTATTTTATTTTTGTTAACCTTGCTTGGTCAGTACCGATCACTTGGCATTTTTCTCTTTGTCCTAAAAGGGTTGCATCATCAGAGTTACTTGTATTTATGTATGTAAATAGATTTCAAAAGCTTCATAGCAAAATATTTAGTGCTTGTAATTACTCGGCATTTTTTTCATTTTTCTGTGTTTTTAATGAACTTACCTTTGTGTTTGCTTAAATACTGTAGTGAGACTTGTTTCTTTCGGAATTAGTTATTTTAGGCTTCAAGATTAACTACATTTTATTCACTTTTGTAAACAGTTATAGCATGGTCTCTGTTCAACATTCTTCACTTTTTTGTGGTAGGGGAGAAATGAATGTGCAAAAATCTGTGGGTTATTTGTGGTATTCTGGGTTTGACAGTTACATCTTTCTTTAAAACAAAAACTAAACTTTCAGTCTGAGGTGGCCGTATGGCAAGTCTGAGAGGAGGACACAGTGGGAGACACACTCCTATCAGAATGGCATCAAAGTGTATTTGTTCAGCATTTACTGGCTATGTTTACAAAACAGATGCTGCAGCATCCTGCAACAGTCACATTTTCCCTTGACACTGTCATGCTGAACATTTCCAGAAGGGGAAACTACCAGGTTCTGGAAGTTTGCTTTTTTGTTTTTGATTGCAGGGGATTTTTCTTTTGGGGGGGTGGGAAGGGAGAGGGGGCTGCTGTTTTTTTGGAACCAGATGGGAAAAGAGAATAGAGTAGTTTTTTCCCCCACTACAGGAAGTCTCTAGATACCACGTCAGAGTAGACTCTTGCTGTACATAGGGATGGCTGTGTCCAGCGCCACGGGAGAATTCATTACAACTAGCACACAGAGCAGCTGGACTGCTGCGTTAGTTCTAATGAAGACTTTCCTTCTTACTTTCTTTCTTTCTTTCTTTCTTTCTTTGTACCACAGTTTCCTCTGTAAATTCAGTATCATAATTAGTGTGAATGACAAATAAAATGTTTGACAAGTATGCACATTGGCCTGGTGTGTTCTTTCATCAGGGAGAAAACAACTGTCTCAGAGAAAAAGTAACCATCAGAAAAAGGGTATTGACCGTGTATCACTCACATCAAAAATATGTTTCCATACTTTTTTTTTTTAACTGATTTCATTCTTTTTTAACAAAAAAAGGCATTTTCCTGCTGTGGAGTGACCTGGCAAAAGGTGGGGAATCCAATAGGATCATCAAAATAGAACTGAAATGAGACTTTGCAGATAAAGAAGCCTAGTAATTGCATTATATCTCTGGCTTCTCAATTAAATTTCAATATTCCAAGGTCATCTACAGCTCTTATTTTTCTCCCTTAATCTTTTGTTCCTTGGATTGGATCCTTTTTGATATTGATGAGTTGAACCTTACTTCAGAAGCACCAAAACAGATAGTTTGAGGTCATATTTCTTATAAGATATGTTGTTTGTTTTTCTCTTTAAATAAATAATGAAACAGTAGTGTTAATGAAACATTAATATGGGGGAAACCAAGCTTTCAAAATGAAAAAAAAACCCCAGAGTCAATATTGAAAGTTCAATCTGAAGGCCTCTGTATCTATGCATATGTAGATATATATATAATCTTCTAATATTCGCCCTATACAACATATTGCATTATATTAAAGAAGCTTTCAGTAGTATCCTTCTACAGATTAATGTATATATACAAAGATTAACTTTCATCTACTACTCTCAGCGAAGTGAAAAACAAGCTACAAAGTAAACTATTAGAGGTGTATTTTTTTTCTGACAACTTGTCAGGTAGCACTCCATCTCTCAACTGATAATTCATATTATCTTTTTAAAATTAGGGCCAAGACACTAAAAGAAAACAGTTACTGAATTCCAGGTACCTCTTTAGAGGTTAGAAACACTAACACACACCTCTGATGTGGTTACTGGTTACCCTGCTCAGTATGACCATCTGACATTTCTTTCTGGCACAATCCCATGTTATCCTAACAATATTGCCCTTATATTTTTGCAAGGGTCTACCCTACAGATTCTTCTCCTTACCCTATGAAACCCAAGAGTGCTTCTTTAGGGGTGGATGATGAAGTACAGCACATATTTATTTTGTTTCTTACTTTAACACTACAGGAAAAGAAGCTACAAATAGCGACAGTCAAAACAAAAACAAAAATATTACACCCAAGGGCATCTCAACAGAAATATTTG
The DNA here is from genome assembly GCF_026419915.1 of Harpia harpyja. Taxonomy (NCBI): domain Eukaryota; kingdom Metazoa; phylum Chordata; class Aves; order Accipitriformes; family Accipitridae; genus Harpia; species Harpia harpyja. The sequence continues at coordinate 16,056,916 of NC_068947.1, forward strand.
TTGCTAGATTTTGAAGACTATGTAGAGGACATACCAGCAGAGTTCTCATTTTGTGTAGGAGGGTAAGTTATCAGACTGCCATGGCCATTTTAACCGGATGCACATGAGGCTGCCTGTCCTTGTGAGAAAGGCCACGTCTTTCTTTCTTGACAGCAGCAGCTCAGTCATTTGCACAGGCCAGCTGGACTGAGGTGAGTCCCTCCTAGCCCCAAGCCTGCCAGCTTTCACAGTGGTTGTGCCATTCCAGATCGGTGGCACCCGCTCTCTGCAGGGTGAAGGGAGGAAGCATGGGCAGTTGCCCTCTCCTGCCCCTCTGCCCTCCTCCCTGCCCAGGGGAGCTGGCAAAGGGGGGAGCCTAGAGCTGATGAGCAGGCAGTGTGCGGTCAGAGCAGCCCTCTGGGATCCCTGGGCACTGGAGGTGGCCCCGCCATGCCTGTTTTGGCAGCTGAGAAAGGCCAGCTCAACCCCCCCCTCTGGCTGCTTGAGGGGGAGGAAGAGGAAAGGGCAAAGAAGGTGATGAAGACTAAGGCTGGAGGCTGCTGTTTGTGAGAGGAGGAGCTGGCAAGGGTGAAGGCAAAAGGTTGTTGACTTCTTGGTGCACCTCACACCCTGACTGACAGTTTTAATGACCTTTAATTATAAAGGCCATTGTCATGGGTGTTCTCCCACACTGCTTTGTTTGACTTGCGCAATGAGGAAACAGCCGTAAGCCAGGCTCCGGAGCAAAAGCAGCTTATTAAATACTATCAGCCTGCAAGGCACCATACAACTCAACACAGATGTCCTGGAAAGACAACACAGGTGTGTTACCTTCGGTGTACATGGCTTTTTCCCTCTTTTCAGTGGCGTGTCTCACAAGACAACAGGCTTGGATTAGTGGTGCAGTGTACTGTGCCCAGAAGTGATATTCCTTTTCCTGAGCAGGTATGGAAATGCTGGTTACTGGCAAAGCATGTGTGGTCACAGAATGGACAATAAACTCTGTATTATCTGCTCTGAGACAGACCTTGTTCACAGCATTCATAGCTTAGAAGCCTATCACCACTGCAACTGCTACGATACTAGAAGACCTTGTAATGGCACTGTGGTTTCTAGACATGACTAAAATGTGACTCAGTCCAGCATTGTAAATGGGCCAAAAATACAATTTATCTGTGGCCCCATATCTTTTTACAACACTGGGCTTCTTACAGTTCTGTAAGATGATTTAGGAACATGTCTCAACTATTACTTCAGACACCCCATTCTTCTCCCTGGAAGACAGCACCTTTTTTCACTGTTTACCTTCATTGAAGGCTCACAATAACTTTGCCACTGGGATGCCCCGTGGAGCAGAACTTCTAACATAGGCAGGATCTCAGGGAAGGAATGTCCGAATTACAGCTCATCTCAACTCTTGCCTGCTGGGGGAGGGAGGCACAGTGTAGATAAAAGCATGTTTAACCCTGAGGAGAAGGAAAATAAAAGCTCAGAACCTGCAGGTCTTCATTGGAATGTCTAGCTACTGAATTAGGAAGCTTGTTTTCTGGTTTTAAGTTACAGGGACACCTAGAAGTCTCCCAGACTGGATTAGTCAGCACGAGTCACTGTCTGGGAATTGTTTGGGTTTGCAAGAGGAGGATAAAACAATTTAGAAAGAAAATCTAATACACAGATTTAAAACATAGCCTGCTTTCAGAGCAGGGAGGGGGTTAGGTCTGATTTGTGGGCTTTATAAAACACTGGCTCCTAAGGGTAGAAAGGCTGTCAAAAGAAAGAGAACCTGCTCCCTGCTGATGCAGAATTGTTTCCTGTAGCATGTAAAAAAATGCCTCCGGCTGTTTTACTTTCAAATGCCCCAAACACAGGAACATCTGTAGCTTTTCTGGGGAAGCTTAGATGGCAATCTTACCATTATCTGCTGCTACACTTGATATGTCCTGTAAGCAGAGAAGAGAGCCTGTATTCAGGGCAGCCTGCAGTTAAGTTCCTCAGGAGGTCTCTGACATCTGGGTGTGCTTCATGTGGCCACCAGGCTTATGCCTGCTGGCTGCTTAGTCCCATTTCCCTGGTTTTCTCACACCAGAATCCCTCAGGACCAAGACCTCCCAGCTCAGAAGGCAGCTCTGTTGCCACCTGCAGGGATAGCACAGGTATGAGGGTGCAGGTTTCCCAGCCTTAGCAGCTCAGCAGGTGCGTGCCTGAGAAGCACTGAACCCCATGCCACAGAGCCCAGCCCGGGTTATTGCAGTGTCCTCTGATACCAACAGCCACTCAGCTTTTTTATATGGCCTTCTTCAAAGGAGCCCAGTGGTCAAACTACACTATGTCTTTGCACTGGGTGCACATCACAGGCATGGAAGTCCTTCAAAATTGGCTGAAAATCAGCTGATTTTCACTGAAATAGTAAAATCCCTGCATGAAGCCCCTGTGGCAAACTTCACCCTTCCTCTCTTAAACGTCTGTGATAAAGAGTTGCTCTGAAACAAGGCAATATGGGTTATTTTACATGGGGAATGTTTCCTGTTTCACTGTTGCTGTGTAAAGCAGTAGTGAAATTTGCAGAGGGGGAAAGCTACTGCCCTCCTCCCTTTCTTTTTCTCTTCTGCTCCCTCCTCTAACACACGCGTCTCTCACATTTCTCCAGCCTCCTGCAGAACTGGGAGCTCGGTGATGTCAGTCCAACACATGTAACTTTGGGGGATGTATAATCACAGCCGGTCAAATGCCAGCATGTCCATCCCATGGGCATTATGATTCTGGGGCTGGATGAAAGGAAGAACAGTTGTTCTATTTTGGAACAGAAAGTCATGTTTCCAAAACTTTCTGCACACGGCAAACATCTGTCCATGTGGTCCTGAAATAATGTTCAGTAGTATCCTTCTGAAACTGCTGAAACCAAAATGATCTTGGTTGCCAAAGGTTGGAGCCTGCCAGCTTAGCTGGGAATCCTGGGCCTTCCAGGCTCCTCACTCTGTGGGAAGCAGGCAACACTGCTGATCAGCAGCAACGGTGACATGGTTGGGGTGAGTCAGCATGTTGCACCACAGTTTATCAGAAATATTTCTAACCAGCCCCAGGTATGAGTGGCCAAAAGCAAGCTCTTCCTACACAGGCATATTGGCTACTTTTCAGTGCTGTCAGGACTGTGGCTGTGATCCCATGGACTCACTTGGGTGACCTTGCAGACCTAAGGTGTTAAAGGGGCAGATATTTCGCCTTGTAGTTCTGCCTTTCCAAATGTGATCCCTTTAGTTTGACTTAATTAGTAAGACCACTTTGTAATGCCCTGTGTACTTCCTAACCTCCCTGGGTCTTTAAGCACATCACCTGTTGGAAAATATTTGTGTCCTTTCTCAGCTTCCTGTAACCAAGCTTGACATTTTCTGCTTTCTGAAGTCTTACACGCACCTTAATTCTCATTAAGACACAAAGTGTTTGGCTTGCAGTTCTCTTAGTTCTCCCAAGGGTAAAGTTAATAAATGAGGAGTGAATCCAGCAAAGCAGAGGTGCCTTTTAGCCACAAACAGAACATAACAGACTTTAAAGGCTGGCAGGCTACTCTGTTTCAATGAGTAGCCTATAGTTGAATTGGTATTTGGCTTCAGCTGCTGCCTCCAGAGCAAATACCTGCCAGTGTTCTTCCTCACCCTTAAAGAACTGGCTTCTTCTCACTTATGTTTGCTTGCACTCGTTCCTCAAAGAAGGTTATGTCAGTCCATAGCCAGCAACCAGAGAGGACAGGAGATGGGAGAGGAATGAAAGGAAGAAAAATTATGAAAATCATGGAGCATGATTTGGAAGATATAACTACAAGTATGTAGTCACTTTGCAAAGCATGTTTGTTCTCCATACATGTCTCAAGCAACGGTCTTTGGGGCAATCTTTGTTGCCATGTCTCAATTGCTGTCTGTCTCACAGGAGGTGACTATTCTTTGACTCTCCAATGTCTGCTTATCAGATTTTAAAGTCTTAAGATGCATCATTCATCCACACCTTGCTGTAGCATATATACAGTTACGTGGTATGGTCAAGAAGTTTCCAAGTGTCCATTCAGCCAGTGTGTTTCCATTGAAGATGAAAAAGGAGTCACTCATTGCTGAGTCCCCTCCTTGGGAGCGGTGAAATTTGCCACTTTTCAAGGCTTTTGGTATAACAGTGTACTGAGACATGAGTGGGTAGAAGAGAGTGAGCCCTTCAGTCACTTCTGTGAGGGATATTTTTGTGCCCTGTTCACAACAATATCTACAGGCATATTGAGATTTGCCTACCACAAGAAGCTTGGTGGTTTTGGTAACACAGCTACATATGACGGAAGAGTGAGTTGTGTTTGGTCTGTCTTGTGGGGGAGAAGAGGGGCGAGTGTGAGGTCAAATTAATTCCAATTCTTTAAGTAAGCAAAAATTATGTTTCCTGTCTGTTATCCCTCCCACCTGGATTTTGCAACTAGGAAAGAGAAAAAAGTTCTAGCAGAAAAAACAAGTTCTGTTAAAGAGAATGAGGTTTTTCATTGTCTGTTAAAGAGGTGCAAGAACAATCCCGAAAGAGTGATTTTTTTTTTTTTCCTTCCAGTGCAGGAAGCTGTAAATAGCTGAAAAAAAGGAAAACTTGAAGGTTTTTCTTCCTATCCTTGATAAAACAAACATATGTTAGAGCTAAACCATCCTAGGAACCAGGTTCTCCTCTGTGATGCTAATGGGGATGGATGCTGCAAGGAGGAGAATAACCTCATCTTCTCACAGTGATTGCTCAGAATCTCTCAGAATTAAATTCCTCAAGTGTCTCTTTTCTCATTTGTACCACCACTCACACACACTGTGGAGCGTTATGATCCAGTACTCTCAGCTGCTGGTAATAACCCACCATTAGAAACTAACATGCCTCCCACAAGTTACTTATCTCCTTGCCGGTTGTTACGGTGCTATATAAAATGCAGCTATTCCTGTACTTTTCCCCCTTTCCTGTCCATCCGAACGTCTCTCTCTCCATTTGTCCAGCTCAACTGTACTCTTCCATCACCTCTGGTTTGTATCCACCCCTGTGCATTCTCATCACATGTGTCTCTCAGATGAGTCCATGGGCTGTACAGACACCTGAGAGCATGAGAAGGGGGTAAGCCCCTGCTGCTGCAGTAAGATGTGCCCCATCTTGGGTGCCGTTTGTAAATTTAGACTTGTGTTTGCTGAGTGACATGTCTTAGCACAGAATGTACTTGACTAAGGATCTGGCCTTGGGTTCTTCACTTGCTGATGACTGTAGCAAAATCCCTTCCATCCTGTGCCTTGGTTTCCTCATCTGCAAATAGGTAGTGTCACTGACCTTCTTTGAGAAGCACTTTGAGCTCCATTGATGAAAAGGTCCACAGAGAGGAGGTTGTTGTTATTGTTGTCTGCAGTTTAAAAACATGCTCATAAATCATCTTTCAGGGATGGTGAAGCAGGTTTCATTGGCTCTGGAGCTGGGTGACTGAACAGAGAAGAATTTCCTTCTTTGGCATTTTCCCCTAGTTTTAATAACTTTGAACTCTTGCTTTAGATCTTGTTTACATTAGGCTGGTTTAGTAACCGTGTGTCTCCCTCCAGCAATTGTCTCCTTCTTCCCCACCTTCCTCAGGTATTTGGTTTAGGTACCAAACATCTGACTCAGGTCTTCCTGGAGAATGGCTGAGCAGGGGTGGATGGAAGAAGGAATTATTTTTCCCTGTTGGTGAGTGGAGGGACTTAACGGGGGAAGGAGGCGGAGGCCATGACTCTCATGGACACGGGCCCTGGGAACATAAAAAATCTAGGCTGTTACCACACCCATTTGGCCTCTTGATGAAATGTTAAATGCAAACTGTACGGATGGCCTGTGCTAAACATGTTCGGGTCAGAGAATTGTAATGGGTCCTTCTAAGCTTTACGAGCTACGAGGCTGCGATGCCCGCCTTTCAGGGCAGGGAGGGGAAGGGAAGCTTCTTGGAAAGCAGCAGGTCACTCACAGCTAATACTGCCTCCGGTTAGTTACACACGTGCGTTTATCATGGTGGGGCCCACAGAACTTGATCCCCACCAGGAACACCACAGCTGCTTCTTGTTCGCTTTGGTTTTGAGAGGCTCCGACGTGCCAAGGGGTTGGTCAGTGCCCGGCCTCAGTTGTCCTGCCAGAGCAAGGCCTCTAGCTCCTGAGAGGCTCCTCAAAGACGGAGGCCCGAGCTGGGACCGCGGGGTTGTGGGGCAGGCAGACCCTTGCTGCGAGGGGGAAGCTCCCCCCACCGCGACCCACGCCTGTGCACCCGCGTGGGCTGGCCGCCCGGCAGGCGCCGAGGCGCCTCTCCCGCCGTCCTCATCAGGGTCCCCAGCGGGCCCCGGCCCGAGGCAGCCCTCGCCTCGCAGCCGGGGCAGAGGCCGCTAGAGGGCCACCGCGGCTAACTGCGGGCGGCCCCGCCGGCAGCCGAGGCCGCGGCGGCGCCGCTGGGAGCGCGGGCGGCGGAGCTGCTGGCGACGGGCCGCCCCGGGCAGCTGGGGGCGGGAGGGTCCCGTAGCGCTGCTGAGGGGCCGGAGGAGCCCCGGTGCTCGGCGGGCTAGCCGGGGCGGGCCAGCCGGGCGGCTGAGCGAGCAGAGGGCAGGCCCAGGGGGGCAGCGAACCGCCAGGCGCAGGCGGCTGACAGTAGCGCTTCCCAGCCTGGCGGGAGCGGGGCCTGCTCCGGGGAGAAGCCAGTGCCGCGGTGCCCCGACGAGGCGGGTGAGATGAGGATAGGGCGGCAGATAAGGAGTGCCTCAGGGGCACCCTGTCTGCTGCGGACGGGTAAGGTACCCGGCAGACGGGGCTCCGCTCCAAGCGCTGGTGCCTCAGCCCTTCCTCGCCGAGCCTGGCGTTGTGCGTGCCTAGTAGTGCGCTGCGTGAGGAAACAAAGCTTTATAAAACTGGAGTCTTGTCTAGCCTGGGTGTTAGCAGAGCCCTGCATCCATAGGTGAGATTTTCCCCAAAGCCGGTACCCACCGACCTCCCCGACGCTTCGCTCCCTCCCTGCACAGCCGGGAAGCACTCCGTGGTCAGCGGGTCTGGAAGGCACCGCGGCGTCGGGGTTTATGATTTATTCTTAGGCTGCGCTTTCGAAGGGTTACCACCCTCCACAGGGAGCTGCAGCGTGATGGCCCCTCAGAGCAACAAGAAACTGGAATTAAACAAATATAGGTAATTGTCAGGCATTAAATCTAACTACCTGAAGGCTGAGCCCCCCACAACAGGGCTCTACTGTTTGCCAGAATCTGAAAGCTGTTTGATACACTGTTAAACCAATAAAGGGAGAGGGGAGTGTTTGCAAAATTTGTTGGGCATCTGTGAGCTTAGCAAATAGTTTCTCCGTTCACATGGTGCTGGCTTGCTGTGTTTAAATGGGAAAGGTCATTACATGAAGTAGTAACTAGGTGCCGGGCTTGAGGGGAGCACCGTAGGCAGGAGAGTGAAAGGCCTCTGCCGTTCACTGGGTCTCGCAGTAGAGCCTGTGTAGCCCTTCAGCAAGGCTGCAACCAGGCACTACCAGGAGGAATGGATATACATTAGCATTAGCTGTAGGAAGGATAACATCATGCTTTGCCTCCTGACAGAAGGGAAATTTTAAAAAGCCGTTGACCTTGTCTGCAAGACATTTTCGCCTACCATGTTCATTGCTGCTGGATGAGACTTTCAAAGCTGTGCCAAGGGTGCATGTAGCTATATATCTCCTGTGAAAATGAAGGGAATACATCCATCTGGTGTTTCTTTCCAAGTTTTAGCCACAGATCCTTTCCTCGCTGCCTTCATCAGGGAAGAAGTCTTGTCACCCACTCTGTCACCGCGTGGGGGACTTGAGCAGTACGACTCGAAGGATGGCCTGGAGCAGCCCGAAGTGCAGCATTGCAAGGAGTAGGAGCAGTGAAATCCGAGGAAGAAAAGGCTGAGGCATACAGCTGAGATGAGATGAATTATTTTAAAGCTTCTGACAATTGCAGACCTCTAAATCTGAAGGAAAAAATTCTTAACAGTTTTCCTATAAGAGGCTTTTCTAATTAACTAAATCCAAACCTGGCAGGAAGGTAAAGAGTATTTTATCTCTGGGCTTGGGCCTTGTAATTATGGCCCATTCAGAGAGAAGTCCTGACGTTCCCAGACAGATGGGCTAGCTGCAAATGCACTGATCAGACAACCAGACAGATCCATAAATGCTTATGGGGAATAAATTTCAAGAAGTCTTGATCAAAACTGTCAGGAGCCATAAATGCATCCAGATGGGAAATAGTTCAGAAGAACCTCCCATTGCCACATCAGAGACCTGGAAGCTTGGAAAATGTTGAAAGTTGACTGTAATATGAGGTTCAAAGCTAATAGGCTGAGTTGTCTGCAGTATTGTATTATGGCTGTAATCTCAGCAATGCATCAGGCGTCCTGGCTGGCTGATAGGAAGACTTCGACTCCCGAGGCAGGCCAATTCCTACTTCTTCAACAATATGCAGAATATTAGTACTCATTGCTTGCCTTCCATTCTTTCACATCCAGACTTTTGGAGTGCCAAATACTTTGTCATCCTGGATCTGCAAGACGGCTTGAGCCCTGTGGCAGCATGTTTCCAGTCACATCTGATGAGCTGTCCCTGAGATTTATGGCTTTTTTCAGTAGAATCTGAACTGATCCAAAAATCATAAGAAGGTACCAGATAACAAAACAGATTGTTCAGATGTGTTTCTCTGCTTTATTGGTATTGTATCATCTACATGTTTGGTTTCACTTCAAGAGTAAATGAGTTACCACTTCACTGTGACTATAGCAGGTATCAAAGAGGTTCACTGGAGTAGTCCTTTTGGCAAAACCAGGATCTGTAAATGTTAAGCTGTTTTTACAAACAATCTGGCAAGCAGTCTTTTTGATAAAACTTTGGCCTAGATCTGAACATATCCCATATCCCATTCTACAAGTTCAGACACAGAGGCTGGGTTGTCTCTCTAAGAGGCTAATCAAAGGGAGAGGCTCAGTGACAATATTTATTTCTGATGAGCATTCTCAAAAGAAGAGCACATTGTTTTGCTGATCAAAATCAGAAATTTTGATTTTGATACTGTCTGGCACTAACAGGGTTGAGTGTCCCTGCCCAGCCTCCACTAGGCCTGCCCCTACCCTGACCCAAGGGCTGGGAGCCCCATTTCAGTACTGGCCTGGGCTCCCAGTCCTGCCTCAGCTGTGCTTGTAGGTGTGCTCATCTCTAGCCCTGCTGCTGGCCCTGCATTGATCCCGGCCTTGGCTCACTCCCTCACTATATCAGAGGCTGTCGATGGACCCTGCTACCAGCCCCTAGCTCTGCTTGCTGCCTTCAGAACTTGCAGGATGGTGCCTGTCAGTGAGGGCACTGCCTGCACTGAGTCACCCTTTTCTCCTGGCTCCGCATTCCTTGGGGATCACCTAGCCCTTGCTGCACCCTGACAGATACCCTGAATAACAAAAATCACAATTAATAGTTAAAAAAGAGCAGCAAACAATGTTATGTCAACAAAAGGCATTTGTGTCCAAGACAAGTTATCTTTCCTGGCATGGATATGTGGGAGTTTTTCACTGAAAATGCACCACAATTAGCACTAATAGGCTCTGCTGTTGATTGCTTCTGCAGAGAGGTCAACGGCTCACCAGATGTAGAAGTTAAACTGTTCATAACTTGGGACATCCTTCTGAGGCAGGGTAACGGTACTGAGTGAGGGAAGCCTCTGCTGCTGTTGACCAGGTTCTTCTCAGGAGCTTGCTTGTCTCCAGAGTCATCAAGCATTTCCTCTCCCAAGGGTTAAAATTCAATTTGAAATAAGATTTATGAAATCCTGAAGAAGTTAATAGAGCTACACGGTGAGAATCATAACATTGTAATGAAAGAAAGTTGTGATCTTAATACAACATGGTTTGACAGGTTGGAGTGGGAAATGGAGGTAATACCCGCGTATCCCAAATTACGTGTTAATGTTTATATAATGCAGTGGAAAGACCCATGAGGTTAGCCTGTAGTACTCAGAGCAACCTAAGTAAAACAAGCACTCTGAGATCTTGCCACCCAATTTCCCAAGAGCCTTGCTTTGCCATTTGGTTTGAAGTATGCTCAGAGCTAGCCATCAGTGTTGTTTCTGATAAGCATTGCACTAAGGAAAGGCAGGACCTACTACTTATATTCCTGGTTTTCTGTCTACAGAAAAAAAATTTAAAACTGTGGAGGTTCTTACTGAATCCCTTATGCCCCTTGTCTGAAACCCTGGTGGACATCTAATCCTCCACAGCAGCATGCCGGTACCCTGCCAGCCAGTACCATAAGGTAGACTGCATTTCTTTTGGTAGCATTAAGCTGGGATGCTGTGTTTCATTGCCATGCTTAATTTTTAACACTAACCATTTCCAAACATAGGCACGGTCTGACTAATTGTGGGAGCATGAAAGTAGGTGTGTGTTCTTTGGCTTGTTCCAGGCCTTGAAGAAGAAACTGTGCAATAAAGTATAAAACAAGTGCATTTTCTCAAGTCCACATGTTTTCACAGGAGAATGTATTTTTTATGGTAGAAAAAAAATAACAGGCAAAGATTTACATACCTACTGCATACTGAAATTCCTTCTGTCAGTCGCTTAGATATGCCTGTCTTTAACATATACTAAACTAAGTATCTCAGAGTCATGAATGCATTTATTTTCATTGCTGTCCTGAAGTTAGATATGCATGAACCACAATTTTAAGCGCTGTGAGTTCAGACAGCTGCATAATAACTAGGAGCAACTCTTACTACTGGCCAGAGCCATACAAGATGCAGGCCTGGGCAGCTTCTTCTTCAGGAGGTTCCAGAAGTGCTGAGGTTTCTACAATGGAAATGCTGCTGACCTGAGCTATCTATCTGCCCAGTAGTGAAAATGGCCCCTGCCTGTGCAGTCCTGTTTGCAAATGTGTTGTCAGGAGACTTTTTTTTTTCCTTTTGACAATTGTCAGCTTTGCTTTTACAAGCGGCCTAAAAGAGAGCAGTGGTCTCACTACCCGAAGGAAATGCAAAAAAATAAAGAGTACTCCATTGACTTCTGGTAGAGAAGAGGGGAGATAAATGAAAGGAACTGATGGGCAGGCCTGAGACGTGTTTACTTTGCACATATTATTTTATTATGTTTGGGAGGCATTTCTGGTAAAAAGAGGAGCATAATTAAGCAGAGGAATGTTTGTAATTGTAACTAGGGATAGAAGTCTGGGCCAAGGAGCTACACTTCAGTGTCCCTAGGGTGAGTTGGTCACCCTCACCAGGGCAATAGCTTCCAGAACTGGAATGCAAAAGTTATAGCCTCAAAAAAATAAAACAAAAAACCAAAACCAAAATGGCAGAGAGGCAAAAGAAAAAGGCTTTGATTAAAAGTTTTCTTTAAAGAGTAAACCAGGGCAGAATCCATTCAGAAGTCTTCTCCAAAGGGAGAGACAGGAATGGGGTGAAGGGTTTCCTGAATGCACAGGGACAGGGGTAATCTGAGACATTGCATGCAGTCTTGGTGAAGAGCTGGAGAAACAGATATTGTCTCCAACACTAGCTTGGAGCTTGAGGACTGGCAAGAAGGAATGGTGAGGGAGCCCACAGCCTGAATGAGACCTTGCTGGTCAGCAAGACTTGACCAACCCAAGCTAGAAGTGGGACGTTACTGCAGGATGTAAGGAAGCAACTGAAAGCTGAGCTAACCAGCTTCCCCCAAAAAGACGACTGTCGAATAGTAATACACCAGGAGTTAAATATTGTCTGCTATGCTGTTTATCTACTTTTTCTTCCATTAATAAAACATTGTTGTTTAAGTCAACTGAGTCATGTTTGCAAATGAAGAAAATTACCTTGCTGAGCACCAGTAAGTTTAGTTTTAATTTTCCCAAGCTTCTGGATGGGCATCTGGGTTTAGAATTGACCCCTAGGATTTCAACTCAGCTCTTGTTGCCAGTCAAATCCTGACAGAAAGGTTATACAAGTAAATGAAGTTTATCTGTCCTTTCCCCGCCCAAGGCCTCAAACAGCAGTTTCAGCTTCTTTTTTGCATCCAAGCTATGTGGGATCCTGTCAAAACAATTCACTAGTCTCTTTCTTGTGGTTTCCTTAGCCAAAAGCACAGCAAAAATCTGTCCATACTCAGCTCTGACTGCTCGCCCAAGCTTTGGTTTCAAGGAACCGCCAACAAACAGGAGGCAGTGTCACACTGAAATGTCGGCTCACCTGAGACCAGCCACGAGTGACCAACAAAAGGCTGACAAAATAGCCATGGGAAGCATTTGGAACAAGGCCAGATAGGGTACTATTTACTCAGTATGAATGAATTTTGGGTGAGGAGGTGTTGGGCTGGGGGAATTCTTCAGAACGAAGCTACCAGGTGTCCTCCTCAGGGAGGATGTCAAGTGCATCCTTTCAGAATGGCTTAGTATTTTCTCTTTCAGTAAGAAGACCAATCTTCTCCCCCAGCAGTGCACTTGCAACACATTGTACATGTGCTGGAAAAAAAGAAAAATTTTGTAGTGAAGGTATGGGAGAAGAGAGCTGCTTTGTTCCCAGCATTGCTCTCAGCCCTCTTGCTGTGCTTGGGCAACCTCGCTTGGATTCCAGTCTCAGCAAGGCTTTCCCTGCAGGAAAGCTGCAGTTTGTGAAGCAGAGAAGCCCCATTAGTCCATGGGGGAGCTCAATAAGTGGGCGTATGGAGTTAGCTACATAAACCGCGTTGCAGTGGGCAGTGCAGTCTGGTGCCAGGACCAAAAAGCAGCCTTTTGCCCGTTCACATGGCAGTGCTCACTCCAAGCTGCCTCTCTCTCCCCAGCGCGGTTCTGGGACTCCTTTTCCCAGTGTTACACTGCCACAATGGTGGGAAAGTACAGCCTAGGGTGTACTGTGAAGTTCAGCCACCATTCTGGTATTGAGAATGCCCCTTGTAGCCTTTCCTCCAACACCAAATGCCTCTGACACACAGGAGGAAAGCTCTTGGCTATCACTCGCTGCAAGCTGAGGCAAGCTCTTGAACCAGAGGTATATCACTACCACTCCACCTTTGGCTGCCAGCAGTCGAGTGATTTAGCCCTGCATCTGACAGATGCCTACATCAGACAGCCCTACATCTGAAACCAGGCTGGTTTCACCCCTAGCTCACATTTTCATTTAGTCCCCGGGAGCACATGACGGAGTTTGGAGGCCTTGCTATTTATTCAGTTCCTCACTGTTTGCTGTGCTGACAGCTAGCGTCACTGCCGTGTTTGAAATCTTGGCTCCTGAAGTAGTAGCCCTGTTTTTATTCTGTGCCTTGACAATGTGAATCCAGGAGATCACCCCTGTGCTGCTGTTAGCAGTGACTGCGCTCAATCCCAAAGTTTGCATACATGTTTGAGATTCTCCTGTTCAAGCAGTGATAGCATGCTGTTGATGTCTTTACTCAGGCAGAGAAAAGGCTTCTGACGTTAGTGACTCTATTATTAGCGTGGCACAAAGCAAACCACAAAAACCAGAAAAAGACGCATCGCCAAATGTCAAAATGCAGATCGCTAAAGTGAAATTTGGTGTGGAATTTTTTCTCCAGGTAATGAAGAAAGGCCAAGGATTTATAAAGCAGGGGATGTGATGGCTCATTCAAGCAGAGAGAAATTGCACATGGAGTTTTGACAAGGTTTGTAGATAGAGGCTTCAGCACCTAGAAGATCCTGTTAGACCACAATGGCAACCAACATGTTGGCTAATATTCTTGTCACTGCAGTTATTTCAAATAGCTTTCTAGCAGCTGCTTCTTCAGCCATGCCTGCAAAACCACAGCATCCAACAGGTAAGGTCTGCTTTAGTGCAAGATCCCAGTGCTGTCCTGTGGTATGTCTCAGTAGGATACCAGTCTCCTATCATGGGTGTAATTGCTAAGTGTGCTGGTTGGAAAGATGAGTTGACAGATGTAAGTAAAAAGAATGAAGAGAAGATTTTTGTATTATGGTAGGGATTACTAAGATACAAAGCAAGATATTCTCAGGTGGAGTAACTCTCATAGCCCCACTGAAGAAACTGGCTTGCCAAAGATTTTGCATTCCTTTTAATAAATCCTTTTTATTATTTAGTATTTTTCTTTTAAATTAAATAATGTAATTATTTATTATACTTTAATAATCTAATTATATAATTAGATTTAATTTTAATTATTATTTAATAATTAATTTTTATTTTGTGTATTAAAGCTGTGTACTTTACAGTAAACTTTACCATTGAGCTGAACTGTACTAGAGATCTGCATTTTCAGTAAGTGCAAGGCTACCTTTTTGAAGTAAACAGACCTAAGAAGAAAAATTAGGTGTGAATCCAGACAAACTGTAGATACAGTTTTACATGTGACATTGAAGAAGATAGTAACGCTTCTTTTTCCTTTTTTCCCCAACCAAGCTCAGAGGCAGATGTCATTGGAGATCCCTGTAGCAGATCAACAAGAAGGGATCCTGAAATTTTTGACGTTGTTTGATGAAGCACAAAAAAGTGCCATTCCCATAGCAGACCCTAAAATCAGTGGAATGAAAGGTAACTGCCAAAAAGTAATTGGTCTGGAAATTTGCAAATCTGCTACTGGTTTTGCAGAGTCAAGGTGGTTTATATAGCTGATTCTGTGTATGCCTTTTTCTATAATGCATGTAAAAGCCGGGTAACAAAAAGTGCCAGGCACCTTTCTGAATGAGGTACGATTCTTCCTTATTTCCTTGACTGTTGTTTTTAAATGTGTTTTTCTAAGGGGGTACTGGTACGTTTGTCTGTGTGTTATGGGAAGACTTTCTGGGAAGGAGAGGTGAAGCAAGAAAATTGTCTCCACTAAAACGTCTTATAGGCATGCAAGTTTTCAGAGTGTTGGAGATATTTCTCTGTGATGAAATCCAAAATGGAGAGGAGAGCAAGATGTGAAAAACCTTACTGCAAGCAATATGTCACTGCAGATGTTTTTTGAGTATTTTTAGGGCACCTCATTCATTAATAGTGGTTCTGTATGTTTTAATTGTAGTACAACTTGCCATGTCATTCAGCACTAGTGACACAGCATGAGTCAAATACTGAAGAGATAATGATCACATCTGCAGGGCAGAGGTCATGTTTCAGTATAACTGGAAGCAAAACTCACTCAGGGAGGTGGAGGGATTTAAACAACAAACAAACCCACAAGCCATAGAATTTCCTTGACTTCTATTTGGACCAGTGATCTTTTGCTTTCAAATCTTAGAAGAGGCTAAATTCTTTTACTAACACTTCTAGGTCATGTTCCAGCTTCAGAAGGTGAACACTATATAACCTGATTCATGTACACCATAGTATTGTGCTATAAATGAGAGTTTCCTCACTATATTCTAGTGTGTGAGATCTACCATCTGCCTTGTTAAACAAGGATCTCACTTCAATCATAAACTTAGTGTAGGTTCAATATTTGTCCATAGTCCTCTCTAAAACTTTTCCACAAAGTAACAGGGAATCCATTTTAACTTAATGAGACCTAAAAGTGTGCAAATGGAAACAAAGAACAGGATTTATGCGCACAGTTGATGTTAAACTTGTTATTAACTGGACATGTTTAAATGAAGAACGTAAGCCTGTGAGCGCTGAATGCTGCTCCAAATCATGGAATGAACTTCCTGCTATGAGAACCAGCATTAAATTTTAGTAGTCCATAAACAACACAAATTCTGTGCAAAAAACCCACCCAGCTAAACCCAAACCAAAAAGAGAGAGATTTGCAGCTTTGTCAGGTCAAGTTTGGTAGATGTCTCAGCACAAGATAATTTTGTCTGAATTTCATGCCTTGCCTGTAGGCGTCTAAAAAGGCTGTCCACTCTGCAGTCAGCTGAATTAGACTGCAATGATACTTTTCACTGCTAGAGCTGCCATGGTGCCCAGTAGGGTTTTCCAACAGCGGTATTTATCATGAGTGGACAGCTCACTCTGAATCGATCTGGGTTTATGCTTGTGTGACCCAGGTTGTCTGACCTAGGTATTTCTGTACAAGGACAATTTCAAAGATCCCATCAGAGCATAGAACTGCCTTCCTGGAGACTCAAGACAGCCATGTGTATCTTGAAAGGCAGCTTTTGCATAAGTGGAAAAAATGGGTGGGGTTTTACAGTTGCAAAACAACTGATTCAGCACAGAATAATACAGTTACCACCCTGCCCCTGACTCTACCTTCAGTTAATTGCCCTCTGATTTAGTATTTGCTTTGGAGTATACTGTGGGCAGTTTTCTGTCAGGTGCATCTATGTTGTTTCAAAAGCTGCATTTTAAGTAATATTTTTTGTGGAACTGGACCATCATGTGCTCACTGCACAGACTGTTTACTCCCACGTGAGGTACTGGTAAGTAAACAGTGAGTACACTCCACTGTCTAGTGAATTTCAAAAGATGGTTATATACTATTATATTATTTGCTTCCTGTTCCCAGCTTTGGTGCCCTTTGAATTATCTTCAGGAAAAGGGAAAGTTGTAACTGTTTTCTAAACTGGGATTTCCATCTCCTCAAGGATTCCTTGAGGATTCGGCTAAAATGTTGTCATTAAACTAACTTTGGGGTAGAAACTAAGCATCCTGTTTCAAATTGTGCAGTTTCTGTAAAGCCTGGAGCATGCTGAAACAGGGAGCACCACCTGAAACTGTCATGTGAAAGTAACTCAACAGGTGCTGCATGGCACTGAGACTGAATATTCTTCTCTCTCAGTGCCTTTGGAATTTGAAATCTCAAACATATCAAGCATGTGTTGGATCTGGAAGTCTCCTCATCACTCTCCTAGGCACACATATAGCATGGACCACTGAGGTTTCCAAGTCTGAGCTCTCTCCACCCAGCCATCAACAAGTAGATACATTCTGGGACTGCTTACACTGGCTTTGCTAGACATTTATTCTAGCAAACATCATTTTTACCCTCCGCCTGTCATTTAAAGGCATTGTATTTTGTGCCTATGTGCGTAATTTTGTGTCTACATGATTGTGACGGGGTAAAAAGGAGTTTAAGGCTCTAAAGATAAATTTGCCTCTGCATGTCTGATATGGTTTCCTTCAGTCCTTTGTGGTCTGCTGCTTATCTTGCTGGTTCTGGCTGAAAGTGGCAAGACAGTGTATATCCACTACACTGGCTAACCCAGATTTGGGTGGCCATGCTTCTCTAGGCAGAGCAGGAGTAGGGATGCATTCATCCAGCACATGCCTGATACGGCTTTTCTTAGGTCCACTGTCCATAAGCATAGCCATTGACCAAGAGCCTCAAATATATGTACGTGCTTCAGTGCCTTTCTCTGGGCTACTCTGTTGCCTACTGCTCCCCAGTTAGGGCTCAGGCTCTTTGTAAGGCCTGCAAAAAGTTACATGCGTGGAAACTTATGTGAGCAGGGAGCTACCTACATAAGCAGTAAGTGCCTCAGACTGAAAATAAGCCTTCTGTGCTGGTGTCTCAGGCAAATGAGAGCCCCAGTATCAAGCTGTAACACCTTAACTGCAGCTAGGCACTTACAGACCTGGTGTTTCTGTTGGTTAAAAAACACGGGGACTCTCATTGCTTGTGTGTAGCAGTGGGTAGTGGTTTCAGCACTTGTTCAAGAAAAGAGTTTTCAGGGTCAAATCTGTCTCTTATCTGAGCCACAATGGTGTTGTGAATCTCCAAAAAGCATCCAGTTACCAAGATCTCTGTCAGTCTTAACCGTCATACCAGTAGTAAAATGTTCATTGTACTGTCAAGAAGTCAAAGCAGCTTCCTATCCACTTTAGAAAGTTTCAACAACTCAGTTGTTCATACCCTAATCAGGGATAGAAGTGATGCTGGAGGTGAAGCTGACCTTTGAGGGACACATGGCAATGCTACATTTACGGAAAGCCGAGCTGTGGGAAGAGCCAGCTCTCCTAATTTTTCTTATGGATGCGTAAATGTTAAATGACAGATCATGCTGAAGTGTGCAGGAAGCAGAATCATTGTCTTCCAGAACAGCTTCTAACTGTGTTCCCTTTCTGCATTTCAGCTTACGCCAAGACATATGGAAATAAAGTTGAAACGGTGAGAACAGGCATCTCTGTGTTTTCTCTTACTGTTGCCTAATACCCATATAACTCTCATCATTATTCAGTAAAGTACACAATTCTATGTTTTGTGTTTCCTGGATTGCTGGTGTTCTCAGTTTCTAGAGACTGCTTCACTGACATTGTCCTACATTTGTACGGTTTTGGACAGGAAGGTGTGAATGAAAGTCCATCTGATCCTCCATCTGAACTGAGCAAGGACCTCCTGGAAATAAATCCTTTACCTGGGAAGAACTTCTGGAAGCCTTCACTGCCAACTTCCTGGAAAATTAAGAGAGGTAGGACTTAAAGAGTGATGCTGTACCTTGTCTAGCTAGTTACTGGGTAATTTCGGTACCATAGCTAGTGTTGTAGAAGGTGCTAGAAGTGTCTGACTAAAAAAATGTCTGGTGTAAACCATAGTTTTCTCACTGAAACGCTTTCCCCTGACATATATTCACAGGTGAGACAACAGTTCAGTTTCTAGGGCCATCCAAACTCTGGATTCATGCTAATCATGCCAAGTGTTGATGAGGCCCACGACAAAGAGGAATCTGTCTGGGCCATGAAAACCATTGAACAGTAACCAGAGAGTAAACATTTTAGCCATTATCCAGTTGAATCAGATCTGACCTTATATTGCCAAAGAGAACAGATGCACAGGTCCCCATGTAACAAAGTGCCTCTCAGGAAAGCTCTCCGGTGGTTGGAGTTGGAGTGTGAAAGACCTCAATTCGCCACAGTTTGCCTCATGTCTCTGGACTGGAAGCATTTTCTTTGTGCCTCCTGCAGTTCTGTGGGTATGAAATGAGAATAACAGCTTTCCTTTTTTAAAAAGGGTGTTGTGGAAGTGAGTATACTTCTGAGGCATTCAAACACTACAGCAATAGGGATGAGATAGGAAGCTGGCTAGAAATTAAGTGTTTCAACATTTTTTGGCATGAAATCTGTTGGGATTATTTTTTAAAAGACATCTCATTTTTAACTGGCTTTCAAACCTTTTAAAATGTCAACTTTTTAATCCAGATGAATGATTTTGATTGATCCTCCATTGGATTTTATAATATAATTTCATGGCAAGTTCTTAAATTCAGAGGAGAAGGGTATTCCATTTACAACTTCTCCCACTCCTATTTTGGTCATGTAATTTCTTACAAAGTATTGTTCCTGAATGCTTATAGGCATATTCTTCAGAGATACAGATGGATAGATGCAGTTTGCATTCTGACTGAGAGAAGGAGCACAAAACCTTAAAGGCACTGTGTGTGTGTGTGTGTGTGTAAAACATTATTTATACCAGGTACATGCAGTACAAACACTGCCTATTACTCAGAATGAAATCTCCCTTCCCTTGTCTCAGTTTGCCTCTTTTAAAATTTTTTTTTCTTTCATCTTCTCCTTTTCTACTTCTCTCTTTTCTTCTTGCCCCTTCTAGTTCCTGCACTTCGGATTTATATTCCCAGTAGATATGTAAATCAGTAATTTAGTACCTAACTAGCAGTTCATAGCCCTGACTGGCAGTGAAAATCCCAAGTCACATTTTTCTTTTTTGTGATTTGTAACTAATTACTAGCCTTCTGCTAGTACAGAAAAGCAGGCAAAACAGAAGAAGGAATACTTACCTCTTTGGTCTGTCACACTTTTTAAGTCAGTTCATTGTTCCAAAGTTCTAATTCATGATTTTTGCAGCTGAGAATGTTGATAGTGGTAGATGTATTTCACTTCAGCTGAACTTCAACACTGTATAACATGTTTGATGTAGTGGAAGATTTAAAAAGCCAAGCAACAAGTAAAAAACAGTTGTGTAAGTTAAAGCGGGCAGAGTAATATTTTGGAGCTTGTAACATCTTGGTCCCTCTTTTTGCACTGAGTACCCCTCAGTGCTGCCTGAAGCTGCCCTTGGGTGGGATCTCCTGATTCTGCCCCTCTTACAGCAGAGTTCAAGCATAACGTGAGCCATTCACCTCCGTTGCTTATCACACTGTAAGGCCAACTGAATTTGCGTCCCCTCTGTTCCATCTTCTGTGGGCCCTGGGAGAGCTTCTAGCTCAAGGTGTGCACTCAGCCCCAGCTGGCATGCGACCTGAGTGAGCAGCTCCTCTGCATGCCTGAGGGAGAGACTCTGTGCTGCTTATGCCAGGGGCAAGAAACCTGCTCTTTGAATAAGGAAAATGAGGGTGGAGACTAAAGCATTTCAGCGCCTTCCCACGTTTATCTAGAAACAACTCTTAACTCGGTGAGAACCACCTTGCTGTGGTATTAGAGGTGTGCCTACATGATACAAGCAGGCTATTGTGGATACCCCCGCTCCACTGTGAAGCCAGGTATTCTAACCTGGACAGTGTCATCTTGGTGAAGAAATCAGGGTAACTTGGGCACTTTGGACAGCTGAACCAGGTTAGAGTGCTGTCGCACAAGCCTGCAGAGCCGAGGTGACTAATTGTCTTCATGAGGATGCGGGAACATGGTTAGCTGCTACAGCTGCTCTCACCCCTGCAGCAGCTGTGGTTCAGCAGGCTGCCTGTTTTATCAGTTCATTGATGCAGTTATCTGGGTATGCCTTTGCTACCGCATTTCCCAACGCACAGGCTTTACGTAGAATGAGATGGGAGAGGGAGGGAGGGAGGAGGTGGGAAGAGGCCTTCAGTTTAGCTGAAATTACATCCACAGTGATGTGAGCTCTATCAGAGGAGATTTTGCTGATGTGAGCAGAGGAGCAACCTTCAGGAGGGCTCACACTGATGCAGTGGTAGGATTTCCCATCCACATCACAAGGTATAACAAACACTCTTACTGTATAGACACGTCGCCTTGCAGCCTGTTAGCTCAGGCATCCTTAGGCACAGAGGGACTCGTAACACGCTGCCTGCTACAGTACAGTTACGTGCGAGGCACACAGAGCCTGTATATTGTGTCAGAGTGATTTGATATGCAGCATCCTCCTTGAAACCTGTGTAAGGTCCGACTCCTTGTAGCCTCTCACATGAGTATGGCTTCATCACCTGGAGCAATTTACAACTATTTCAGTGTCCTGCAGTAGAGTGAGCTGGAAGATCTGTTCTGTGATCATTCCTATAGGCAAAGGAACAGCAGAGTTTTCACCTCTAGAGACCCTTTGTCCTCACTGCAGATCACTTGAGAGGAGTGAAAATTTTAGTAGCTTGGTGCTGATCCTAATGTTTTCAAAATTAAGAACAAGAAGTTGGATGAAAGCAACTTTTCAAATATTTTTCTACAAAAGAAGATACAGGTTTAGTTTAGGTCTTGTTTTACTTTTTAATCTTGAGTTGAAAACCAAGGTTTGGTATTCTGTTGTCTTTTTTCTTTTCTTCTCCAGCACTTCTACCTCTCATTTTTCCCCTTTCATCACTGAAAAAAAATAAAATAAAAGGAAAGGGAATCACAGAAAGAAGAAACCCAGGAAAAACAAATGCCCTCGTTTTTTGAAAAGGAACATTTATTTTGATTTCAGTTCACTGGTTTGATTTAATCAAAAAGTTGAACAATTTTCAAATTTTGAAATAAGGCTCTTGTTTCCTTTAGTTCATTTCCAGAAGAGATTTTTCTGTTTGCATTCTGCTCATCAATAAAAACATCTTAATCAGCAGGAGTCCAATTTAGACCAGGACCTGGAAAAACCTTGCTCCTTCACTTCTTTGCAGTTTTCTAGTGAAGGAAAACTGAATGCTGGTCTGAGCCGTGCGTTAGCAACCAGCTTGCTTTACCCCATCGCTCATGAGCAGGGCCTGCATTTGGGTCTTTGTCACATGAGACAACTAAGAGTAGTTCAGGGATACGATGCTAGTTAAGGCTGCTGACGGGAGAACATAGCAGTGAGCCGTGTGGCAAACTTCTGCTCTCCTAGCCCTGTCAGGTGTTCAGGATCTCTCACTAGGAAACTCAGTTTGTAGGGCAGCAGCTCCCATGCGTGGTCAGTAAAGTCACAGTGAGTGTCCACAGAACCACTATGAACCTTTAAGTAGCTTTTAAGGGTCCATGGGGGGCAACTGGGGGGCTGGCAGCGATTGGGTGATACTAGCACTTGGAGTGGCTGGTTGAAAGGGATGTTTGCTAACCTAGCTTTGGCTCTACCATGCTGTGGATAGTTTCTGTTGACTTGAACTTTCAGGGTCATGCCTCACCTTAGCAGTTGATTACAGGTTCTTGACAGCTTAGAAATAACCTTCCTAATAACCTAGAAAAAAAATGGCTGTTAAACTAAACTTCAGCCAGTTTTAAGGGGCTTGTGAAATTTAGATATTTGCTTATACTTAAACAAATAGCATGTTGATATGGATGAGGAATACTAACTTTCTTTCATGAGGTTTATTTTTTCATTGCTTTGAAGCTATTTTTTTTTAAAAATGCATTGGGGGAAATGCATTAGTTAGTTACCCTGCATTTGATTTTATTTCAGCTTGCTTTTGGAAATACTGTGTTGAGCGTAAATAGTGTTTAACCTTCAAGCTGATGGGTCATGCTGAAGACTAAGATACTGAAGCTGAGAAAGAAACCTTCAAACTTTGAGGAGTTTTCTACACAAGTAGAATTACACAAGAGCAATTAATAAAGTAACTGTCTAATCATATTTGCCTTGCGTATTATAGGTGTTTAAAAGGGACATGTAAAATATTGTATTTAAAATGATAATAAAAACATTTTTTGTACAAGCAACACCACACAGAAGACTACTTGTGCTAATAACTACATGGAAATCAGTAGCTCTATCTCCGCAAA